>NC_143067.1:11067575-11370606 GCF_052426305.1 Pelodiscus sinensis
CTATTAAAATACTGGAACCAGCAACATACAGGCAGAGGGTGAGATCAAACTCATGCTGTGGAATTATAAAAACGAGGTGCTGAGCACGTCTGAAAGAGGGTAAGCATTCTTTGTATGCAATGAAATTGTTTAAAAATCTGACACATTTGGAACTGCGGGTAAGGAGGTTTTGAGAATAGCCAGGCTGAAAGAGCAGGAAGATAGGGTAGGTGGAAGCTTTTGTATGGTAAGCAATTACTCTCACCTTCCTAGAGCTCAGACAAGTCTTTGAGCATAAAGAGCAAAGAAAAAGGGGAAGGAAACCTTTTCCTCCAACACTCTCAGATACTTGGTGCAGAACAGCATAAGACAATGTGGTGAAAACAATCTGAAGCTAATTTAAACTTTAGTGGTTCTGAAGAAAATTAAATAGCTGGAAGTGTAGCTATTGAAAGAAAAAATCCAGGAAAGAGAAATACACTGGGAATTGGCCTACAGCCCTCATTTAAACACAGCTCTTGTGTGGGTCTTTCAAAACAATCTCTAGTCAGTTCTCACAGGTGCTGTTTGGAATAATTCTTTAATCAGAACGGCTATGGATCAATGCACTCAAAGTGTTTGCAATTAACAAATTCTGTAAAAAGTCCAGCCAGGTATTTTTTTTATAACTAAGTATTGTGAGCTCCAAATGCTATTTTTAAAATATGCAATCATCAGCTTTAGAGTGGAGACCATTTAATTGGAGGTTAGTGACATTCACTACATGTCCTTACGAGGCTTGTTTTCACCATGTGAATGGATTTATACAGCAATTCTTTGTATAAGAGTTAAACTGAGACTCTGCCTTGGTTATTTCAATGATCAGGTTTCAACTGGTGCTCTATAGTTCAAGAATTATCTAAGGAAATGAGCGCCTGAAGGTTCTCTCACTGACACTGATTTTGCAAGGGTCTAATTCCATTTGAGTCAACCCTGATTTATAAAGGCGCAGGAGACAGAAGGAGTCTTGGTAACATTTTATCTAGACTCTTTATTAAAAGCCTGCCTCATGCTCTGTGTATGCTAATGCCCACAGTATTTTCAAAATGGTCTATGCTGATGACACAGGGGTTTAGTTTCTACTTCTGGATATTTTAATGTCTGCTTACATGGCTAGAATGCTGGAGCCTATTGTTCTGATTATGTAGGAGGCTTTAGGACATTCAAAAAGCTATCCTGGATCCCAGAAGTATACAGAACACACACTGCTATTTTTTCTCTTTGAACATAAGGGACAGAGTCCTATTTGTCTCTTCCTTGTCAACAGCCACAGTATGGGCGGCATTCCAGTCCAGAGACCTTAAACTTTTTAAAGGGTTAAAATAATTTCCAAATGAAAATAATCCCAGAGCGTCTGTTGGCAGTAGAGATGATGGGTGTTGTAGATAAATCTTTAAATTGAATAGGCAGTGGCTCCGTGGGGGCTCTAGGGCTAGAGCGTTCATGGGAAAAAATGGTGAGTTCTGAGCACCCACTAGCTGCCTCTTTCTCCCCTCCCCCCCAGGACCTCCTGCCTGCAGGTGTCTGTGCCCATCAGCACCTCTCTCCCCCTCCCATGCACTGTGGATCAGCTGTTGCACTGTATGCAAGAGGTGCTGAGGGTGGGGGTGGAATGGAGCAGGAAGAGGCGGGGTGGGGACGGAGTGAGGATAGGGCAGGGACAGGAAGAGGCAGGATGGGATGAGGGCTTAGAGAAAGGTGTGGAGTAGAGACGGGGCCTGGCACATTAGAAAGTTGGCGCCTGGGCATTTGAGTATTATCCAATGTAATTTCTATTTTCCTATTTTACGTTTCAGACATAATATGCATCTGCATCCGCAAGGAGGGCAGTGTGCCAGATATTGCTCTTAGCTACTCCTGTGCTAACCCATATGGATGTACAAGTTTGGCTGAGAGCAGAATTGGGTTGCCCACTGTCTGTGTTGTATAGATAACAGTAACAAATGCTGTTTGAATTATAAATTGGGTCCTTACATGCAGGGGCGAATGAGAGTGCCGCGGGGCCCTGGGCAGCAAAATTTTGCGGGGCCCCCCCTTTGACACAGCGCATGCGCTGTGGTGCCAAGGTGCATGCACGGGGCCTCGGGAAGCGCGGGGACCGGGGCAGCCGCCCCACTCGCCCTGCCCTAAATCCACCGCTGCTCACATGACACAGAAGGCTTGATAATCAAATCTTGTTAAATGTAATATATGGAATGGCATAAAATATTGTTATTATTAAACCCACATGCAAAAATGGATAAATGTATCTATCAAGCCAATTAAGACTATTCTGTGTAATTTGATTTGAGGAGGCTTTAATTAACCCCCTTGATTCTAAAGATAATCCTTCATCCGGAAAAGAAACATTTGAAACACTAGAGGATGTACAACATTTGTAAGGTGCATTAACTAACTGAACAATCCATTTTACAGAAGAATCTGAGGTGGCTGACTTCTCTAAATGGAATAAGCATTTTTAAACTGCTGCCAAATTACCTGTTTAATTTCTGAAAACTGCCTATGTACAACATTACAATTATCCCTTGTTCTAAACAGTGTAGATTGCTTCTTTCATTGCTCATTAGTACTTATGTTCTTCTGACTAATGCAAATGGGGAGGAGCTAATACATATTGACACAAACTGTACCAGTTTAACTCTTAAGGCCACGTTTTATGGGTTTCAGTGTGGTTTATGAGTCACATGGGATTCCAGACTTATAGAAGTCAAGGCATTGTCTTGCCTGGTGCGTAGCTGAGACATGGCAAACTATAATGAGCAGAAGGAGTATTTGTGCAAATCGTGATTAACAACAAGGAAGAAGAGCGTGATTTTATAAAATGTGAGAGAACAGAGCATGGTCAAGCATGGATATAGTATTATAAGGTTTTATTGATTCATACACAGACCTTGCTTTTGTTATGAAGATCAGAGATACAAGAAAAGTTTCACAAAGAGGAGGAATAATTTTCTAAGAGATTTTAACAAAGGGCAGCAGCCATCTTTAGAAGCATGTATGAGAAATTTACATCAATGCATACTTAAGAGGTTCTTATTAACTGCATGCAATTAAGGCAAGGGATCAAGTCAGAGACGATTCAAAGGAGATCTTTGGCATGACTTCTCCTGATGTTCTGTTGAAGTGCAGGTATTTGGGGAAACTGATTTTGGCTGTAGATTTGGCACTATGAATGACATCTGTATCCAATAATATATAAATACAAATTAGGTCATCTCCTCTTCCCTTTATTTTTCGTATCTTGGAGCTCATCTAGAAAACTATCCTAGTAGAGAGACTGACTTGCTATAGTGTAATGAGGTCTCAGCCTGTGTATTCCACTTCCTACAGCCCTATCAAAACAGCGTTCACACACACACACACAAAAAGAGTTTATGGTGAGCATGCCTGATCATCTCTGTCATTCTGATCCTGGATGATTCTCTGTTTAAATATCTATAAAGAAGCTGATATAATATTTCAAATATAACAAATGCAGGCTGACACAAATATAGTATGAATGCTGCATCAGACAGATGATAGTAAAAAGTTCATAGATGAAAATACTGACTTTTTATGAAGTTCTATAGAATTTTGGAGCGATTAACATTCTTCCCAAGCTTTCAAGTATACAGAAAATCAATAATCTCTTTTGACAACACATGAAAGAATTCATCAGAGGCAGGACGAACCACTTTGATAAATTAGTCAATGCAATTCAGAATGGAATCATAGTGTGTTTATTGAAGAATTTACTACAACGGAACTGAGAAAAACAATATTTTTACCAAAATTAAAAGAACTACAAGACAGAACAGTCCTATGGCATCTTGACGACTAACACATTTATTTGGACCTAAGGTTTCATGGGCTGGAGCCCACTTCGTTAGATGCATGATGAAAGCACATGAAAGGTTATGCCCAAATAAATGTGTTAGTCTTCAAGGTGCCACAGGACTACTTCTTGTTTTTGTTAGCTATGCCTCTGAAATACGCTTCCTGTAAGTCTCTAGCAGTCTCTAGCTGAAATTTGAAACTAGACATCTATGTAGTCTTCACTAAACACTTGGACCCAGATGTTTGAGATATTTATGTCTTGCTGCACTCAATATTGCATCATCTAACCATTTAGGAGCCTAAATCTCATTTTCAAAAGAAATTTAGGGACTTAGGACTCTAATTCCATTGATAGGCTTTTAAATCAGTAAGGCGTTGGGGCTGCTGAGCACAGCAACACCCAATACATTTAAAAATCTGGGTCTTATGGCCATTGCTTGGTTTGAAAACAAATGGTTTGTGTTAACGTACATAGCCATGTTCGAATATTAGCCACAGGCAATAGAAAATTTAGTTTAAGTTTATATCTGTGCTCTAAAATATAGATGTAAAGTTACCGTATTATAATGATTTTTCCCTCCCTTTAACAACAGCTAGGTCATTAAAGAAAATTAAAAGTGAAAAGTGATGAAGCAACGAAGTTTTAAAATCAAGCATTCAGTAGTGAGGAAATGTCAGAACATGGGTCTCAAACTTCCGGCCTGCGAGCCATTCCCATCTGGAGCAATTACACACTCTGGCATGGGAGTCCCGGTGGGCTGTGTGGGAGCCGGTTCATTCCTGTTACTTAAGCCCTGCCCCCTCTCGCCATCACCCCACTCTCTCCCCCCCTTGGCACCCCATCCTTTGGGGATCACCAGGATGGCCTGGGACTGTGCAGCTGTAGTGGCTGGGCCCCAACACCCTCTGCAGTGGCAGGAGCTGTGGGGAAGTGGACTGCACTCATCAAACACATTTGCTCTGTTTCCATGTGGCTTCTGTTGCTATGGGGAGTGTGTGTGTGTCTGTGTGTGTGTGGGGGGGGGGGGGGCAACCGCTGCTGCTGCATGACACCAGGCCCTCATCAGTAATTCCCAATGCTGTGTCCTCAGGGATGCAGTGCCAAGGAATGGCAGAGGGTGGGACAGTGGTTGGAAAGGGTAGGGTTTGGACGATGGTAACGGACAGCCCTCCTCCCCAGCCCGCTGGGACTCCCGACCTGGATTGCTAGGGTACCACTGAGCCTGCCTGTTCAATGGGCAAGGACTTGTTACACCATCCTGCTGAACCAGGCCCTTAAACTGCCTCCAGCACATACACAGCTCGGGGCACACACCCAGCTGTGGAAAGACACAGATACTGAAATCAGCAGTGCATGGGAAGGCTATAGCGAGGGAATTGCTCAGCACTCAAGTAAACATGTCCCTTGAAGAGTAAACTCCAAATTGTACCATCTTGCACTACACAGAGAACTGTGCAGTGTAAGCTCATTGAAATCTGCCCCTCCTGTAATGTGGAGGCAGTTATGCACAGCTTTTCCCACACCCCCTGTTATGAATGCCACAAACTGGTTTTAGAAAAAAACACAATTATAGGTACAAAAGATAGATGTTATGTGATTATAAGGGATAGCAAACAGATCAAACCAGTTTGCCTAGCAGATAAACACAATATAAACTTAAGATACTAAAGAAAGCTGTCTGAAAGATATTAAAAGCTGTTTGAGGCAGTTTGAAGAAGTTCTTGAAGGTAAGCTGCTCCTACTTGCAGCTTAAAACTCCAGGTATTTCTTTCCAATCTGGGCTCAGTCCTTCTCTGCATCCCCCCCTTTGTTTCTAGCAATAATCCTGGGGTGGAATTCAGTGAAGAATGACCCTTGATTGTGTCACTTCCCTGTCTTACATAGGTTTTGCAAATGGGGGAACTTTTTGTTTCCAAACTTAGTTTCCAGGCCAGTCAGTCGAAAAACATCACCATTCCAAGGGGCCAGATGACTTGATCACATGACCCTGCAGACATAACTCAGAGTTTATTTGCTGTGTCTACAGGCAGACTTTCCAAGAAGATGGGAGATTGCCATTCTCAAATACCTATTTTTCTCCTTAATGGTCCACTGACTTGTTCCCAGCTAGCTAGCCAGATGAATTGCATTCTGACTGGTGGGCATTCCCCAGATGCAAACACTCTTGCATAAAGATTAAAGTGAATATTCCTAACATTAGATACAAAAATGATACATGCATACAAGTAAGATAGACATAGTCAGTAAGTCATAACCATTCCAATGATACCTCACATAACCTATCTTGCATAAGCTATGTTATGCTTATGTCAAAATAATATAATATTTCTATGAAACATACAGGAAGCAGTGTCACACTCCTTGTTAAATGTAAATCCTTATATATCAACTTTTATGAATACATATAATAAAATATTCAGCAGACACAATATGGCCATATTAAAAATGCTGAAACAACCATAACATTTAGAATGACTAAATTTATGCATGATTGATCTTGCCAACAGTGTGTTGCATTAATACTGGGTTTTTTTGCATTTAATATTTGATTAACTTGATCTGAATCCTAGTCTGAAGATTTAATAATCTTAAAAAAATTGTCTGCCTTTCCATTCTTCGACCTTTCTAATCCATTTTTTTGTTATTCCAAGTCTATATGTATAAAGACTATTAAAAAAATAACGCAGCAAGGCATAGATTATCCAACAAATCCTTGAAATGTATTGGAGAAGGAAGAGAAAGCTAGTAGGGGAAGGTTGTTCTAGATTTAATGTTAACAAATAGGGTGGAAACAGTTGAGAATTTGTAAGCGGAAGGCAGTTTGTGTGAAAGTGATCGTGAAATGATAGAACTCATAATTCTAAGGAATGGCAGGAGGGAGAACAGCAAAATAAAGACAGTGGATTTCAAGAAGTCAGACTTCAGGAAACTAGGGAGTTGGTAGGTAAGGTCCCATAGGAAGCAAGTCTAAGAGCAAAAACAAATGAAAACAGTTGGCAGTTTTTCAAAGAGACACTATTAAGGGTGCAAGAGCAAAATATTCCACAGAGTAGGAAAGATAAGAAGTATGGTCAGAGACCACTCTGGATTACCCAAGAGATCTTGAATGATCAGAAAATCAAAAAGGAGTACTACCAAAAGTGGAAACTAGGTCAAGTTACAAAGGATGAATACAAACAAATACCAAAGTATATAGGGGCAAAATGAGAAAGGCCAAGGCACAAAACAAACTCAATCTAGCTAGAGATATAAAGGGTAACAAGAAAACAATCTACAAATATATTAAAAGCGAGATGAAGATCAAAGACAGGGTAGGCTCATTATTCAATGAAAAAGGAAAACAACAACAGAAAATGGGGAAATGACAGAGGTGCTTCTTGACTTATTTGTTTTTGTTTTCACCAAGAAGATTGATGGTGATTAGACACCTAGCATAGCGAATGCTGGTGAAAATTAGGTAGATTCAGAAGTTAGGCTAGAAAATAAACATGTTAAAATTACTTAGAAAAGTTAGATATTTTCAAGTCATCAGGACCTGATGAAATGCATCCTAGAATACTCCAGGAGCTGATTGAGGAGGTATGTGAGTTAACATCTTTGAAAAGTTCTGAAACACAGGAGAGATTCTAGAAGAAGATAAGAATGCAAATATAGTACCCATATAAAAAAGGGAAATAAGGACAACCAATCAGCTTAATTTATGTGCCAGAAAAGATAATGGAGCAAATAATTAAGGAATATTTTTGCAAGCATCTGGAAGATAATAAGATGATAAGCAACAGTCAGCATGGATTTGTAAAAAACAAATCATGTCAAACCATGATAGCTTTCTTTGCTAGGATAACAAGACTTGTGGATAAGGGGGAATCGGTAGATGTGGTACACCTACATTTTAGTAAAACATATGATATAATCTTGCATGATCATCTTATAAATAAATTAGGGAAATACTGTCTAGATGAGGCTACAATACAGTGGGTGCATAACTTGCTGGATAACCATTATTAGAGAGTAGTTATGCATGAAGCAAAATGCAGGACAATGTAGCACTTTAAAGACTAACAAGATGGTTTATTAGATGATGAGCTTTCGTGGGCCAGACCCACTTCCTCAGATCAAATAGTGGAAGAAAGTAGTCACAACCATATATACCAAAGGATACAATTAAAAAAAATGAACAAATATGAAAAGGACAAATCACATTGCAGAACAGGAGGGGGATGCGGGGGGGGGGGGAGGGAGGAAGGTAAGTATCTGTGAATTGATGATATTAGAGGTAGGGAGAGTGGGATGTTTGTGAGTTAATGGTATTACAGGTGATAATTGGGGAAACTGTCTTGGTAATGGGTGAGATAGTTCAAATTCTTGTTAAGTCCTTGTTGGCAAGTGTCGAATTTTAACATGAATGACAGTTCAGAGGATTCCCTTTCAAGTGCAGATGTAAAAGGTCTTTGTAGCAGAATGCAGGTGGCTAAGTCATTTAGAGAGTGTCCTTTCTGGTTAAAGTGGCAAGAAACTGTTTTCTCTTTGTGATCTTGTCTGATATCTGTTTTGTGGGCATTAATCCTTTGGCGAAGTGTCTGAGATGTTTGTCCAATGTACATAGCAGACGGACACTTTCGGCACATGATAGCATAGATTATATTTCTGGATGCGCAGGAATATGTGTTCTTGATCTTATAACTCACTTGGTTAGGTCCAATAATGGTATCAGCAGAATGAATATGTGGACAAAGCTGGCAACGGGGTTTGTTGCAAGGGAAGGTACCAGGGTTGGTATTAGTGTGGTATGTCCTGTGGTGGTTGGTAAGAATCATCTTGAGGTTAGGTGGTTGTCTATAGGAGACTATGGGTCTGTCTCCCAGAGCCTCTTTGAGTATGGTATCCTGTTCCAATATAGGCTGTAGTTTATTGATAATGTGTTGGACAGGTTTAAGTTGGGGGTTGTAGGTGATGACAAGTGGTGTTCTATTGTTGGTTTTCTTGGGTCTGTCTTGAAGTAGATGGTTTCTAGGTATTCGTCTGGCTCTTTCAATTTGCTTTTTTATTTCTCTGGGTGGGTAGTTGAGATTTATAAATGCTTGGTAGAGATCCTGAAGCTTCTGGGCATCCAGAAATATAATCTATGCTATCATGTGCCGAAAGTGTCCGTCTGCTATGTACATTGGACAAACATCTCAGACACTTCGCCAAAGGATTAATGCCCACAAAACAGATATCAGACAAGATCACAAAGAGAAAACAGTTTCTTGCCACTTTAACCAGAAAGGACACTCTCTAAATGACTTAGCCACCTGCATTCTGCTACAAAGACCTTTTACATCTGCACTTGAAAGGGAATCCTCTGAACTGTCATTCATGTTAAAATTCGACACTTGCCAACAAGGACTTAACAAGAATTTGAACTATCTCACCCATTACCAAGACAGTTTCCCCAATTATCACCTGTAATACCATTAACTCACAAACATCCCACTCTCCCTACCTCTAATATCATCAATTCACAGATACTTACCTTCCTTCCTCCCCCCCCCCCCGCATCCCCCTCCTGTTCTGCAATGTGATTTGTCCTTTTCATATTTGTTCATTTTTTTTAATTGTATCCTTTGGTATATATGGTTGTGACTACTTTCTTCCACTATTTGATCTGAGGAAGTGGGTCACGAAAGCTCATCATCTAATAAACCATCTTGTTAGTCTTTAAAGTGTACATTGTCCTGCATTTTGCTTCAACTACCCCAGACTAACACGGCTACATTTCTATCACTATTCTTAGTTATGCATGGTTTACAGTCAGGCTGGAAGGGCATAACAAGTGTGGTTTCACGGGACAGCTTGGGACTGGTTCAGTTCAATATCTGATGGCAGCTCTAAGGGACACCATGTGGCCCTCGGTCCCGGGCACGCGGCACCTGATGGCAGCTCTAAGGGGTGCCGTGCGGCCCCCATCCCCGGGTGTGCGGTGTCCATGGCAGCTCTAAGGGGCGTCGTGCCGCCGGACATGCGGCTCCCCTTACAGCTGCCATCAGGCACCCCTCATAGGTTGGCACCCTGGGCAGCTGTCTGGCTAGCCCTCCCCTTAATCTGGCCCTGATTGTCACAAGGAGGGCATTCTTTTTAACCTCTGATGATAGGACAAGAAGCAATGAGCTTAAATTGTAGCAAAGGAAGTGTAGGTTGGAAAAACTGCCAGGGTGGTTAACCATTGGAATAAACTACCGAGACAGGTTGTGGAATCTCCATCATTTGCAATTTTTAAGAGCAAGTTAGACAAACACCTGTCACGGATGGTCTAGAGCAGGAGTCTCAAACTCCTGCCCATGGGTCATCTCCAGCTGGAGCAATTGTGCAATTTGGCAGGGATTCCTGGCGGGCTGGGGAATTGGGCTGTCTGCTGCCAGCCCCCAAACCGTACCCCTTCCCGCCATCACCCTTCCCTTTCCCGACATGGCATTACATTCACGAGGATGCAGCTTTGGGGATCACTGGGGGAGTGTGGAACCTCACGGTGGAAGGAGCCATGGGGAAGCAGAGCAAATGCACTCACCCTGTGCACTCCGCTTCCCCCACAACCACTGCTACCATGCTGCACCAGGCTCCCCTGGTGATCTCAGAAGCTGTGCCCTTGGGGGTCAGGGTAACATGGGGGGCAAGAGGAGGCAGGGCAATGGCAGTAAGGTGCAGGGTGAGGCAGTCTGCAGGCTAGGAGTTTGAGACCGCTCGTCTAGCTGGTGGTTGGTCCTTCCATGAGTGCATCTGGCATAAACTCTGTTTAGAAAATGTAATTAAAAATGTCAACTCATTAATGGCATTCTTTCAATCAGCGTCTGTGTAAATTAAATGAATATATGGTACTAATGCAGATAAAATTAGGTTTGGCTCCCATGGTTATTCCAATGCATAGGCCAGAATAAGAGGCTTATCTTCATGTGTGAACTTGTCCAATCCATTCGACCAATAATTGCTTATTGTTAAACCAAGTGGTACTACATATCCTCTTTTAGAAGACATGGTGATATGCATAACTAAACATGTTACAGGTAAATGGTAGATTCTGGGAAGGGATCCTGTAATGAACAAATAATGCAGTAGCACTACTTTAATACTGTAATACTGCTTATGTGTGAAAGTATTTGGTACAGTTTGCTTTAAACTTGGCTAAGAAATATGTAATGATCTTTTAATGCTACTTATATCTTTGACACCACTTCTCCTCCAGGAATGGTTGTGGAAAACACTATGCATTTAAAATTTCCTAATAAGGATAAAACATACCGAAGGAGGGACAAAATCTAATCTCACATACACCAATAAATATTCTGAGTAACCCCAGTGATTTTAACTGGAATAGGCTGGATTTTTTCTCATGTAACCAGGCATAGAATCTGGACTTTTGTCTTATTTTCTAATATTTGCTCTGTCTAATTTACTGCTACACAGATTTGGAAGTTTAACCCCCACACATACTATAAACACAACATTTTAGCACAGAAATGTCAGTTTGGGAATACATCCACTTTCCATGATTAACTTCCAGATTGTTCCATAGCAACCTGGACCATGAGAGAAGTATTCCTGTCACCGAGGGGAAAGCCAAGACCATTTTCCTGTTTCCTCATTAGACTAGTATCAAAACACTTTCATTGCAAATATCCATGCGTGGAACTTTATAATTCACTTCAGAAAACACTTGCAAGAGTAAAATCCTCTCTGATGTTAGTAGAAAATGTTAAATACTCAAAGGAGACCCCCCCACTCACACTAATTCACTTAAGCTATATCTAGACTATAGAGTTTTTTGGGGATACCAGAGGTATCCAAAAAAAACTCCACCATGTCCAGGGAATGCGTCTGCTCTTCCAACATTTTTGTCAGAAGAGCAGACGTGCTCTTTCAGAAGCCCTGTCTTCCTCCTTCCACGAGGAGATTTTTCTGAAATTCGGAGATTTTTCTGAATTTTTTTTCTGAAATTTGGCCCAATATAGATGGGCCAAATTTCAGAAAAGCCTCTTCTGACAAAAGTACTGGAAAAAGGTACGCAAATTGCAGAGCACAATTTAGTCTAGTCACAATTTAGTCCCCCTCCATCAGACTATCAGAATTTGACCTTTCTGAATACACACAAACCTGGAAAAACTTAAAAAACAACTAATGGTCTAGCAGCACCTTAAAGACTAACAAAACATGTACAGTAAAACTCCGATGGTCTGGCATCTGATGGTCCAGCACTCCTGATGGTCCGGCACCATCAGGAACCCGGAAGTGCTCCAGGCAGCCGGACCATTGGAGCTGCTCTGCCCCCAGCTTCCTGGATTCAGCCGCTGCTAAAACTGACCAGTGGCTGAATCCGGGAAGCCGGGGGCAGAGCAGCTAGAGTGCTGCTGGGTAGGTCCCGTAGCGCTGCCCCTCGGGGCTGCGGAACCAACCCGGCAGCACCCCAGCTGTCCCCAATTCAGCCGCTGCTGAAACTGACCAGCGTCTGACTCCAGGAAGCCCGAGGCAGAGCTGCTCTGCCCCGGGCTTCCTGGAATCAGCCCCTGATCAGTTTCAGCAGCAGCTGACTTGGGTACACCTGGGACAGAGCAGCTGGGGGGCTGCCAGGTTGGTCCCCGCAGCGCCGAGGTGCGGCGCTACTGGACCAACCCTGCAGCGCCCCAGCTGCTCTGTCCCAGGTGTCCCGATTCAGCTGCTGTTGAAACTGACCAGCGGCTGACTCTAGGAAGCCCGGGGCAGAGCAGCTCTGCCTCAGGCTTCCTGGAGTCAGACGCTGACCAGTTTCAGCAGCGGCTGACTTGGGGACACCTGGGGCAGAGCAGCTGGGGTGCGGCCCGGTTGGTCCAGTAGCGCCGCTCCTCGGCGCTGTGGGACCAACCCGGCAGCCCCCCAGCTGCTCTTCCCCAGGCGACCTGATTCAGCCGCTGCTGAAACTGACCAGGAGTAGCTGAATCAGGGACGCCTGGGGCAGAGCCGGACTATCGGAAGGGGGGGCGATGAGGGTCTGGGGCAAGACCCCTCATAGCCCCCCTCCTCCGATAGTCCGGCATATCTGATAATCCGGCATCCCCTGGGTCCTAAAGGTGCCGGATTATCGGAAGTTTACTGTAGATGGTATCATGAGCTTTCTTGGACACAACCCACTTCTTCAGATGAATAAAGTCTTAAAAGACACAAACCTACTGGGGAACATTTTAACTTCCCCGGGCACTCATTAATGGATCTCAAAGTTTCCATATTATTACAAGCCAATTTGAACAACCAGCTTGAAAGGGAAGCTGCAGAGCTTAATTTCATTTACAAGTTGGATACCTACAATAGAGATTTAAACAAAGTCCTTAACTGCATTACCCGCTACATTCCACATCCTAATGACATGAAAGGCCAAATACCAGCTATTTAAGAGTACTTAGAATCCTCTCTATCAGCTTTATTTAGCATGGAAAATCTAATTGACTATTCTTTCTCATTTTTTCTCTTTTCCTTTCTCTCCCCATCCCCTCTCTTTCCCTTCTATTTATTTGGAACTTGAAGTCCTTAAACTCCATTCATCTGAAGAAGTGGGTTGTGCCCAAAAAACTCATGATACCATCTACATTTTTTGTTAGTCTCTAAGGTGCTGCAGGACTATTCATTGTTTTAAAAGTTTTTTCTATTATACTAACACAGCTACCCCTCTGAAACTGTAAATCCTCTGGCCTTCTTCCTGCCCAAGCAAAAGGTCAACCAGCCAAATCCTGGCTCTTGTTTATATCTGGGAAATGAGCCTTAAAAAAAGGGGAGCACTGGCAACTGGTCAGACTCACAGCAACCTAGAAACATGGCACAACATCTGTTAACTGCACAGGGGGAAGGCAGGGCAGTTATCAAGGAAATGAACCCTAAATACTGGTGACAAGCTTTTAATTGGAGGAGGGCAGAAGTGCATAAGAGCTAATCAGCACCACTATTCCCCTCCTGGCTGGCTAATGAGAGGCAGAGAAGTCTTCCTTCCCTGGCACATTCCCACATGCATTACAGGCCAGGGGAAAGCTCCCCCACTTTGCCATCCTCCTACCAGAGAGACCAATATCCCCACTCCCACTGAGATGGGGAGGGACATTCTCTTCAAAACACTCATCCATCTGTTGTCCCTGCAGACAAAATGTCGACTGGAGAGTCGGGGAGTGAAGCATCTCGTAAGGAGACACTTGGTAAGGAAGAAAAGTCTGGTGATTTATTTTTCTGCCTCTCTGTCACAAGCATTGCCAAAGGGCCATTAGTTCTGTCTGATGTATGGGGCTGAGCAAATATGAAGACTTATGTAAATCACAGCGAGAGCTCTCAAACTAGCTCTAAAAAGCATCCAAGGGGCTTACAGTAAATAATGTTTTTGGAGAAAGGGTAATCAGACTACACTGACAGCTTCTGATCATAACATCTTTCCTTCAGATCTTGTTAGTTCTGTGCATCATTACAAGAAGGCTTTGAAGCATGTGTACTCCACTCTATTCATCATAAATGCCTTCTTCATAAAAGCACTTTGCCACTGTCCACACATTTGTCTTCCCAAGAGTTCACTCATTTCCAAAGAAGCCTCAGACGGCAGTGATCCTTACCAATACAGATTCACAACTTTTTGTTGCTCTTAAAAAACAATATATTAAGATGATAGAAAATAATGAGACATTACTAACATCACTGTACATTTAAAGTATAGGAAAGTTCTTTCTGTAGAAAGTGATTTATTACCAACAGGACAGGGCAGTGCAAACTATAGTTAAATGATTGAGTTCCAGCTTTCATTTAAGGTCTTCCTTTGCAGCTGCACACACCTCTCTTAAACCATTTCTGAAAATTTGCTACGTGTTGCCTCAAGCAAAAGTTGAATTTTTTTTAGAACATTTGAACAAAACCAGTTGCGACATTTTAAAGTTATGGGAGCATAAAACTGCATTTTCCCCTCTTTGTTTTCTGTTCTGTTTTCATTACCATGAAAGCAGAGCACCATGGGTAATTCAAAAGTATCACAAGGTAGAACCTTCAAACTTGGACTTTTTAGAAGAGCACATTGACGCTTCTTGAGGTTTAAAAAGCAGTAAAGCTGGTGAAATGACAGATCCATGTGGACTGAATAGGGCTATGTGTATCACCAGGATGTCTGGATAGACCTAATTACAGGATTACAATTTCAGTTATAATATGATCCTATGCAAATATATTAGAATAAACTGTTTTATGCTTAACCATCTTTATCTTCCAGTTCACGCATACGGAAAGATCTAACATTAGCTTAATTAGAAGAAAATGTCTATTTCAGTTGAGTGATTCAACCATGGTAAACAAAAGTGGGCAAACACATTTAAAATGTGTGTGTTGGAGGACCAGAAAATTTAAATTTAATTGCATTATGATTAATTAATTCAAGATGGCTGCTTCCTGTTCTGTAATTATGTTCAATCACGGTCTGTCAATACAATTTTGTATCAATTGTCACTTTATATCAAGTATAATGGATTCCGTTGCACATGTGCTGTAACTGTCACATAAAGTATTGTTATATGCTACTCAAGGGAAAAAATGTCAGCAAGATGTTGATAATGAAAGAACTAAGTGGAGAGGGAAGAATTGGAGGAGGAAGAATCTGGATGATAGCTGATCACCCTGTTGAATGCAGCTAATGGAAAAGAGCTAATAATTTAGGTTGCTGTTCTGCACAGAGCTCCACTAAAGACCATGGGGACATGGAAAGGATGGAAAAATGCACCTTTGGAAACCGTGGGATAGAACCATGGGATTGCATGAGAATAAGTGATGGTACAGAACTGTTTCATGCCCACATTTGCATCTATTGCTTGTGTGTAACAGCAGATTCTGACCGTTTACGTGACAGAGGAAGCATTAGCAGACCCCGAGTCTTATCGTTGTTATTATTATTTAACATTTAGATTGCGTAGCATCTGGTGATTAGTGAGGCCAGGAACCTGTTGTACAAGGCACTATGCAAACTTATAGAAAGTAATAGCCTCTGCCCCAAAGAGATTATGCTTAAAACCTGTTTTGAAAAAACAAAGCCACAAAATCCTTATTCCTGAAGGGATTCCTTGCTAAAGCTTACAAAAATAAATTCAGATTATAGGTTTCCATTGTGCAAAAAGTGAGGTGCGTTTTACCAAAATTCAGAAAAGTCAAACAAGGACAATAACGTTCGCTTTTTCAAAACATGCACGTGAATAGAGATGGTCTCTTAATTTCTACAACATTCTAGACAAACATAATGGATTCTGATCTCAGCAACATCATTTAAATCCAGAGTAGTGTTATCTACTTCCTCACCCCCTAGCCCTCACTCTTGCACTCCCCACATTCCTACTTCCCTACCCTGAGCCCCTCCTCAATCCCCCACCCTGACTGCTGCACTCCTCATACCCCAACATCCTACCCTGCCACCCTCACAGCCTTGACTCCTGCACCCTCCACACCATCAGCCCCCTGCTCCCAAGGACCCAGGAAACACTGGGTAAGCCTTCTAGTAGTCTATAATTAAACTAGTATAACCGAGAGCAGAATTTAGTCTAAAGTCTATGTAACAAATTAAAATCAGAAAATCTTGATGTTAAATGTATTATGTTTTCTTGTCAAAATAATAAAATAAAACTGTTATCTCAGTGTAAGAATATTGTAGGAGTTAACATCTTTCTCTCTCTCAAATATTCTTAATTTATAAAAAGAGGCTTATCTAAGCAATGTCCGCTTTAATCTTTTCCATCCATGTGTGGAGTAAACTTCCATGTGCACCAAGGCATGTGCACCACCAGTTAAAAAACAAAACTCTAGTTGCGAGTGCTCTGCTAATCAGCTGGCTGGCATTTGAATCTCTCCTGTGCAGCCACACAAGTGCTTACCTTACAGAGAACACATACCTGAGGCATATTTAACAGGAATACAGTGAAATACAAAAGCACATACTGGTACATTTACAATGAGCAGTCACAAGGTAGCAGCATAAATTATTGCACTACTGGAATTCTCAAAGGCACTGCAGAGGAATAAATTACATGTCCTGTGTAATCAGGAGACAGATATAAGTGGAAACACACACAGTAACTTGAGCTGATCTGGAATTCAGCTGTGAAGTGGTTGCAAATTCCTCTGACGTCAGTGGCCAAATTCTGTCTTAACACTTTGGATAACTCTACTAATGTTAATGGATTTAATCTGGATTATGCCTGAATACATGACAGAAGACTTAGGCCTTCTCTACAGTAAACTGCTCCCCACCATTGATCTAACCTGTGCAACTTCAGCTATGCAAATAGAGTAGCTGAATTCAACCTACTTACCACCGTGTCTTCTATGCAGTAAGGTCAGTGGAGGCTGCTCTCCTGTGGACTCTGGTTACTCTTCTCATCCTGACGGAGTACCGGAATCAACAGGAGAGTGTTCAGAGATTGATTTAGCATGTCTAAGCAGACATGATAAATCAACCACCGGTGGATTGATTGCCTCGGCATTGATCCACCACATAGTGAAAACAAGCCCATACTGTGTTGGGTTGCCAGGTGTCCAGTCCAATATTTGAACTTTCTGTTTGGGAAATAAATTGAGAAAATATAAATGAGTAAATATTAATGTCCGGTATTTTCTAAATAAGATGTAATATAGATTGTGATGTAGTGTCAAGTATGTCTGGTATTTTTGTTGAAACCATCTGGCAACCCTACAGTAGTGTGTGCTGTGTCAACCTACTCTGGTATTGCATTTGGCTCTATAGGGGATAGCACATAGGGGATAGCGCAGGTCTAAACCAGAGAACCTTAGAGAGGTACTTTGTTTCAATGTTTCATTAGTTACTTACATCTGTGACTGCCCTTCTGTTCCTGTATTTTTTCCTACAGTACTATCCACTTCCATTATATATATATATATATATCCATTTTCTATTGCACTACATAAGGTATCACATAAGGTATTTTTGTATTCTCAAGGTAATTAAAATCCTTTAACTAAAACAAATATAAGGATCAATAGGTCAACATATATTAACCCTTCTTGAGCTATTCATTTAAAATAAATAAATTACAATAACAACAATAATAAAAACCAAGGACAGAAAAGGATGAATTAAAAAGCATCTGTCAGTCCATTTTCAGTTGAACATCTACAGATTTTTCACAGGATGGCCTGTGGAGCTGAATATGTTTTGCTATCAATCTGTAATCACATTTCCTTATAATAGAAAATTCAATTATCTTGGTTTCACAAGCTGCTTTTACAGAAGTTGCATTTGTTATACATGCTTTTACTTTATCATCCCTCCCTCAAAAAAAAAAAAAAAAAAAAAAAAAAAGAGTAGCTGCTGAATTGAATTCAGAACGCAATTATTCCACTTGTTTGGAAAATGAAAAGATACTAGTTCTGTCCCCAGCTGCCTTAAATCGCTTAAAAAAAGATTGATGTATTTTAGTGAGCAAAGGATATACATCTTTTGTTTCCTAATATTTCTTGTGCAGACTCTATAGATGCTCCTGAATCTCTGTGGCATGACAGAGTTTGCATAAATCTCATCCCAAGATGTATATGAAAGAAATTACTCTATTTAAGAATAACCAGGACTTATATCTTTCAAAAGTCGAGATTATTTCCATTACTTCATAGAATTCCACTGTAGAAAGGGAAAAGCTGTAGAGATGGCAATGCGGATATGCCAGGCACATCTCAGCAAATAATCCTTAAAGTCAGATTTTAGTGGGAGGCATTAAAGCTGGGCTTAAATTCAGCCAGACCTGTTCAGAGCAGAACCGTGGAAAATATTTTCAAACCTGTGGGAGCCGTGACACCATGATCTGTGGAGCTGAAGTTCCGAGTACTGGTGCACCCTCCCCCATCTGTAGGGTTGAAGCCCCGAGCCCCAGCACTGCCCCATGGGGTGCTGAAGCCCCAAATCCTAGTGCCACCTCCTGCAGGGCTAAAGCCTAGAGACCAGCTAGAGCCCTGATTAGCGGAGGAAATAATGTCTGATAATTTAAACTCTGGATCAAATCCTTTGGTTCCCAGGCAGTGGGAGCCATGGGGATGGCACTTGGGGCAGTAGCGGGGCACGAAGCCCTCTGTCTGCCTCTCGGCGTAGGAACGGGAAGATGTGCTGTTGCATTTGTGAACCACACGGAACCACAGCAAACTCAGAGCAAGGCAAGCCCCAGACTGTGCTCTCCAGCTGGAGTGTGGGGACCAGATTAAAACAGTTGATGGGCTGGATGCAGCCTGTGGGCCACAGTTTGCCCTTCTTTGGCCTAAACTAAAATCTCAGCCTCTTGCATCATCTTGTGGGGATCCATCTGTCAAATTAAATTCAATATAGCCAAAGCAGAACTCCTGATCTTTCCTCTCAAGCGTTCTCACTCTCTCCATTGTCAATGTAGACACCGCTACTTTACTTCCCATCATCCAGGCCCATAACTCGTCCATGTCCCCCCATCTCCAGATCATCACATCTAGGCCATGTCTAAATCTTACTGATTATTTCCTGCTTAACATTTCTAAGGGTGTGTCTAGACTACAGGTTTTTTTTTTTTAAAGTGGCCTTTTGTTGAAAAAACTTCCCCTGCATTTAGACTGCTGTCGCATTCTTTCGAAAGTAAATCGAAAGAACGTGGCAGTTTTTTTGACCATGGAAAACCTCATTTTACGAGGAAGAATGCCTTTTTTCGAAAGTGTTCTTTCGAAAAAAGGCGCTATGTAATGCAAACTGTGCTTTTTCGAAAGAGAGCATCCAGACTGTCTCGGTGCTCTCTTTCGAAAAAGTGGCTTGCAGTCTAGATGCTCTTTTTCGAAAGAGGCTTGCAGTCTAGACGTAGCCTAAGATACCACCTTTCCTCTCCCATTAGGCAGCTAGAATACTCAGCCACCTAATCCCACTCTGTTCTGCTCATATCCAATTCCAAAGAAAAATAATTTCCTTGCTCATCTCTGTGACCATGTCACCCCTGTCTTTGCATTCCTACACCCATTCTCCAATGTCTCAAACCTAAATTACGTGTTTTATTTCAAGGCCCTTCCATGGCTTATCCCCACCCTTCATCTCTCATACGCTACAGAGATGTTAGCTCTTGCCTCCACTCTGACGGTGATGTCAATCTTAATTGCCCACTTGTTAAATATGCAAACGAGCACCCTTGCGCTTTCATGCTTGCTGCCCCTCCCACAAGAGAAAACAAAATGAATGCATCGTCCTCCTTCAAAACTCTCTTTGAAACTCCGTGTTGCTGTGATGCCTATAAAAAAACGTAGATGGCTGGTTTGTGTGTCCAGTACTTATCATGCTGACCAATAAGGTCTCATTTTTTCCTGGTACTCTCCCATTTGTCTGTCTGTACCCATCTTGTCTTGGATTGTAAGATCTTTGGGGGCAGGGACTGTCTTTGTTCTGTGTTTATACAAAGAATAGGACAAGTGTGGGGGTAGTCCTGGGCCATGAATGGGCCCCTAGTTGCTACTATAATATAACTAAATAAAAAATATCAATAGCAAGATGCTTAAATGAAGAAAGACATATCTGAAAAGGGTGCACTCTATAACCTCTTAGAGATAGACAAGTATATTTCATGCCCATGAAAAATTAGAGTCATTTACTTGACAATTGGAAAGAAGGGAAAATAACTGTGGGGGTGTAGATAAAGTACTGAATGCCTGATATAGTTTGTACAGTTTATCTCGATTAAATTTAACGAAGTCAAGAAAATTACAGCAGATTTACATCTGTGTGAGATCAGACTACCCAGGGATCACAGTCCCGTGCTTTAACTACTAGCCACTATTCTTACCAGGCATGTTAATGGTTAACTGGTAAACCTGACCCTTAAGAGGTGACCCGTTAAACTGGTGGGGGCTGAAGCAGTCCTCATCCATGGTGGGCCCAGCCTGGGCGCGCTACAGAAAGGGGCGCTCCATTGTTTAACCGGATAACTAATTAAATGGGATTTTACATCCCTAATTCTTACTTCCTCGTTCAAATAGATCACACACAATTCATAAAATACCCTCTCACCAGTTCATATTGGTTGGAAATCTGTATCCATTCTTTTGTGAACGGTGCAAAAAGATTCTGTGAAGCTCCTCCTAAAGTCACACACTCTTTTGAATTTCCTTTAGAACTTTTGTGCATATGTAACCCACACACCTACTGGGTATGGCTCATTGTCTAGTCCACTGACATTTAGACCACTTTAGCCCTGGTCTACACTAGGGGGTTATTTTGAAATAACTCCCCTTATTTCAAAAGAGCAAGCAGCGCATCCACACTACCAAACCTGTCATTTTGAAATAAGGGGCTGGTTATTTCAAAATAATAACTCCTGCTTTTCATGAGGAATAACACTTATTTCAAAACTGTTATTTCGAAATAGTGGCAGTGTAGATGCTCCACTGCTGCTATTTTGAAATAACTACTCCCCAGAGTCATTCAAAATAATTATTGCCCAGTGCTTCCTAGGGCTCTAAGTGGAGGTAGTGTGTCCACATTAAAGGAGCCTGCCTTGGACTAATTTTGAAGCTTTTTTGTAGTGGGGACATACTATTTTGAAACAATTATTTTAGGAGTTATTATTTTGAAATAATTTCCTAGTGCAAACATGCCCCAACAGAAAGAAAGCATGAGTTAGTTCTACGGCCATGTCTGAGAGCCAGCTGACTTTTAGCTCAAGCTGTAGAGCAGTGTTTCTTAATCTGTGTCCTATGGAACACTGGTGTCCCATGAGCAATTCCCAGATGTACCTCAACCTCTTGTTTGTTTTTGTTACTTCTTTGCTTTTTGTGTTTCTTCTGCTTTTCCTGGTGCCTGATGGAAGCTCGGTAGGGACATGCGGCAATTAAAGGGGCCATGACAGCATTTCGGTTACTCCCCGGCTCTTTTTTTGCTCAACAAAAAACACCTTAGGTGTTCCGCATAAAAAAAAAATTATTGTTTGGTGTTCCGTGATCTTAAAAAGTTTAAGAAACACAGCTGTAGAGGCTTATGTACTAAGCTCCAGAGATCCCAGGTTCAATTCCTGCTGATCGGTGTTAAACATGGATCCCCCTAGAGGTGTGGAACCTCAGGCCTGGGGTTCAGATGTGGGCCCCAGCTTGCCTGGATCAGGCCCCTGAGTCTTAGGGCCCCCCAGCATTGGGGAGCCCATGCTGGTACTTCAGCCCCTCCCTGCTGCTCCACCGCAGGGCTGGAACACACACAATAACTAGGCTGGACCCCCTAGGCCAGTGGTCCCCAATGCGGTGGGGAATGCAGCTCAGGACCCTCACCCCAAAAATAGTTCCAGTGCCACTCTTTTCCAAAAGCAGATGCTCAGAAAAGGAGAGAAATCCTCTGGCCAAAGCCTAGTGCTACAACCAGGATTTTCTTGGACTGTTCCTATGTGTCCTTCCAGCTGCTTTGAGTACAAATCTGCTAATTCAGGGGTCAAGGGCTATCTTCTCCCCTTCAAGTTTGCTGATGGGGAAGAAAAAGGGAAGGGAAGCAGGAAAAATAACTAGCAGAGGAGTGTAAGATAAAGCAAGAGGCCTCAAGACATTCTGGGCCACTTTCTGATCTCATTGATGCCGATGTGACTCATGACAACTACACCTGGATTTAACAGCACTTACAATAAAAATAAAATTCAGGCTTTCTGTTCATTTGATGTACTTTAAAGGATGGCTTGTGCCTCTCTCTGTGGGCTAATCTAGTAGTTTCTTTCTTCACTACATTACTACAGTACTGTGGAAATAGCATCAAAACTTTTCTGAAGGCACTGTGGCAGAAGTCTGTGCTGAATTATGCCCTTGAAGACATATTAGGCCGAATTCTTGTAAGTCACAGCAATGCAAATATGGAGTAACTTCACTGCTCTCAGTGAAAATACATCGGATGCAAGTCCATGAAGAGTCTGTCCCATGTCTGACTTTGATGGATGACACCACATTGATTAATCAGTTTTCCTGAGAATATTTTCTCTCTCCAGTCATTTACAATGGGTTTCAAATCCAAATTACAACTAAAGCTTCCTGGTTACAACCTCAGATGGCCTCTTTTACCCCATTTTGTACAAGAAAACCTACCTCTGCAAGGGAGAAGACCTGTTCAGGTGAACCAGTCAAAAAAAAAAAAATCTCTCAGTAGTTTCTTGAGTCAGACAATTCTGTTTTTATAGGTTTGTTCGATTTTAAAATGAAGAGTGAGAGTAGACAGGGTTTGGGGAAGCCAAAGGGCTTTTCTTCCCTCTGTGATAGCTGCAATGCAGCTCCACCACCTAGATATTTAATAGAACATAATGACAGCAAGTATAGAATAGCTGTCAGTTCTTGGATATTTTAAGTGATCTTTTTTCATGTATCTCCTTTGCCTCTTAGGTGCCTGGATAAAGGCAGTTAGAACACATTTACATTTGTATATTCAAAAAATTCTGTAGCTAAGTATGGGTGGCTTACTACTGAGCATGGTTACCAGGAAATTACAGTTACAATGCAAATAAAGGTAATAAAACCCACTTATCCATAGCATGATCCGTAATGAACGAATGGCAATAATTACCTTCAATAAAGCATTCCTGATCTGCATCAGCACTTCCTCCCTTTCTTCTCCTCTTAGCATTTGTTTTGTAAAGTTTTGCAGCTGATATCTTGACACCCACACACGCACTTAGCAGTTTGTACTCCCCATTAATTCTGCATATAATAACAAGACTCACTTCTCTTTGAAAACACAAGTGCAAGTTTGCTTCCTCACCACTTGAAAAACTTAACGTTGCAACTTCATGCTCAGCAGAGCTCAACACATCTCATGGACTTTTCCTCTGATAAGACTCCACCACAGAATGAGAGAATGCAGTCAAGGATAGTGGAGGTAATTAAAACTGTGTTATGCTGCTGATCCATTAGCTGGATAAATTCTATATGCATTAAATCTCATCGGCTGTATTATTTTTTTAAAATTGTCATTTCCTTATAAGTACGACATTGGTTTAAAGATGAGGAAACCATCAATCTGAAATGAGTTACAGTAGTTCACAAGTTCTTCAGAATAAACATAGATCTGTGTGACTCCCTACCAAGAGATTTAAAGCATTACAGAGTGCACTGAACCAGATTAATAACAATTACTAGCAGAAGTGATCCACATATACCAAATGCCTGACTAGTGACATTTTAGTCCATTTCATGCAATCCAAAGTGTAGCCTTCTTAATGGAAAACACAGAGGTTTTCTAGAAAGCAAGTCAGAGGTTCAAATCAAAATGTTTTGGATGCCTTTTTTATTTGACATTTGTTGAACAAATTAGATGAAGTTAAAATAAGACTTGTGTCACATGTCTGGGAAAACTCTTCTGTTTGTTCTTATTTTCAGTGGAATACCTAGCTATCCTAGCTGTTTATTAGTCATGAACATTTCATCATCATTAAGAGTCAAATCACAATAAGTTCCACATAGCCTATTATAAATCAAGAGTCCTGTTTACTTGTCAAATATGATTGAGAGTTCAAATGGCCTAGCACTTTATGGGAAAGTTGCCCTTTTACCACATTCATCAGGCTGTGAAAATCAGAGTAAAAAGTAATCCGTCACAATCACATCTAATAGGATATTATACATCCTCTTTTGCAAACAACACATCCTCTTGGATTGCAATGGTAATGTGAAGAAACTAATTAAAATGACTTCCCAGATGCAAGCAAATTATTGGATTAAAATAAAAGAAAGCTAAAATGCTACTGCACAATGGTTTCAACTAAGCTTATGCGAAAAGGGTTTTTATTTCATGTAGATGCTTTTCATAGGATATGATTTTAAAAAGAAAGAATACATTCATACTATGTTGCATTTTCCACTTGTGTGTCTGTAGTAATTTTTTTCTAGAAATTGAACATTACTTTATTTATTCATGTAATTATTTGATCCTGAAACATAACATAATACATGATGACCGGCTGATAGAGAGGAGAATTCTGATGAGACTCAAGAAATCTGGGTTCTAATCCCAGCACTGACACAAACTTTTTGTGTGGCCATGTTATCCTCCCCATAATTGTTCTCTATCAGTCAAAAGGGCTAATAATAGGGCTGTTGAGTAATAATAGGGCAACTAAAAAAATTAATCATGATTCATCAAATAAAATATCATATATTGATTAAAATATTTTGGATGTTTTCTACATTTTCAAATAGATTGATTTCAATTACAACACAGAATATAAAACTTTATTTTTATTATAAATATTTTCTCTGTAAAAAAACAAAAGACAGTAGTTTTCAGTTTACCTACAGCACGTGGTGCAGGGTAGTCTCTTTATCATGAAAGGTGAACTCACAAAGGTAGAATTATGTACAAAAATAACTGCATTCAAAAGTAAAATAATGTAAAACTTTTGAGCCTACAAGCCCACTCAATCCTACTTCTTGTTCAGCCAATTGCCCAGAAAAACAAATTTGCTTACATTTACAGAAGGAGATAATGCTGCCCATTTCTTGAAAATGAGAACAGACGTTTGTATGGCACTCTTATAGCCAGCACTGCAAAACATTTAGGGTGTGTCTAGACTACAGGGTTTTTTCGAAAAATAGCCTTTTTTAAAAAAAACTTCCCCTGCATCTAGACTGCTGCTGCATCTTTCAAAAGTAAATCAAAAGAAAGTGGCAGTTTTTTTGACTGCAGAAAACCTCATTTTATGAGGAAGAACACCTTTTTTCGAAAGTGCTCTTTCGAAAAAAGGTGCTATGTAATGCAAACTGTGCTTTTTCAAAAGAGAGCATCCAGACTGCCTGGGTGCTCTCTTTTGAAAAAGCGGCTTGCTTTTTTGAAAGTACTGGTTGTAGTCTAGTACAGTCTAGACGTGTAGTCTAGACGTTCTTTCGAAAGAGGCTTGTAGTCTAGACGTAGACTTACATGACATGTGTGCTGAAGATTCGTATGTTCCTTTGTGCTTCAACCACACTTCCAAAAGACATGTAGTATGCTGGGTTCTGTTTGATAAGGGTCCAAAGCAGTGCGGACCGAGGCATGGTTATTTTCATCATCTGAGTCTGATGCCACCAGAAGAAGGTTGATTTTCTTTTTTGGTGGTTCGGGTTCTGCTTATGGAATATTGCTCTTTTAAGACTTCTGAAAGCATGCACTACACCTCATCCCTCTCAGATTTTAAAATGCACTCAAGATTCTTAAACCTTGGGTTGAGTACTGTTGCTTTCTTTAGAAAGCTCACATTGGTACATGTTTTGTCAGATACTGCAGTGAAAGTGTTCTCAAAATGAACCACGTCTTGGGTCATCATCTGAGACTGGTTTAACAAGAAATATATGGTAGAATATGGATAAAACAGAACAGGAGGCATACAATTATCCCCCAAAGAGTGGAGTCACAAATTGAATTAACACTTTTTTAAAATGAGTGTCATCAGCATGGAAGCATGTTCTCTGGAATGGTGGCTGAAGCATGAAGGGGCATAACAATGTTTAATATGTCAGGCAATATCTTGCAATATTCGCTATACCAGTACCATGCGAATGCCTGTTCTCACTTACAGGTGACACTGTAAGAAACAGGCAGCATTACCTCCTATAAATGTAAACAAATGCATTCAGCTGGGCAATTGGCTGAGTAAGAAGTAAGACTGAGTGGACTTGCAGGCTCGAAAGTTTTGTTTCTGAGTGCAGTTACGTAACAAAAAAAATCTACATTCCTATGTTGCACTTTCACTATACTACAGTAGTTGTATGAAATGAGTTGAAAAAATACTATTTCTTTTGTTCATCATTTTTACAGTGCAAATATTTGTAAACAAAAATAATAACGTAAAGCGAGCACTAGACACTTTATATTCTGTGTTGCAAATGAAATTGGTATATTTGTAAATTTAGAAAAAACATCCAAAATATGTAATAAATTTCAATTTGTATTCTGTTGTTTAATAGTGCAATTAAAACTGTGATTAATCACAATTAATTTTTAGTGTGATTAATTGACAGCACTAGATAATAATTTTCTGACTCATAGGGATGTATTGAGGCTAGACCCATTCATTGTGGGACACACTTGAAGATGAGTAGCATAGAAAACATATGCATAGGAAGAACTTGTTCCCCCTCCACTATTTTCCTTCCTGTTGTTATTCCCCTAACTCTGCCTGTCCAATGGCTATGAAGGTACATATTTCTTCTAAAATATGTCCTGCTGGTGGCTCTTCCCCACTTTATATTACCCCAGAAGAAGTAATTTCATATCTCATCTGGTTTAAGTTCCTGTTGGTGAAAGATGAGATGGAAAATGAGCTGTATAATCAGCCCCAGATTTTGCTGTAACCTTTTTTGGCTCTGGTTGATTGATTTACCATTGAAACAGTACTCTGTATTTTAGTCTTTTGTCTTGCAACAGTTAAAAACGGGTGCCAAAGTAGTAAAAATAAACTAAATATGGTGTAATAATGACATAGAGTAACCACTCAATTTATGCACATAAACTCTTTCAATTCAGTCTCTTTTCTTCACTCTTTTGTAAGATTTTACTGCTAGTGTGGTCAGCCATACTATTAATCTGTCACATCACACTTTTTATGGTCAAGGAGACCCAAGACCTCAATTCTTTATTTTGTTTAGAGTAATAACAATTTTCAGTACCTAAAAGCTTTGCTAAAAGTAGAGATATAGGATGTCTTAATGTGGCAATTCTCATGCAACTATCACATTTTCTGGTTCCAAAGTTATAACTCTGGCAACTTTTTATTTCTTTCTTGAAAATTAGAAATTTAAAGAGAGATTTAACATTGCAGCTTGAATACCCACTTTGACCAGATGTATATCTCTTTCATATACTCAGTCTTTCATATACTCAGTGAAGCTTATGAAAGGGAATTACATGCAAGTGTTTCATTCACTATCAGCTTTAATTTCTATTTCAGTTTATTTGTCTCCTGGAAGAGATTTTCATTTTCTAAAGTTTGTCATCATCAGTGCTGAACTTTTAAAAAAAACCCTAATTTTTAATATTTTTTAAAAAATTTTACTTCAGAAAAATTCCAACTACAGAATTGCCTGTAGAATATTAGTATGAGCTTGTCCATACGTGGACTTGTCCAGGAATAGCTGTTGCAGAGGAACTATCTATGGATACTCTTACAGCAAAACAATACGTAAACAAACACACAAATGAATAAATAAATAAATGCTACCAAATTCTCGTATAACTTTTCTCATCATCAGGTTTTAAAATGCGCTGGTTTAAGCTAATCAGGAACAAGGTGCCCTTTTTTTCCAGGCTGGCCTTACATGGGTAATATGGGCAACCACCCTCCCATAGCTGGAGTCAAAGTATCTTAAATCGCATTTTGGCATCATCCACACATTGAGAGGTAAACAGGAGCACATGATATGGTCGACTTTCCTTTTCGTTGACTTTTCTTACTCACGAGGGGCAGGACTACCAACACTGATGGGAGCACACTTTCAGTTCGAATTAGCAGGTCTTTACTAGATCAGCTAATTCAAACCCTGGAAGATCAACTGCAGCAGCAGTGTCGATCTTTTCTGTAGTGTAGACAATCCCTGAGTTTTTCAGGAATAGCTGTTCCTAAAAAACTTCATGTGAAGACAGTCTCTGAAATTTATGATAGTCTCATGACATTCACAGGCTTAATTTACAGTTAGGAGAGTAAGGGTATGTCTTCACTAGCCCCCTAGTTCGAACTAGGGAGGCTAATGTAGGCATTTCAAGTTGCAAATCAAGCCCGGGATTTAAATATCCCGCGCTTGATTTGTATCTTCCCGGCAGGTCACCATTTTTTGAAATTTACAAGACCGGACTAACTGCCCACGTCTACACGCAGCAGGGACCCAGTATTTCGAATTAAAGCCCTAAATCAAACTACTTGTTAAACCTCCTTGCAGAAGGAATAACAGGTAGTTCAATTTAGGGCTTTAATTCAAAATACCGGGTCCCTGCTGCATGTAGACGCGGGTAGTTAGTCCAGACGTATAAATTTCAAAAATGGCAACCGGACGGGAAGATGCAAAGCAAGCGCGGGATATTTAAATCCTGGGTTTGATTTGCAACTTTGAATGACTACATTGGCCTCCCTAGTTTGAACTAGGGGGCTAGTGTAGCCATACCCTAAGGATTAGAAAGTACTTTGGGGAAAACATATGTTGATTTGACCAATTGTTTATGACCTTTTGAAGTAAATGTACATTATACTAAGAGCCATCTTTTCCCTTTTACCTATCTGTATGATCACATTCACATGAGTAGGGAACAAAAGAAAAAAATCCAGTAAAAGCGTTTGCTAGACAGCAAAAAAATTTGAAGAACTAACTCTCTTAAATTCCATGAAATATCAACAAGAAGTCCTTCAAAAGTATGAAGTACTACTACACATACACAACTTAAATTCATGTGGAAAAGAAGCCTCTCTGACTATAACACTAAAATTAATTCTCTCTGTGGACAGATCAAAACAAATCCAGACCAACATATAGGTCTAAACTACCTGAGTTGTTTGGACATCTTACGCCTAAGTGAAACCAATTTTTTTCAGGTCATCTTTTAAGTTGTCAGCCCCTAAGAAAGCTCAATTTCTGAATGTAATTCCAGAATTCAGGAAAGTATCCCTATTCCTGTAAGTACTTAAGCCTGTGCTTAACTTTAAATGCTTATGCACCAATGAAGTTCAAGGAACTTAAGGATATTATAGACATGAATAGGAATGGACTTGCTTAAGTGATTTCCTGAATTTGGCACCCAATGAGCACTGCAAAACTTTTATGTCCCTCAGTCATTTGAGGCTTCATCTGCAAGAAAAACTTCTGTGTGTACGTGTATGCCAAGATGTATGTGCCAACGATTGAACAGTAACAGAATCAACAGAGGAACTGAAGGCATAAATTATAGGGATTTTTTGTTTGTTTGTTCGGTCTAGGTACATTATCTGCTCAATGAGAAGGAAAAATGTAGGTAATAATTAGTGATAATATCAGCTATTCCTCCAATATTACAGTTAAATCGTGGTTTGTCTCCTTTACATTTACTAAGGTAGAGCTCAAATTTCATTATTTGCTGTAAACTTAGCTGCAGTTTATATGTAGATAAGAAGATAAGACGAATACACCATTCCCTCAGCAGTCAATGTTCAGCCTCTGATCTGAATATGAAGCAGGTCGTGTGATTACAATTTAGAAAGTTACAAGTGTAGGTTTAAGTGTAAAAGGCATCATTGGTACCACTTGTCCATTCTTGTCACAACCATTAACATAAAATCAATTTATTTTGTGACACTTTCAGTTCACACTATGATCTTCGCCATAGGAGAAAACTTTAACCCTTTCATAATCTCTCTGAAAGACAGCAGTGTAATATGCACTAAATACATTATACATTCTCTAATATGACCCACTATCAGTTCTACAGTTTGGCTGTCTGGTCATTCCTGATCTTTTACTGTCGTGGCAATTGGAGAGAAACAGACGGAATGGCCAATAATCAAAACATTGAATCTTTAAAAGATTAACTTACTGCTGGAAGTGACTCTCTTTTACAGGTGAATATGTAGAAAGTATTCATATGAAGTCCTAACTCTAGCACAAGTTTCAGCCTTTTTGTTAGAAAATTTGCCAAACTCACCTAGAACCAACCTTATTACTCCCCCATCCCCCCAAAAAGGCTCAGGCATCTCTTCATCACATTTAAGCTGCTTTTTCAGAGGGCCCTTCTCCTGTCCAGAAACTGACATTATGGAAAATCTCTATCCTACAGAATCATAGACTCCTAGGGCTGGAAGAGACCTCAGAAGGTCATCGAGTCCAGCCCCCTGCCCAAAGCAGGACCAACCCCAACTAAATCATTCCAGCCAGGGCTTTGTCAAGCCAACACGTAAAAACCTCTAGGGATGGAGATTCCACCATTTCCCTAGGTAACCCATTCCAGTGCTTCACCACCCTCCAAGTGAAATAGATTTTCCTAATACCCAACCTAGACCTCCCGCACTGTAACTTGAGACCATTGCTCTTTGTTCTGCCATCCGTCACTACTGTGAACAGCGTCGCTCCATGTCCTCTGGAACCTCCCTTCAGGAAGTTGAAGACTGCTATCCAATCCCCCCCACACACTTCTCTTCTGAAGACTAAATAAGCCCAAATCCCTCAGTCTTTCCTCATAGGTCATGTGCTCCAGTCCTCTAATCATTTTGGCCCTCCACTGGACCCTCTCCAATGCATCTGCATCCTTTCTATAGTGTAGGTGTGTGGGGGGGGGTGGGGAGGGAGACAACTGGACACAATACTCCAGATGTGGCCTCACCATTGCCAAATAAAGGGGAATAATCACTTCTCAAGATCTGCTGACAATGCTCCTCCTAATGCACCCCAATATGCCATTAGCCTTCTTGGCTACCAGGGCACACTGTTGACTCATTTCCAGCTTCTCATCCACTGTAATCCCTGAGTCCTTTTCTTCTGAACTGCTACTTAGCCAGTCAGTCCCTAGCCTGTAACAATGCTTGGGAGTCTTCCGTCCCAAGTGCAGGACACTGCACTTGTCCTTGTTGAAACTCATCAGATTTCTTTTGGCCCAAGAAAGGGAACAGCAGGATCAACGGAGCATTTCCAAGTGCTCCAACTGCAGACTGGGAGTAGCCAAGTAGGCTGTTCAAACTCACAAGGGAGCAGCTCATGAAAATCTCATCTGAACTCAAGAATTTTGTTTCACTGGCAGAAAAAAAATCAACTTGCACGAACCAGTGACCTTGCTCATATTCAGGCTTACCTGGAAATGGATCAGTAGCTATGTGAAAACTAAATTTAACTACCAAATTTTTTAAAAAATAGATTCAATGATCCCTAGAGCAGGAATGGGCATTTAGCAGTCTACGGGCCAGATGTGGTTTGCCAGGGTCAACCTCTGGTGAGCCACCAGACACTTTAGTTACCTGAACATCTGCAGGTACAACTCTTCACAGCTCTCATTGTCTCTGGTTCACCATTCAATTGGTAAATAAAGTATCTGGTGGCTTGCCGGGGGCTAATCCTGGCAAACTGCATCCAGTCAGGGGACTGCTTATTACCCAGCTATGCCCTCAAGATTTCATCTGCATAAATTGTCAAACACAATATATATGTAAGTGTGTATATTTATTCATTTTTTTCTTAAAAGACTGAACAAACATGATCTAGCATAATCTACAAACTGGTGATATACAAATTGGAGATTAAAAGGGAAACATGGCAATAGACCTGCAGGGTCATGCAGAAATTCTGCAATTTGCTAATAGGATGCATGATTTTACCTTCCAATGTTTAGCATCTGCCTTTGGGGGGCACATACAACGTCTCTCATTTTTCTCATTTTACTGAGTCCTAAGGGAGTCAACCTTTTTGAAAATCTGTGAGGGCTGAATGACTTTAACTCCATATTCTCTTGGAGGTTTTATTTCTGAATAAAGGAGGAGGAAGAACTGGATATAAATACTGAAAGTTAGATCTTCACCTGGTATAAATGAACATAGCTCCACATCCGGCCCTCTGGTGCTACACAGAATGTTAGATAAAATGACAACTATTGTATATTAGTTTCAGAATTCCACTGGAAACACATAATTCAGTATTCACTGTTTTTTATATATTTTGTTTTATGTCATTGCATCTTAGGCACCTACCATACCTTTGGGTATGATACAAAACATGAATAATGACAAAGGTTGGTCCTAAGAGCCATTTTTATTGGAGTAGCTCCACACTAGTTGCATGAGTACAGGTTGAAGAATTGGGCCTGTCATTGGAACCAAATAATTATAATTGCTATAAAATAAAGAGAAAGGGGATGATATCTTTTATGGGATCAACTTCTGTTGGAGAGAGAGGGACAAGCTTTCAAGCTTACTTTAATCTGGATTCTGGTCCAATAAAAGTGTGATGGAATGAAGTAGGTCCTGATGCTCCCGGTGGTCACCCAAGGGTCTTTCCACACCCAACCCAGGAAAAGGTCAATGGAGCTAAGTCCTCCAAGTGGCCTAAGGAGAATTGCACAGGAAGTAGCCAATTGGGGAGGCCGCAAGGGGTTAATTAATACAAGGGTGATCTACTCCTGAGGGCATTCTGGGCCAAAAAATTAAAATTCTGTGCTCAGTATTCTAAAATTCTGCAAATTTTATTAGTTCAAAGGACACTACACACTCACACCAGTTTCAGTTATTTTGGGAATATATTTCAAAATACCAGTCAGCAAGCATGTTTGGTCAATATAGACACAGACAAAAATTCTCCCAGGAATAGTTAAAGAAACAGTTAAAGAAACCCCTAGGACAGCGGTGAGCAACTTGCGGCTCAAGGGCCACATGTGGGCAATTGAGATTCTTTGTGTGGCCCACGAGACAGTTTGTTTATTGTTGCCCATGTGCAGGGTTGCCAGATTTCTGCTCATTTTTGTCCATGTCATTTTCTCCTACCGGTATTACTAAAGCGCTACACACATAAAACAAGGGGATGTGAAGTGAGGCGTGTGCTGATTGCACAAACATTGACTGCAAGAGCCGTGTGCTCCCTCTGTATCCAAATTGCTGCTACAGTTCAACCAGAATGGCCCACAAATTCTAGCTAGAAAAGCACAGTTAGCAAAAATGCCCTATCCTGGGAGAACGCCTTGGTTACAATAGTCTTGTGGCCCACTGAGATGAAAGAGGCCACTCATGTGGCCATTGCAGCCCTAGGATAACCAATTCCTTTTTCTCAGCCTCCTTCACTCCCACCTAGGGCCCCAGCCATGGTGCCCCGCCCCAGATAATACACCCAAATATTCTCCTTCCCACAGCCCAGCCAGAGCATCCGACCCACATACCCACACCCTCTCGCCTCCCCTGGAGCCCAGCCATGATCTGTTCTCTCTCTCCTCCCCGCCCCCCCCATCCAGACACCCTCTCCCTGCAGAGCCCGGGGATCCAGAGGGAGAAACAGCTTGATGCTGGGTCCCAGGCTTACATCGTGTTTGCTGTGCGCTGCCCTCTCCTTCCCTCAGGGCATGCTGGGAACTGCCACTGCCAGGAATCCTCTCCCTCTCCCCAGCAGTGTCTTCTAGGTGCAAGCTGGGCTCCGCTGGGTTCAGTGGCCCCTAACGGCAGCCAGCAGCACTGCGGCCCATTTCTGAGAGTGGTGGGGAAAGAAGGAAGTTTTGCATGTACCACATTAATTTCTGCAAAACTTTGCATTGTGCAGTGGCACAGAATTACCCTAGGAGTAAAGGTTGCAAGCTTGTGTAAAAGGGGCTGCAGTTCAGACCAGGGTCAGCTCCTTGCTGAGAAATACAGGTGATGCTCCTCGTGGCCAATGGGGACAGCAGCACCACGGACAGCTCAGAGGGACAGCAGCACCACGGACAGCTCACTGCTCAGTCGGTGCTTCTAGCTGGTGGTTGGGCCAGCACACAGAAGATCCCTTAACTAAGGGTGAAGGCTGGGGCCAAAGGGAAAGGACCCAGGGAACTGAAGGCAGTTTTGTTAAAGGTCCACAGCAGCACTTTGCGCTATTCTTATGGTTCCCGGGCTGGGAACCAGAGTAGTGCATGGGCCTGGGTCCCCCCCGCCATCCATATGCCCCTGCTGAAGTGGCCTGTAATTGAAAAGAAATACCCTCCCCCCAGAAGGAGATGAGAACTACTTAGTAGCCCAGCTGTAGCACAGAGGCCAGAAAGGCCCAGAGAGGGTGAAACTATTGCCTCCAAGGAGAAAGCTCAGGGGGTATGACCGATACTATGGACAGGACTATTTAAAGGCTTCAGACAAACCCAACCAGCAGGTGCCACCCCTTTACAGAAAGATATTACCTCACCCACTTTGCTTTTCTAGTGTTCTGGGACCAACATGGCTATGAGAAAAACCACATACATAAAGTAAAGAGATCATTAGATTTGAGAGACAATATTAAAAAAGAGCAGACTGAACCGACTATAAAACATACATAGGAAAAGAGACCTTCAAGCCACCCTGATCTAAAAAAAAAAAAGATAAAAACACAAGTATAACTGTGATTACATTTCTGTATGATAATATGAGATTATGAGAATGTATTGCTACAGGCTGTAAAAATAGCCCAGAGTTTAGTGACCATACATCATCTCTATTCTCTCAGCTGGTTAAAATAGAGAAAATATGGGGCTGATTTTCTTCTCAGTGATTTTGTAAACAGTGTTACTGAATATACACTGATGTAAGAAGAGAATTAGGTTCTCCAATGAGAAAGTCGCTTATCTGCAGATTACCTAACACTGCAAAAACTAATTCAACAATATCCAAATATGAGCAGACTATCCGTCATGAGAAAAAGTAAAGACGAGTGTTCCCTGTAAACAGAATGCTTGGGCAGCTACCCAGGAGAGTTTCAAATGTCACCTAGCTGATTAGCAGAGCACCTGCATCTGACTACAGCCAGCAACATGCATTTCTAATGGTGGTGCACATCCACACATGTCTTGGTGCATGTAACATTTATTCCACACACGGCTGGAAAAAATCAGAGGGAACACTGGTAAAGACCACATGCCACAGAAACCTAGAAACTGCCTGCCTTGACAAAAAACAAAACAACTCTCCAAACATTAAAAAGGCAAAAGTCATGCCACACCAAACAGTTTAACAATGGATAGCACCCCAAAGTACATTGAGGATCTTGACACTAGACTCTGTGCAGCTTTTCTTAAGGAGAGATATGTATTTATTCCTTTGAATGAAAAGTGAAACATTTATGGAAAGAAGAAGAAAAATAGGAGGAGATGCTGACAATAATACTGGGTACTTACTGTATGCAGAACATTATACATTCAAAGTGCTGCAGAATGAATGTTAATTGCTTTTCATAACATGTATAGGCCATGGTCCGCAACACATGCAACTGGCCCTCAGCAAGATGCAGTCACACAAAATAATAAATAAATGGTCAAAAATCCAAAAAGTGGAACAGGGAAAGTGGATAGCACACAGGCCCAAAGAAGGTAATAAGCTGAAAAAGAAACTTCTTTATGCAGAAGAAAGTAAAGCGTGTTTTGAGAGGAAGTGTGGTTCTGTGGTTAAATCATGTGACAGACTCAAAAGCTCTATGTTCAATTCCACGCTCTTCCTGAGACTTATTGTATGATATTATGCAAATTACCTAACTATACCCTCCTTCAGTTTACCCATCCATCAAAATGTAAATACTACTTTTTAGAGATAGTATGAGGGGGTATGTCTACACTACAAAGTTAATTCGAACTAACAGATGTTAGTTCGAATTAACTTTGATAGGCGCTACACATACAAACCGCTAGTTCGAACTTAATTAGAACTAGGTAAACCTCATTCTACTTAATTCGAACTAGTGGGAGGCTAACCCTCCCCAGCTTTCCCTGGTGGTCACTCTGGGCCAAACCAGGGAAACTCGTCTGCCTCCCTCCCGGCCCCGGACCCCTTAAAGGGGCACGGGCTGGCTACGGTGCCCGTGCCAGGTGCAAGCCTGCCAGCACCCAGCCAGCAGACCCTGTACCTGGCTCGGCACGAACCAGCCACCCGCTGCCACCCAGCCCTCCGCCTCTTCCTGGGACCAGGCTGGCAGCTCCCAGGAGCCTGCCCGGGGCTGCAAGAGGCGGGCGCCCGCCTGGTCTAGTGCAGAGATCATGGACCTCATCGAGGTTTGGGGGGAAGCCTCCAATGTCCACAACCTCCGCACTAGGCACAGGAAAGTGGCCGTCTAGGGCAGGATAGCTGCCAGCCTGGCCACCCACGAGCAGGTCTGCATGAAAATCAAGGTGGTCCAGTGAGACCCCTGACCCTGAGCTTAGAACATAAGAACATAAGAATGGCCGTACTGGGTCAGATCAAAGGTCCATCTAGCCCAGTAGCCTGTCTGCCGACAGCAGCCAACACTAGGTACCCTGGAGGGGATGGACTGAAGACAATGACCAAGCCATTTGTCTCGTGCCATCCATCTCCAGCCTTCCACAAACAGAAGCCAGGGACACCATTTCTACCCCCTGGCTAATACCACTGCATGGACCCAACCTCCATGAATTTATCTAACTTCTCTTTAAACTCTGTTATAGTTCTAGCTTTCACAGCCTCCTGGAGCAAGGAGTTCCACAGGTTGACTATTTGCTTTGTGAAGAAGAACTTTCTTTTATTAGTTTGAAGCCTGCTACCCATTCATTTCATCTGGTGTCCTCTAGTCCTTCTATTATGGGAACTAATGAAGAACTTTTCTTTATGCACCCTCTCCACACCACTCATGCTTTTATAGACCTCTGTCCTATCCCCCCTCAGTCTCCTCTTTTCTAAGCTGAAAAGTCCCAGTCTCTTTAGCCTCTCTTCATATGGGACCTGTTCCAAACCCCTGATCATGTTAGTTGCCCTCCCCTCTCCCAGCCTCTCTCTTCCCCTCTCCCACCTCCTTTTCCCAGTCTCCCCGAGTTTTGTTAAATAAGGAGAATTTCTATTTTTGACCACAAGTGTCCTTTATTTTGTACATCAGGAAGAGGGGCTAGGGAGGGGTAAGTGGAAGGAGGTGAGGGAGGAATGGGGTACGAGCCCCTGATGGGGAGGACTGGGGTGGCTCTGTGGGCTCTTCAGGGTGGAAACTCTCCTGCAGCCCCCCGATAACCCGCCCCCCCTGGATGGCAGCCTGCAGCTAGTGCAGCCGGGCTGATAGCCAAGTGCTGTGATGTGCCAAGTGTGGGCACTCAGGGCACTCCAAGCCAGGAATGCTTTGCAAGCGGGGAACCCCTGAGAACCGTCTGTCCGTGGTGGGGGTCGGGTCCCTTTAAGCACAGCCCTGGGCTAGCCTGAGACAGCAGCTCCACACTCTGAGTCCTAATCTGATGCCCTGCCGGCACTGCTTCCGGCCATCCTTAACCTCGGTTCAGGGTCCACTCATTGTCGACATGCTAGTTCGAATTAGCAAAACGCTAATTCGAACTAGTTTTTAGGTCTAGATGCACTAGTTCGAATTAGCTTAGTTCGAATTAACTAATTCGAATTAAGTTAGTTCGAATTAGTGCTGTAGTGTAGACATACCCAGGCTTACTTCATTAATATTTGCAAAGTGCATTGAAAATTTCAGAATAAAAGTGCAATGAAAGTAAAAAATATTAGTGTTTCCAGTAAAAATGTGTAGACACAGAGGAAGTTTAGCCATTAACATATTTAAACAACAATATGCTTAGAAAAGATGGAGCAAACCCCCACAGAAAAACAAAAGTTGTTAAGAGCTTTCTGTGGCTAGTCCCCAAGGCCTCCTTCCCGCTTAATATCTTCATGCAAAAATGAATCATTTTGCATAGATTTGCATGTAACTAACAAAGGGAATGTAATTAACACTATAAATTACATCTCACTTAGATTGCATTTATTGCTCTGAATTAGCTGATGAACGAGTATCCCCGCTCCTTATCTCTCTGTGTAGACCAGACTTATCACTGTAGTATTGAAGCAAGTCTCTCCATCCTTGCTCTAATGCCTAGGACTTGTATCTCAAACAGTTATTGAGAAAGAATGGTATCTAGGTATAATGTCCCAGATGAACGTTTTGGAGGAAGGGGAGAGCGAGTTGGCAGAGCCCAGAGGTGGAAAATCTTTATGCTTTCTTAACATGATGATATCCTAAAAACATTTTATAAGTAAACTGATCCAAACTAAGGCATTAAGGCTGAGATTTGAATGGGCATTAGGGCCCTAGATCCCTGAGACTTTTGGTAAACCTCCATCTCCTCACAAGATTCTGGACCCTTTGTAGCCTGGCTAACAACCCAGTAATCAGACCAACTGACTCGTTTGTTCTTCTGGCTACTTTGTCACCTTCTTATTCATCATGACCTACAGCTGAGGACATTTTTCATACCGCAGGCTCATAAAAAAGACTTGTGGCATCTTGTTAAAGGTTGGCTTCTTGGGCTGGCAAGGCAAAACTCTACACTTACTTGTCTCCTAAGGGAAATAAACATATTTAAAGAAGTTTTGGACTTGTAAAATGACAAACAAATATAACAGCCAGTTTTCTACTGGTCAAAAAATGACAAGAACGGGGGATTTAATTTTTTTACGTGCCCTTGTACAAACTCATCTAGATCTTTATTTCTTTACTGCCTGCAGGTTCTCAAGGGAAGACATTTTTCTCTTTCAAGCAGCTGTGACTTTGACTTACTAAAGTATCTGATTTCTTAAGGAAGCTTTACTTCACCTTTCATCCTTGAAATCCCACTGTGGAATCCTGGCTGTTTTCAAGGGAGTCAAGAGGTGAAGGACGAAAACAAATGGCAATAATTCCAAACTATGAAGGCCCTAATGACTGGCATTGTCCTACATTGAGTATTGGGGTAAAAAAACAGTCTTTAATATGTTGCTGAGCAAAACACTATGTTCCTGGGAAGGACACGGACTTTTGTGCTAATATCATTTGCTATGCTATACAATAGGAGAACTTTACATAGGGAAGACTGAAACACTGCGTTAACACTTCATTAGGAAGTACATGTTGATAATGACCAGAGATTGTATTCACATTCTCCATTGTTTCATGACTAGTAAAAATTCTGCTGCTATCCTTCCACTTACAATGCTTGTAAAATTAACTTCTGAGCAAACCCTTTGGTTAGCTAGTTGAGAATAAGAGACAGCTCCTTCCAACTTCTTTTCAATCCAAGTTCATACAGCATCTCTCTCACTATCATTGTGCTTGAAATAAATCCCATTTAACTTACATTTGTGCTTTGCAGTCCTGACCAGCAAGAATACAAGAATGTGAGATTTATCCACACCTTTCCAAAGATACATTGGTTTCATCATTAGCTAGCTGAGAGCCATGCAATACTTACTTTAACTTATCTGAGGTAGATCACTAGAAACAGTATTGAATAAAAGGAAGGCAGCTCCTCTATCCCCACTTAAACACTTTCATTCATGATGTATTTATCTACATACATATATACACCTACATTTGTCTATCTATCTACATCTAAATGCATATCTACATCTACATCTACCTATTGTACTCATCCATATCCCACTCTCCTTGCCGCTTTTTGTAAAAATTCCATTTTGGGGCATAGAAGGATGCCTTCACATCTTTGCCTTACTATTCACATCTTCAAAGACAGCATTCAACTTTGCTACATTATTTGATGGAAAAAGCTTGCACAATCAGCACCAGCAGCTTTGTTATGATGTAAGAAATAAATAATATCTCTGAACAGTTCACAATCTTTTTGCATGCAAAAGACCCATCATGAAAAGAAATTTCTCTGAGAAGCTTACTACAGGTAGGACCTCTCTGATCCAGGAATCTCTGGTCTGGAAACTTCTGTGGTCTGGCAATACCATGGATGTTACTGGACCAGACAGCCCCGATGCCTGGGAGCAGGGGCCAGCCAGGAGTACAGTCATACAGTGATTGATGGCCAGGAGTGTTGCCAAGGTCAGTGGTCAGGGCTGATACCATGGCTGGGAGAGGAGCCAAGCAGCCAGGAGCAGGAGGCCAAAACTGACCTCTGCTGGTCTAGCAAACTCTCTTTAGGACCCGTCAGGTCCCAAGGGTGCTGGACCAGGGAGGCCCAACTTGTATATTGTTTTCACTTGCATCTTCTTAATTGTCACTCTTATCCCAATGCCTCCATTGCACACAGCATCTTTCCTTTATTAAGGGAAGCAGTTAATCAGCTGGTTCCATAATGTACCACATAAATTCTGTTTTATGAATTCTTCATATCACAACAATGTAGCCAAATACCTTGTGCCCAAAGGCAACACATGAGCTTTGTACAGCCATGCAAAACTGTCATGGAAATTATACCTGCTCAAGAACAGAATCCATTCAATCATGCTAGACAATAGTGGTGTTAGTAATGCAAAAACCACTGATGTTTTACTTACCAATCAAGAAGAAAAGAAAATTACTCTGGAATAAATGAAAATGAGTTAGTAGAATTTTGCAAGGTTTCCTTTGCAACATGCTGAAGCAGAATCAAATCAATGTCAAAGACAGACACGAGCTCTCACATTCCAAATCTCTCACAAGCAAAAGTTGGTTTTCGCTTCCCTGAACACCTCACTTATTTTACATCGATTTACAGGCTGAATAGTCTAGAATTTTTTTTAAAGTGCAAATTATATTCTTTTTTCTATTAATGCATACTAAACACCTGCTTTTAAATCTATAGTTATACAACCACTGAAATTGTAATAACCCACAAATATTTCTCTTTAATGGGCCACAATGTAATATTCTTAGCAGTTACTGTATGGTGCATGTAGCTATTTTGTGCATTTGCTACATCTGCCCAACACAAAACATTTCAAATGTATGATAGTATCTCTGCCCAGTTCAGTTTGATTTTTGAGATCACTGCAAAATTAAAAGCCCAATCTGGCTGATTTTACTCGAACTCGTAGTACCACTATGTTTATTAAGTCTATTAACTTCAGTGGAAGGACTTGTGAGTGATGCAATCAAGATTTAGCCCTAAATATTTTTTGGTTCTTTGGGGAACCAAAGCTAGCTAATATTCATGCTACAGGTCAGATAATTTATGTACAATGTTATGACTGTTGAATATACATAAGTATTTTTAAAGAAATGTAAAGTATTGTAAAGCTTCATGTTAATACATTCCTATTTTTACATCCAGCTTTGCATGCTGTTCACTGATATGCAAACTGAAAAGATAACACTTTCTCCTCTTCTTCCCCACTAAAATGTATTTTAAAAATGCATTTTCTACTGAATCTCAATATTCTCTAATGTTGCTCCTGCACATTGTATAACACAGTCACCATATGTCTTTAGTCCTAATCCATCCCCAAAGAACCAAAAAAACTTTAAAAAATATGTTCAGTAAGAAAAACAAATTCTGCTTAAAAAAAACCTGCTAGAAAATATTGCTTTTGACAAAGAAAAGGATGCCATTTCTCCTTGTCAATGTAATACAGTATTACATAAAAAGGAAATAGGTTGCAGTGTGGAGTCTCATTTAGCAACAATTCAGATTGAAAGGCGATATGGTAATATCAAATTATTTTAAATTTCCAAAGTGATATTGCAAAAATATGAAACGAAGGGGAAGTTCCATGTATATTTCATTTCACAGTTAAGAGTTTTCTGTTCTTGGCATTTTCCCCATTTTGTTCTATGCCTCTAATGTAACTACCTCTCTATCTCCCACAATTACACTTTCAAGAGTTTTTTCTTCCCAAGCCTTTCCAGCTCATCAGGCCAAGAAGAAAGAAAATTCACATGAAAATAACATGGGATTTTGCACCTGAGGTGCACCACACTGCAGCTGCTTTTGAAACTTCCGATTCTTGCCTTTTATTGTTATTCAAGCCTGTATCAGCTGGACATTGAACTGGCTCAGCAGGACACAAACAATGGGCCCGAGCCAAAGCTAAATCAAGCGAGTAAGGGAGAAAAAGTGCCACACTAACACTGCAGCCACTGTGATCTACTGCCTGATGGCAATACACCTGGTTCTGCGGCTACCTTGATCTTCTATACATTTCCTCCCCCCGTTGTCTTGTTTGTTCATTTGTTGCATATTATCTAGATCAGTAGTGGGCAACCTGCGGCCCGCATGCGGCTCATTGGGGTTCCACCTGCAGCCTGTGCACTCCCCGCTCTGCCCGCTCCCCCCATGCCACTCATGCATTGTGGGATGGAAGCCCCACACTTACCTACTCCTTTCCCTGCCCCCTAGTGCTTTTGGAGCACTGGGAGTGGGCTGATTCGCGGCGTTCAAGCTTTGGGAGGGTGGGGGAGGAGCAGGGATGGAGCGCCGATCAGCTGATTCATGGCACTTCAAAAGTGCTGGGAGGGGAGGAGGAGGTAAGTGTGAGGCTCCAATACCCCAGTGCATGAGAGGTGTGGGAGGAAGGGGGCAGAAGTGGACTGTAAGAGGAATGCCAATGGACTGCAGGTTGTCCAGCACTTTCAATCTTGCGGCCCACAGACAAAGGAGGGCCACGCACTAGTCTTGGTTGCCCATTGCTGATCTAGTTCCTAGATTCCTAAATACTGGGAAAGGGACTCTGTTATCTGGTCATACTACATGGTATACTTGCAAATCATGGCTCCTAATTCCCATTTGGGTTTCCTATGCTGTACTGTGATATAAATAAGAATTTCATATACATTTCTCTACGGCAGAAGGATCAAGCTACTTGGGCATTGTGTGATAATGGACAGACACCTCGTGATTATTTTCTTCTGTACGGGGATGCCTGGGAGTAGAAGCAGCTCTCTTACATTAACTAACATTCATCTTCTTGAGGGATGCGCTTCACCATACTTGTTCAGAAATAGCTCGGCATGAGATGGAGAGCCTCTATGAACACTCATTTTCATCACCATACTTCCATCAATTCCGGAGTCTGTAATGTATATGGGCAATAATCAGCCCTAGACTTTCACCCACACAACATAAGGCATATCACTCAAATATATTTTCAATTTTTTTTAAAGTGAGAAGAGGCAGTGGTCCCCTGAATCCTCACACATTTTAAAAGACAGACAAATCTCGATATTTTCTTTCTTCAATACAGAAAGCATATTTTCTGAACACCCTAGAACACCTTTTTGGCAGTGTAAAAGCGACACAAGCCCTTCCTGTAATATAGCCTTTGTGATTCATGCAAAACTATGCATCTTGTGTGTGTGGTTATTTCCCTAAAACCACATGGCATATTGTGTCATGATACCATCAATATTTGTGTCACACTACACACCTTCAGTATGTTGCATTTGCACGCTGGCTGTACACGGAGACAATCACCACGCAAATTAATTTGTTAATCATAATTTGCAGACAAAGGAAAACAGAAAACTAATTCTTGTTTCACACTGAAAAAGATGCTGATACCTTATAAATTTATGCATGCTGGGACTCAGAATTTTTATGTGACAAACTGCTTTGTGGCCCTCCCACCAAAAACACTCAGATGACTGCAGCTCTTAGCAGATCAGATTCCGTCTACTTTTTTGTAAGTACCACACACATCAACAATATTTGCAGTCCTTTTAGAGCTGAAAGCCTACATTTGAACAGCAAATCATGGAAGATCAATGAGGCATTTGCAACATGCAATTCGCTGCATGAAATGACTAGTACTTGATTTAGTTTTGCCCAGTTTTCATTTTTGCAGTTGACAGGAATTGCCTGATGAATGCAGGCGAGATGTGATAGGCAATAATTATAATTTAGACAATAGAGAAGTTGCCTGTGCCCGATAATTCCTATGCCCCATCTATTACTATCAACAAATTGAGAAAAGAGTATAGAAAGACACATAAAAGTATCTTTGGATAAGGAGGATAGAACTGAGACTGTAATTTACTAAATCCTCAAGTAATTCCATTGTATAAATTGTATGTTTATAAATTAAGCCCAGATGATATTCTAAATCATTCCCTTTTAATGATTAACCACTAAATTCTGCCCACATATATTGCATCCATATATTTTAACACTCTAAAATATACTCTAATTACTTCTTTTGAAAACTAGTATGAAGACTATAGCACCAGGAGACTATAGCAACAGCTTTGACACAAGGTTGGCCCTCCTGACATTTATATTTGTTAGAAACAGAAACAATATAGGACCTATACACAGCTGAATGTTCATAAGGGAATAAGGGTCTGCAATTAAAGATCAAAACTCCAGATCTGACCCCTTAAGTCTGATTTTCAGCTCCCTGTGTTTCAAATTGCAGTTGCTGGTTTCAACAGCTCTGAAAATCAGACCCCATATATACAATGGACTCAACAGAAATCCTGTATCTGCACATCCCAGAATTTGGATCCAAAGTTTTTGGCTTAACTCCATCTCTACTATTTATGTGTAAGCAGAGTCTGAAAGAGCTCACCTCTGACATTTACAGAGAAGCTGAGGGAGAAGCTTCAGGAACTGTCTTTATTTACATAGGCACACCCACTCTGCCTCAGAGCACAGCATGATGGGGTTGCTTTGCCTTAACTTTTGGCTAGTGTTAGATTGCAAGTCACTTTGTCATTGGGTGCAGGAGGGAATAAAGTGTTGTTACCCTTGTTATCTGAGTAACGGACAACAGAATTGCACTTTGCACGCTATGACTGAGGGCAATCACCCTTAGCTGAACTGCATTCACTAAGCAGGAGGTAGGTGTACCACAGGACAACAGAGATGAAAGAGAGTAGATACAGTAATTTGTGCCCATCTAAAGAGTTCTACATACCATTTGACCCTTCTGCTCTCCACCATTCAATGATGGAGCTGGCAAGATTCAACTGAGAGTCTTTTGGTGTAGATCAGTAGGGATGGGATCATTGATAACAATTAGACTGGCTATGGGATACTGTCACTGGTGAAAGAGAGTGCCCAGCCTGTACTAGCAGTGAAGATCCCCTACTAATGGCTGTGCTAGTAGGACCTGAAGACATTCTAGAGGTGACAGAGGTGGAGTGCGTGATGGAAAAGTGGCCCACAAGGGATTGCTCAGTGCTTCCCCCACCCAGAGGGTGGGAGGTGAACAGATGAAGATGCAACACTAAACTCTGGTTCTTTGCAGAATAAGGGCAACAACTGTGAGTGGCGTGTAAAAGGGTCTCTGCACCACAAGCGACTGAGGAAAAGAACACTGGCCAGTGTACCCTGGGGTTGCTGTTTTGTACATGGTCATATGTTTTCAAATCGTCTTGGTGGAGTCTTCACAAATCCATGCCAGGTTCCTTTCCCCTTCTATGGAGGTTTTGTTTTCCATACACAGACTAAGAGCTTGCTAGAGGAGAAGTATTGCCTCTTGCAGGTGCCTTGGAATGGTATTTAATTATACCAAATTACTGAGTGGGGCCACAGGTTGGTTCTGGGTTGTATTGTCCAAAAGCATGCCCAGATATTGAACTCAGCCCTCGCTGCTGCTGCCGGCTCCCCCTGGCAGAAAAGTTACTTACTGCATTGGCAGGAAGATAGGCTATTTGTCTTAATTAGAGCTGAGTGAATAATAAGTTTTCAGTTTGGTGGCTGAATTTCATTTTTTTCTCATTGTAAACAACCCCTACCTCCTAAAATGTAATCTGAGTTGATTCAAAAATCATCTTTTCTGAACAAAGTATTTCCCTTAAAAAGAACTGTGGAAACAGGTTTGAAAATGTAAAAAATTAACTTTTTCAGCTTTTGAGACGTTTATTTCCTTATTTTTGTATTTGTATGAAACTATTCACCAAATTTAACCTGAATTTACAAATTGTTTCACTTGCTCTGAACCTACGTATTTTTGGTGAATTTACTATTCAGTGAAAGAAAAATGTCTGGCTCTAGTTTTACAGACCTTTTCTATTTTGGATTAGTGTGCTACAGGAGATGGGCACAGGCCAAACAATTTAGATTTTAAACACCCCCAACATTCAGATACTGGGGTTTGGTTTCAACTCATCAATAAATTGTGATGTTTAATTTTAGTAGCAAAGAGAGGTTATATTATGTCTTGGTTTTCACAGAAGATGTCCATTCAAGTGAATGAAACAAAATGCAAATCCATGGATAAAATCTGGTGCTAGAGATAATCAAGTTCCCAGATATTCAAAGATGTGCACTGATGTGCTTGAAGATTGTGAACTAGCTCGAGCTGTGTTTTTATCCTGTTTTTCTCCTTCTATACTGGCAAATACGGAATTTAAAACAGGAAGACTCAGACTTGGTGGGATTAAATGCATGGAAGCAAATAGAAAGAAAAGAAACATCTAAAATTAGTGAATTGGGGCCAAATTTTGTGCTCAGTTACACCAGTGTAAACGTGATATAACTTAATGAAAGTTACTTGCACTAATGACTTTGAATAAATTTTACCAGATTTATATGGTGTAATTGGGAGCAGAATTTAGTCCTTAGGGGTGCATTTACACTGCACCCATAGCTGGTGATAAGCTATGCAATTTGAGCTACGCAAATTGTGTAGCTTATTTCGAGTGTATTTCGAAATGGCTTATTTCAAAATTTTGAAAGAAAACACTATTCTGAAATGTCCTTCAATCCCTGTGGAATGAGCTTTACAGGGAGGTTGGAATAGTGAGCCCGTTATTTTGAAAGCTATTTCGAAATAACAGGCTTGTTTAAAAGACTCAGCATTGCTATTTTGGGATAACAGAAGTATCCCCAAATAGCGCTGCTGTCTATACTTCAATGGAAAAATCGAAAATAAAATAGTATGTTTCTATTGTATTTTATTGAAAGAGGTTTGGACTGTTTAGGTCACTGGAAAAAACATTAGCTTATTTCATAGGTAGATTCTGCAGATTTAACTAAATAAATCTGGTATCAAATTGTAATGAAATGCAAAAAACTCTATACAAATCAGTATCCCAAAGAAAGAAAAGGATCTGAAATCAGACCTACTGATTTGATTTTGATCATTACAAGAGAGATTTTACAGTTCTAATTGTCATTATCAGGGCACCACACCTGTTGATTATAGAGTATGCTTCCATTAACACACTGTGCAACTTCAATAGTTTTCTGTTGGTAATCCAACACCAAATTAGTTTGTCTGAAAATTATTGTAACTTACTAGTGCTAAGCATTGAGTACGTCCATAATTTTCTAATTTTTTCTTTATAGGGAAAAAAACCTCCAACAACCCAACCTCTCTTCCCCACTCCTCTTAAAAAAACCCCAAACCAATAACCATTTGAGCACTTAGCTTAATAAACAATTACAAAGCTCTGATTACTATTTAGGTAAATGTTTACCATCTAAGTACATTCTCGTTATGTTATGTTGTTTCATATTCCCAAGGGCAGCTATGTTACGTGTGAACTAAATCAGAGAATTATTTGCAATTTTAATAATGCACCATAAGACATTTTAGAAAAAGGATGAAGCCAACCTGTCTACCCTTTGCTGTGCAAGGCCAGGAAATCCATGCAGCCATATCAGCTTCTCATATGACACCAGATTTTCCAGGTTAATAAAAACAACCAAAGATAGAAAACAATTGTTTCAACTCATGAAGTTTTCTCCTAACTGCAGGGTTGGAGTCAGGGTTAGCCAGAGCTATAAACATTTAACCTAGCGAAAGACCCGTGATCCATGCAGATCTTCAGAAGGCTCTCCCAACACTTCTGTACAGCTGTTTGTGCCAGACATCACTCATGGCAGCATGGGATTGGGGATGGGGTGTGTGTGTGACGGGGTGAAAGGGAGGAGTGGAGAACAGAGAGGAGGAGAATGCTTGCAAAAAGAAAACCCTCCAACATTTTAAAAATACCAGTTGCAGACCCCATCTTGCTCAGCTGCCTTTTAACTGAGGTTTCAGTTTTCACCAGGTAAATCAAAAGGCAAGGTCAGCTCATTTAGGTGAGTTGCATGGGTGGCTTGTGAACCTCTGGGTGGGGTGGCTAGCCCCAGCCGCACCCCTTTACCCCAAGGCTTGCTCCTTCCATGCACCCCTGAACCCAGAGCTCCTGCACTGTGGCTACTGGCCTCTGCCCCAGGCAGGCTAGTGCCCACAGCACCTGCAGGCCAGAAGGAAGAGTGCACAGGGGGGTCACTGCAGCCCCAGGAAGGCAGGTAGCATGACCCCAGCCTCTGGAACCCACCAAAGTGGGACCCCAGGAGCAAAGTATGGGGATACTGTCATGGTAAGTTAGTTTAACAATAAAAGGAAAAGGCGGGGCTGAGTCTGCACCAACGGCACAAAGCAATGGAGATTTGTCATATATCAAATGACTGCATGCTCTCTCTCACCCCAGTGCTCAAGAACAACAGGCAAAAGACAGAGCACACACCCACAAAAAATTAAACATGGCAACAAGTAGAACTTGGTCAACAATCGAACGATCTGCTGGCAGAAGCACTGCAGCACAGCACACGAATAAGAACGCAGAGTTCTCAGTTTTCAGCAGTTACCCATTTACTTGCAGAGGGAGGAAGCAGGGAGGAGGCTCTGCAGGAGCTGGTATGTGTGAGGATCTGGCTTAAAAGCTGGCTCCCCACATGTACCAGCTCCTGTATCAGAGGCAGTAGCCCCGGCGGAGAGGCAGTTTCCTGTTAGCTGGTGCTTGCGGGGAGCCAGCTTTAAAGCCCCCCACCTCCCACACTGCTGCCTCTGATGCAAATTGGTAAACCATTTAAACATGTATACTATCACATTCCGAGAAGTGGATACAAGCAAATCAAAGTGAAAATGAATCTAATTATCTAAAAAGTCCAGCAAGATAGAGACTGACTCTTTCCTTGCTCAGGATGTCTCCCAGCACCCCAAAGGTACTGCTGCCTTTTGCTGACTTCCCTTAGTCCTTGTAAAATGAGGGTTACAGGAGTCAGAGTAAGAGGTCCTCCATCTCAATATTATTTCGAAATAATGGCTTGTTAGGTAGACACACACTGTATTATTTTGAAATAACGTCAGTTATTCCAAAGTAATGCTGCTATGTAGACGTACCCTTAGGGTACGTCTACACTACATGCCTCTGTCGGCAGAGGCATGTAGATTTGTTTGTTCAGCAAAGGCAAATGAAGCCGCGATTTAAATGATCGCGGCTTCATTTACATTTACATGGCTGCCGCGCTGAGCCGACAAACAGCTGATCAGCTGTTTGTCGGCTCGCCGCTAGTCTGGACGCTCCCCCTGTCGACATCAAAGCCCTTTGTCGGCAGCCCTGGTAAACCTCATTCCACGAGGAATAACGGGGCTGCCAACAAAGGGCTTTGATGTCGACAGGGGGAACGTCCAGACTAGCGGCGAGCCGACAAACAGCTGATCAGCTGTTTGTCGGCTCAGCGCGGCAGCCATGTAAATTTAAATGAAGACACAATCATTTAAATCGCGGCTTCATTTGCCTTTGCCTACAACCCTAATCTACATGCCTCTGACGACAGAGGCATGTAGTCTAGACACAGCCTTATAGTCCAGTGAACCTTTGAAGTGGATCTGGCTAAGGTTATCCTTCAAAGTAAATTTTGTCCAAGCAGTAATGAAGGGAACGTGCCGTCTAATGGTGGAGGAGGCTGAAACCTCTTTCTTCCCTCACTTGTGTTAGCTGAAAGGCAAATTGTTCTGTTTTCTGCCCTCTTCTCTCCCTGCTGTCTGGAGGACCCTGTTTAATACTTCTCTGTAGATCAGGGTAAACACGCATTCCTTTGGATAGGCTTGTTTAACATCTTTGGTCTAGGTAGGGCTGTCTGGTTTTGAACGTGAGCTAATAACATTGTATGAGGGATTTTGTAATTTTACCTATCCTGTTGTTACATACATTTCACCATCATACCGTTGACCAGTGAATTAATAGTTTTCAAATTATACTCACAAGGCACACTTTCCACAAAAGATTATTATGATGGTGTGCAGGGTATGAATACAGGGATGCTTTCAGTCCCGGGAAATTGACAAGGCCTCTCAGGATGCCTACAGCAAAGCAATGTCTTCAACTCAGGTCTCTCATGCCCTACGCTAGTGCCTTAAACATAGAACACTGTCCTACATCTAAGGAAGGCTAACCACCGCATGCGTGCACAAAGCAGAGCACCAAGCTGCAAGATATGGCCCGTAAAGAAGGGGTTCATATAAAATTCCAGTATTAAAATAATACAGGATTTTCCCTGTTGGCTGCCAGTGGTTCACAGATTTGTAGGGCATATGTGTGTATGCGTGAAAGAAAGAGAGAGAGAGAGAGAGAGAGAGAGAGAGAGAGAGAGAGCTGGCTAAAGGAGCTTACAAGGGTATAATTGAAGGTGGAATTTCGTTCAGAATGAGAAACTAATCAATCAAATACTCAAATCAATAATGCTCTAATCAATAGGTCATTTTGCTCAGGGCTATTCTTACCCATACACAGAATATGCAGCTGCATAAGGCACCCAAAATTTGTGGCATCAGTGGATCTTCGTGTCTCTCCACCTGCCTTTATCCCTGTTCCCTGGTTCTGTTTCCTCGGGCCAGAGGAGCTAATTAACTTAAAAGGGAAAAAGTCTTCCAGACCTATTAGCAAGTACATTGAACCTGAGAAAGAGCCATTCAAGTGGTAATGAATCCATTTAACAGGCATTTGCCAATCCCAGGTATATACTGACAGTTTCTGAATTTACTGTGTGAGTCTACAGGAACTTAGTTTAAAATTTGCTTTAAAATATTTCATTAGTGTGTGGCTGAAGGTTATAAATTCACAGCTCTAAATTCCTCCCTTTTGCAGGCTGCTGCCAGGCATAGGGGCACCAGTTTAATAGTACTGCGTTGAGCCCCATAAATCCTAAGGACGGCTCGGACTTTGCTGCATCCTACTCTCTGTCACACCAGCGTAAACCCAAAGTGAATCTATGAGCTTCTTCACTGCCTTTAGTCCCAATTTATACAGGCATAGATGTGAGCAGTATTTGGCACCACAGATTTATATGCTGCATAAAATAATACCAAAATTACAGCACGTTTGATCAAGATATTTACCATGTCAATTTGGGAAAAGCACTGGCCTTGATCTTCTACTTAGCTTGCTCCTACTCTATTGATTAGCTAGAAACGATTTGGAGGATGAGCACTGAATTCTTATGGAAGGATTAGTTATTTACCATTCCATTTACAAGGAGGGAAGTAATTTAACAGTTTCATCATATGGCTTTGGGCAATATTAGACTCCCTGGACACCAAGGATCACAAGAACCACTTTAGAGAGCTGGTGAAAGAGAAAAAGGAACGGAGAAGGAAGGAAGAAATAGGGAAAGAGAAGAGTTAAGACAGAAAGGGGAACAGAGGGAGATTTAAGGAGGGCGGAGGAAAAACCCAGGGAGGATAAATATCAGTAGGAGAGAGAAGGTAGAATAACAAACGGAGAAGTTCCCTGAAATGGTAGATGGAGGAAGGAGCTATAGTGGCAAAAACTTTACAATATATGCCCTCGTCACCTCTATTTGCTGTCAGCGAGGGTGATTGTATTTCCCTATACTGAATATGGGACCCCTGGTAAAATAACTTGTATTCAAGTGAGTTGAACAGCAATCAATTGTGCAAATATTCAAATTAACATCAAGCTGACTGAGACCCTGTTTAAAAAATACCATGTATTTGGATTCTTTTAATTCATCTATTTGTCTTGGAGGCTTTAGGATTTACACAGGGAGGGGTGACGCACACCCCCTTCCATCACCCACCACACATGGGGAGAGGGGACCCTCCCACATACCTCCCACAGGAGTGTGAGTGTGAACAACTGAGCTGACCCTCCCTGTTCCAGAGCTCTCCACCTTTCATGCCTGGCTGGGTCCCTGGGATGCACCCGCCTCTCCTGATACACGGAGCTGCATCTCCCCAAGACAATGCAGGTGGGGGGCACGCAGGGTCATAGGTCCCCTCCCTAGATTTCTTGCAGGGTTCATATCAGAATGTGGTTAGCAGCAGCCTTTCAATACTCTGCAGGGGGCAAAGGACAAGAGCTACTTCCAGCAGCAGGGGAAGTGATAGGGGGGAGGGACGACCAGGCTCATGTCTCTCTAGAGCCCGTCTCTCCCCCACCATGAGGCTGAAAGAAGCCCACACAGTGTGGCCAGCAGCTAACACCCCTCGGCTGCTACTGGCTACTAACATAATTCAGCCACCTCCTGTCCTCTGGTTACAGCATGGGCAGGAAGGGGTTGCACCCTAAGGATGCATAATGCACCAGGGCTCAGGAAAGCTGACTGCAGGGGCTTCAGCAACTCCCCTCCCCCACCCTCAAGAGGTGGCTCAGCAGAGGATGGAGCCAAGGGGAGGGAACAGCCTCACATTTCCTGGGAGTAGGATCCAGGAAGGGGTGGGGAAGGTGCAGATGAAGAGGGGGCTATGCCACGGCCAAGGAGCTTCGGTAGAGCCTGCAGGTTTGGGGAATGAACATGCTGGGAACTACGTCATCCCTTTCCCACCACTCCAGAGCCCCGCTGAGGGGGCGGAGAGGATTCCCTGTGCCAGCACTGTGGGTGCTTTGGCACATGCAGGGCTTGGCTCCTCCTGGCCAGCACCCTGGGCTAGAAGGCTCTGGACCGGCCTATGGCGCCACCCCAGCCAGAGGTAGTGGAGGAAGGAAAGAACCTGTGGGACAGGCTGTTGGTGAGCTGAGCGCTTTGACCAAGGGTTGGTTCCCCACATAGCACTGGGAGTGAGATATGCCTCACCAGGGAGATATGGAGGAGCAGCAGGGTTGGGGGCAGGGGAAAAGCAGGGAGAGGGGAGCACATAAAGGGCAGCAGAGGCGAGACATAACCAGCTGCACACGCACCCCATCATCTGCCACTGGACCCCCCCCCCCCCACTCACCAATCATAGGTGGGTGGTGGCGACCAGGGATCCAGCCAGCAGCAGAACCCAACAGTATAGATGGAGGGGGCAGAAAACACAGGATGATTTGTCCATTTTTAAAGAAAAAGTCAGGACCCCTGCAGGAGGGCTGAAAAGCAAGGTGTCCCTTTAAAAAAATGGGATATCCAGGTCACCCACGTGAGGTTTCAAATAGATCCATGTGGTCAGGAACAGCCTCCCTTTCTTTATGGCTCAGTGAAGGAGAGGATCTCTAAATTACAGAAGGGAGGTCTGAATGTGTGATCCCTTCAGCGAAGCAAGCAGTGATGGCAAGGAACTCCAAATGGAATCGTTCCAGTCTTCCACACTCAGGAGAATTATCACAACAATTTGGAAGGATGCTTGGGGTGGCTTCAATTTTTTGAAGCACTGAAGAGTATGACAATATGTTTTATAGATATAAAATCAGCCAGGCAATCTGCCTCCCCTCCCCCCAGTTCAAGTGGCAGCTCTAGACAGACGTGGTAGGAATTTGCTCATAACCTTGGCCTCATCCTATCTTGGCATTCGTAAAAGGAGATGCTGCTGCTGCTGAATTTATATTAGAGCCATCACATCACAGAATCAAGGTAGACAGATATGGGAGGCACAAAGACCAGAGATTGATTTTAAGAAGATAAAAAACCAAGCTAAGAAGAAAGAGAAATAGTGATGTGAAGCTGACGGAATATGCCTAAATCGGTGCAATTTACATTCTAGAGGGGAATGGGTATAGCCCCCCCTTTTTTACACTTCCTTACATAGTCCTGTTGGCTGTTTTTGCAACTACAATTCCCTTGATTCTGCTCTATCAATGATTATTTAACACTCACTTACTAACATGCAAATTACATCTGTTCTGGATTTGGCCCATAGAGTTGGGTGACTTCTTTACACAGGTGATATGCAATATTAGAAGTTATCAAAGAGGTGGACATAAGCTGTGAGAAGAGGAGCTACCTAGCCCACTGGAAAAGAAAACCCAAAGGAATCTCTTCAGGTGAGAGAGGATCCATCGCAAAGCCCCAACCAGAAACAACAAAGGAGCTATTAGTGATGTAGACCATCCCTTTAGCATCTTTTACAAGGTGCTCCTTAGATTATTGGTCATAGTAATCACTTCAATGGAAGCCCCATGTGGAAAACCAGAAAGAGTTCAGAGAAGAGCCAAGAGGATAATTAGAGGATCAGAAACATGCCTTAGACTGATAGACTCAAAAAACTCAATCTATTTAGCTTAACAAAAAGCAGGTGAAAGGGTGACCTGACTACAGCTGTAAGTTCCTACCCAGGGAACAAATATTTAATAATGGGCTCTTCAACCCAGCAGAGAAAATATAACATGATCTAAGATCTGGAAGCAGAAGCTAGACAAATTCAGACTGGAAATAAGGTGGATATTTTCAACCATGAGAGTAATGAACCCTTGAAACAGTCTACCAAGGGTTGTGGAAGATTCTCTAATGTTTAAATCAAGACTGGATGGTTTTCTAAAATATCTGCTCTAGGAAATATTTTTGGGGAATTCTGTGGCCTCTGTTATATAGGACACCAGACTAGATACTCAGAATGGTCCCTTCTGGCCTTGGGAATTATGGATCTACAAAACCATGCTGTCACTTTGCATACTGCTGCTAAGTACCATGCTCTGATATTAGGCTTCATTGGTAACACTGGTCTTATGCTCTGGTTCTTCCCAGAATCATCAGAATGTGAGTTGTGGCAACATCACCATTATGGTTTCCATCTCTTAGGGAAGCATCTGTGTTAAAAAGTCCAAGTGCTGCTGACAGTGATGTTGCCCCTATCATTAGCAATACTTCCACGCACTGAGTAAGTGAGAACAGCAAGGCGAGCGGTACCCTGCCCTCTGCTACTTCTTCTTTCACTCCACACAGTTTGTCTGTCATTTTCACCTCTGAAGTATGGAGTGAAGTTGTCTGCTGTATTTTGGAAACAACTGTAGTTTGATCAAATCAAGAGATGAATGTGAAGGCAAGGAGACATTTTGTCAATGAATGGTATAGTCCCTAACTTGTTATCTGTCTAGGGTCTGGCATGATCAATGTCTTTGTGCTTCGTTTCAAAACCTTTGAGCCAGAGCTAAATGCAAAGTAGTTCCTGCAGAGGAGACTTCTTTCTTCATTTCAAGCTCATGTCAAAGCAGGCTTCATTCATACACACCAAAGCAGCTTCTCTGAATGTGGAAAATAAACAAAATATTTTAATTTATTCTCTTTTGTAAAATATTTATATTCTTGTGGGGATATTCTGATAGCACAGGAACAATTTTGAGTCCTGTACTGTATACACTTCAAACCCAATCAAGTTTAATGGGCAAAGCTGTGCTTCTGAACAAAATAGCCATGATGGAAAATATTTAGGAAAAACGTACTTGATTCCAGTTATGTGAATATTTTGCAAATATAATTTCTCACTACTGCCTCAAGTAAGGAAAAATGTAGAGCTGAGTGGATAGTGGAAAAAACCATTTCCAGTAATATTTGCTCAAACAGGAAAGTGAATTTTGATTTCATGGTGTGTACAACTCCCCCTTCACAAATTATGTTCAATATTTGCCAAAAGTAAATATAAAATGGTGCTGCTATTTGTAAAATTAAAAATTCAATCTATATAGCCATACAAAGTTATGCAAGTCTTCTCCAATCAAGGAACAGAAACAACTTTGTGTGGCGTATGTAACTGACTCTGGGACTGATATTGTAAACATTTATCTACTTTACTTAGCAAAGTTATTCGTGAATGCAGAAGCATAAAGCTTTGGGACTCAACCCAGAGCAAATTTTGACTTTTGAATTTGTAAGAAGCAAATGATCTGCCAACCAACAATGACTCACTTAAGAAATCTGCAAATAATTTGAAATAATGAGAATTTGATATGTTCAATTAACAATTCAGAAAGAAGTTACATTCCCTGAATGGTTTCTTAAGAGTTATTTACTCAGCTCTAGAAAAATGTTTTGTTCAAAATGATTTTTTAATGTTTAATCTGTTTTGAAAAGTCTATCTACATATGTAAGTCACACTCATTTACTTTTTTTGCTCTTCTTCATCTGACATGACTAATTTGATCCCTGGGCTCCTGATCCTAAATTCCCGACTTATTACTTCTGAGGAAATTTTGCCAGAATGAAAAATATAATTATCAGACATCAATTATTCTTCTGAAGCAGAAACATAAAATGCTGAACAAGCTACCCTTGAAGAGAGTCCCAAGACCTAATTCTGAGAGGTGCTGTGTGACATTCAGTTCCTCTTAACTTCTTTGGGGGTTCATAGTCTCAATATCTCACGGGACACACAGCAGCACCTGTCTGGACCAGGACTGGGCAATCAGTTGCACAAGGGGAATCAAAAACGTGCTCACCGTTTCACATATTTCCTGTTACAATACAGATGTTCACGAGGGAGCATTAAGAAATAACTTGGATTTGGAGTTTGCCTGGATGATTTGAGAGAGCGAGCTTTTCAATCGTTACAGAATTTGTGACTTTTAAGATGATAAAGCAGTTGCTCCAAGGACTGATATATTTTGCCACGGCCTTACAGATTTTGTTATCCTCAAGTATTCTAGGTTATGACATTTGATTTTACACCTTGAAAGTTCTTTCTTGTCTCACTTCTGAAACCCAGCAAAGTCATTTAATATATTTTGGATGATTGTGAGATTAAAGACATTAATTAAAGATGTTTAATTGAATTTGAAGGGAGACAGTAACGGCTATCGATCACCTCATTAAATGTAGCTGGCCTATAAATCAATGCAAAAAGACATATAACGGGATGTTATTGACAGGTATATAATTTCACTGGGATTTAAATAGTGATTCAAGTGCATCCCAATTAGTGATGTCTGCTGGTGGTTTGTAATGGGTGTATGTTCGAGGGAGATCGGATTTTCAGAATGAAACAGCAGGACACGTGTGTGTGTGCACATGGGCATTAGGATAAGGGGTGTGCAGAAGCTCATGCAGGCATGAGGTGGGGTGCCAAGAAAGGTTTTGGAACTCTGGGTGGACGCGCCTCATTTTGCTAGTTAATTCCAAACTCCCTCCCCACTTGGGAGGAAGAGAGGGCCTTCAATGGAAACAGAATTCTATTCAAGGGGTTGTTTCATTTCCATGAAAAATGACACCAGAGAAATTCAGGTAAGAGCACTCCGTTGGCTACAGCAGTAAACTGGAGTACATGAAACAGCTCCTGGAATAGCCCCGAGTGTGCTTTCAAGGAAACCAAGTTCTGGTATGAAGCTGCTGAATAATGCTTCATAAGAATGGCCAGACTACGTCAGACAAAAGGTCAATCTACATAGTCTGTCTTCTGGCCGGGGGGCTGACATGCTTACTGGTTCCTGGGCAAGGTGGGTAGGGGTGGCTTTGTGCCCCCAGAAGGGGCAGAGCCTTAGGTGGAAGCAGAGGAGGGGGAACTGGGACAATCAGCCTTCAGAGTTGCCTGGAACGTGCCATTCCCCTGCCTCCCCAGGCAGCCCTCAGCACTGCTCAGAGCATGCGGTGTGGTGCTCTGGTAGCGATTTAAAGGGCCCTGAACTCTAATTGCCATTGCCGTAGCAGCAGTTGCAGTCAGGAACCTCAGGCCCTTTTAAATCGCTGGGCTCCAGGGCAGTTGCCCCCTTTTCATTCCCCCCACCCCATCAGTTGGCCTGCTTCCAACATTAGCCAATACCAGGTGCCCCAGAGGGTAATCATCAAGTGATCATCATCAAGTGATCGGTCCACTGTCGCCCATTCCCAGCTTCCAAAAAAACCCACCATCCCTGCCCATCTTGGCTAATAGCCATTGATGGACCTATTCTCCATGAATATCTCTTTCTTGAACCCTGTTATAGTCTGGCCCTTCACAGCATCCATGGGCAAGGAGTTCCACAGGTTGACCGTGCATTGTGTAAAGAAATATTTCCTTTTGCTTTTTTTAAACCTGCTGCTTATTAAGTTCATTTGGTGACCCTAGTTCATGTGTTATAAAGAGAAAATAACACTTCCTTACCTACTTTCTCAACATCAGTCATGATTTTATAGACCTGTATTATATCCTCCGTTGATTGTCTCTTTTCCAAGCTGAAAGGTCCTAGTCTTATTAATCTGTACTCCTATGGCAGCCATTCCATAACTCTAATAATTTTTTTTTGCCCTTTTCTGAACCTTTTCCAAAACCAATGTATCTTTTTTGGAATAGGGTGACCACATCTGCACACAGTAATCAAGATGTGGGCGAACCATGGATTTTGATAAAAGCAACATGACATTTTCTTATCATCTATCCCTTTCTTCCTCACAAAAACTCAACAGGTTAACAGTGTACGGAAACTGAGTCATAACGCTTTGATGAGCTGATCAGGAAAAAATCCTTAGGACAGGAGGTAACATCAGAAGTATGTGTTGCATGAGTATAAAAATACCAGATAGAATTATCATTCCACTATCTCCCTAATTCACATTATTAACCTTCCCCAAATTCTTCCACAACCCCGACTCAAAAAATAAACCAATCTGTAGGAGCACTGTCTTCTTAAAGACTTAGTGGTTGTCACGTCAGCTTGGCTTGTATGGTGTCTGACTCTAGACTCATTTACTGTATGAAACATTTTTTTTCCGTAAGAAACAGGAAATTAAGGGCCTGATTTGGATACTCTCACTCATGCAAAATAGTACCTTGGTCCATAAAATGACCCATTTAAAGGCACATAGTATGAGGTAAAGACATCAGAATCTCGTTCTCTGTTTAGGGATAGGGCCCTATGTTTGGGAATTGCTACCTTCTGGGATGCCAAAGTCTGGGAATTCCCACAGATCCACAAGAGGCCAGTTATCTGCATAGAGGCTCCATGCCTTCAAACTGGCTTATGGCTTTTGCAAAAGTTGCACTACTCTGGTGTTGGATGGCAGCTATCCTCCAACCCTCTCTCAGGGGGTGGCTCATGACTACGGAAGAACCAACACACACCCAGAGTCCCTGGGGGACTTAAAGGGAGAGGATAGGATGAAGCTGGGGAGCATGGACATCCTCAAAGGCCACCTCCTCCACGGAAAATACTGATGTTTTCCTTCAAGTCAGAGAAATGGAGGAAATATGCCACAAAGTTGGAACTTTGCCTTCTATATTGTAGCTCATCCTGGATCTACTTGTTTTTTGCTCCTAGCACCTGGCTCAGAAGGAGCAAAAACATGAATTAATAATTGCACTTTGCTTTATTTTAATTAAACATTAATTGAGAGAAGTGACCGTTATCCACAGACAGAAAAAATGAAAAAAAAATCTTCCATGTTTTTTAGGCAGAGAACTGTAAAGGTTGATTTCATTGTATGAAAGCTCTTAGGCAAATAATAAGAATAAAATGTGTACAGATGCTACACAAATCAACTTTGCTTAGCTAAGGGCATTTCATCATGTAACAAATTAAAAAGTGTAAATTGCCAAACTGATATAGCAGACCAAAATGTTTTGTTAGGTTATTTTTGCTTTTCATTAACTTGCTCATCTACTGGAAACCACAATTAAAAAGGACCACAAACAAGATATAATTAAACACTACACTTGCAGGGGCTGATTCTAAACTTATTGAACTCACTGGGAATCTTTCCATTATCCTCGATGGGTTTTCACCCAGCTTACAGGGGGTTTTCATCCAAGGACCATGAAATACTTTACAAACAATTCTACAAGCTTCACAACATCTCTGTGAAGCCATTATTAATACACCTGTTTAATATACAAAATGAGGGATTTGTAGAAATGTTAGGGTCACAATGGTTAAACCTGGGAACCTAGAATTAGACAAGCAAATCCTTATTTGGGCTTCTCAGTGGGAGGGTTTGGAAGCCAGTGGAAGCTGTGAACACCTCTCACCCCTCAAAATAAACATAAGCATTCAGCTATTCAAATACAGTTGCCTAGCTTTAAGTAGCCAAATGTAGCTGTTTCCATCTACATGACTTGGGTGAACTTCAAAAGGAGTTTTAGGGACAAATCCCAGGTGTTCTGATTATACTGCTCTACAGCCAAAATGCTTCTGAAATAAATGTAGTCAAACTTTTCTAATTCTGGGTCACAGAGAACGAAAATGATGCTTAAAATTGTTGATTGGCTCTAGTTTTCCAGATATGCTATTGGATCAGTATATACGACCCTTGACTTGCAAATGGCGGAGGATAAGTGAGTTATAAAGGGAAGGGATCTCAATTTAAACCAGAAATGACTAAAATACATCTTTGACTGGATCTATGAATAAATCTATGACTGGGTTTGGACAGTACTTGCTTTTTAGGCAAAACAATGAATGATGCAATCTGAAGCTGGTATTGCGTCACACATTATATGAATTGCATCATGTTATTCCTAGAAGTCATGGATGATGCATCATAACGAAGCTTACATCACTCTGCTGAACAAATTGCCCTATATCAGCTCTAGAAATCATACAGTGTCGTGCTATCTTATTTGTCAGTGTTTGATTTTGCAAAGGGACACATTTCTGTTTAGCCAAAGTGAGCAGAGATGCCTCGTACTTGTGTGAACAGTGCAGATTACTTCTGCTATGTTTGTGGTGAAGTGACTTTTGCATTACAAAAGCACAGTATAACCACTATGGTTAAGAAAGCCTATCACCTTTATTTTGGCATCTACCACTTGCTACATCAAGGAAGATTTTGTTACGACCCTTACACATCAAGCTCGGTCTGATGAAGAACTTTGTCAAGGCCATCGATAAAACACAAGCAGCTTTCAAGTACCTCCGTGGAAAATTTCCAAGGTTAAGTGAAGCTAAGATAAAGGAAGGTGTCTTTGTTGGTCCTCAGATTCGTGAACTTCTTCGAGATGATGCATTTGACCATGCACTGGGTGGCAAGGAAAAGACGGCATGGAAAGCCTTCTAGTTAGTGGCAATAAATTTTCTCGGAAACAACAAGGCAGACAACTACAGGTTGTTGGTGGAAAACCTCCTCAAGGCATACAAAAGCCTTGGTTGCAACATGTCACTAAAGATATATTTTTTGCACTCTCATCTAGATTTTTTTCTACCAAACTGCGGAGCAGTGAGCGATGAGCATGGCGAGTGATTTCACCAGTTCATTGCAACAATGGAGAAATGCTATCAGGGCAAATGGAGCCCATCAATGCCTGCAGACTATTGCTGGACAGTGACAAGAGATGCTCCATTTAATGAATACAAGAGACAATCCAAGAAGCACCGAGTAGACACTGAATAGGACTAAACTATGTACATAATAGTTTTTTGCCTTTTGTTTCATAATAAATTGTATTTATATAACCCTTTTGCTGATTTTTAAAGTGTTACATAAACAGGACAGGTGAAATATTATCATGTAAAGCAACCATAAACACATGAAAAAACCTAGGTTTACAATTTACAATTAAAACTCTACTATCTACACAATATACATAGACGTAAAATGTAAAAACTTAAATATCTTGGAAACAGTAGCCAATCAGTTGTTTTAACTGTCATATTTGAATTCAGCACATCAAAATACATAATATATAGCACATTTTATCTCTGAAGCAGACAACTTTTAAAAAATTGTAGACCAGTGTTATCTGATCCTCTGATCTTATCATTATAATTACTGCTTCTTCTGAACCATCAAGAAACATGAACCTTTCAAAATTAATTTGTCATGCGCTAAGGTATCTTTCCCCATGATAACAAGTTACCTGGAGAGTTCATGACTAACCATTCCATGATCCCCATATTACTAAAAGAGTCAACTAAAAGTTGACATACTTTGCTCTTGCAGAATGGTTCATAGGGTTGGAGATTTTCTGAATGAGTAACTCTTAACAATAATGCAGATGTGGCAACACACACAACTAGCTGCCAACCTTTACCAGTCTATACCTCACTTAATCAGTTCCCTGCCCTTTGAAGGGCCTCTTGCAAAGGTACATCTGGGCCCTTCCAGCTACCAGTGGAACATAGCTAGGACCCTGCCAAAGTCATGGTCCTTTTTGGTCAATGTCATAGTCCTAGGATTTTAAAAAATCATTAATTTCACGACTGTAGCTATTTAAAGCTGGAATTACCCAGTGTTGTAAGCGTAGGGGTTCTGACTCCTAAAAGAGTTATGGGCAGGTCTCAAGTTTCCTGTAGAGAGGGGTTTCGGCACTACTACGCTTACTTCTGTGCTGCTGGTGGTGGTGGCGCTGCCTTCAGAGCTGGGCAGCTGGAGAGTGGCAGCTGCTGAACGGGAGATCAGGTCTGAAGGCAGCATTGCCACCAGCACCTGAGCAGGAGTAAGGATGGCATGGCATGGTAGGGCCACCCTTTCTTCTGCACTGTGGCTGGGCCCTCAGTCAGCAACTGCCACTCTCAGGCCTCCCAGATCTGAAGGCAGCGGCACAGAAGTAAGGGTGGCATGCTATGGACATGGGAACTGACAGCAAGGCTGGGCCCCTAAGAAAGGTGTGGAGGGACCTAGCTCCACATTTCCAGAAGGGGCGGGGCCTTAGGCAGAAGGGGCAGAGCTGGGGCAGCCAGTCTTCAGTGCACTGCACCAGCCTCTCCCCCTCCCACTTTGAGCCACATGGATTGTGCTGTGTGGGGTTTTAGCGCCACCATTGGTGCTGTAGTAGTGGCTGGGAGGCCCGGGCCCTATAGAATCGCTGGGCCCTGGAGCAGCTGTCCCCCCATCAGCGGGCCTTCTGTGCTGCTACTGGCAGGATGTAGCCTTCAAAGCTGGGCACTCGGCCAACAGCTTCCATACTCCAGCCACTGAGCTCTGAAGGGAGCACAGAAATGAGAGAGGTAATACCATCACTGCCCCTCAAATAACCTTGTAACCTTCCTGCAACTCCCTATTGGATCAGGACGCCCAGTTTTAGAAATGCTGGTCTCCCCCATGAAATCTGTATCATATAGGATGAAAGTACACAAAAGACATAGTTTCACGGGGGAGACCAGATTTCATGATCTGTGACATGTTTTTCATGACCGTGAATTTGGTAGGGCCCTACATGTAGTGGTCTAATCTCCTGAAGGCTGCAACATTTTGATCTCAAGTAGATTGTTAGGGTTAGTGTGCAGGTTCCAAGTGATGTTGGTGACTGGGGATCAGACTAGATGACCTAACGGTCCCTTGCGGCCTTAATGACTCTGGGTAATTCCAGACTTCAAAGTGAAGGGGACTGGAAATGAGCCCCACCACATAAGGAAAGGACAGCAGTGAAGGAGAGTGAAAAAGAGCTCCCACAGTTCAATGTTGACACAGTAGCCCTGCGCTTTGTCAGTGTGTCATCCACAGAGAATAAAGAAACGGGTCAAAAACTCAATAGAAATGGCATGTTGCTGACTTTTGATTGCAGAATGTCAGCACACGGACAGAGATTTCTTTTAGTTTTTCCAAATAGAAACAAATACCAGTACATCTTCCATCTCCAAATACACACAGTATCAAGAAAATGGCCTACCTTGTGACAGAAATGCTCTTTCCCTCTATAAAATATATTGGAAGGAGCAAACAGGTCATGCTGGTGGGGGAAGTGTCAATATATATGACAGAAAGTGCAGAATCAAATGAAGTAAAAATTGTAAATGAACCAAACTGTTCCACAGAATCTTTATGGATAGTTCCATACTTTAATAACATGTATATAGAAGTACAGGGATATATTACTGTCCACTTGACCAGGATGGTGATAGTGACTGTGAAATGTTGAGAGAGATTAGAGAGGCTATAAAAATTAAAAAAAAAAACCTCAAAATGAAAAACTATCCCCATTTTGACTGAATACACAACACCTCAGGAGAGGATTCAGAGATACAATTTCTTAACACCTTACATGACTGCTTCTTGGAGCAGTTAGTTCTGGAATGCACAAATGGAGAAGCAATTCTTGATTTGGTCCAAGAGGTAAATATAGCTGGACCGCTGAGAAACACTGACCATAATATAAACAAATTTAACATCCCTGCAGTGGGAAAAACACCACAGCAGCCCAACATTGCGCCATTTAATTTCTGAAAGGGAAACTACACAAAAATGAGGAATGCGGTTAGTTAAACAGAAATTAAGAGGTAAATCCCTGCAAGCTGCATGGAAACTTTTCAAAGACACCAGAATAGAGGCTCTACTTAAATATATACACCACATTAAAAAACACAGTAAGAGAATCAAGAAAATGCCACTGTGGCTTAACAACCAAGTAAAAGAAGCAGAAAGAGACAAAATGGCATTGTTTAAAAAGTGGAAGTTAAATCCTAGCGAGGAAAATAGAAAGGAGCATAAGCTCTTGTCAAATGAAGTGTAAAAATACAATTAGGCAGGCAAAAAAGGAATTTGAAGAACAGCTAGCCAAAAACGCAAAAGTAATAGCAATTTTTTTTAGTACATCAGAAGCTGGAAGATTGCTAAACAACCAGTGGGGCCACTTGGGCTACATCTACACTGCAGCCTTTTGTCAGCAGAGACAATGCAATGCTTTTTGCGGAAGAGATTTTTGCGCAAAAACAAGCAGTGTAGACGGGGCCGTTTGGTGCAAAAAAAACCTTTAGTACAAGATCCCTTATGCCTCAAAAAAGAAGGTATACAGGATCCTGTGCAAAAAATCTTGTGGGCTGCAGTGTAGACGTAGCCTGGACGATCAAGATGCTAACGGGGCACTCAAGGATGATAAGATCATTGTGGAGAAACCAACTGAATTCTTTGCATTGTTCTTCGTGGCTGAGGATGTGAGGGAGATTCCCAAACCTGATCCATACTTTTTAGGTGACAAATCTGAGAAACTGTCCCCGATTGAGGTGTCATTAGAGGTTTTGGAACAAATCGATAAACTAAACATAACAAGTCACCAGGACCAGATGGCATTCAGCTCTGTTTGTCCGATGCTGGCAATGGGCGATAGGGGATGGATGACTTGATGAATACCTTGATGTTCATTCCCTCTGGGTTATCTGGCAATGGCCAATGTTGGAAAACAGGATACTGGGCTACATGGACCTTTGGTCTGATCCAGAGTGGCCGTTCTTATGTTCTGATGGACACTGGTTATACTGAACATTTTGGATATAACAAATGGATCCAACAAATCATTAGTCCTCCTTTACACTCTACTCCAGAGAAGGAGTGTGTCAAAGCCTAGAGCACAAAACTGACAGAAATGTGGGTTGTAATCCCTGCTCTTACAATAAGCACTGTCCAACTTCTGCAAATCACAAAGTATATCTGTTAAATGGTTTATCCCTCTGTAAAATGTGGATAATATTCAATTTACCTCATGGAGTTTTTCTGAGTGTTTGCAATATTAGATAAAAGGTTCTATTAGAAAACCAGATGGATTTTTGTTTTATTTTATTTTGTTTCATTATTCCATGAGTTTGAAACCATTCTATTCAAAATGTCTTACTTAGAAAACTGCCCCAAAATTTAAGTATCAGAGAAAGTTTTGGCACATAACAAAGGCCAAGTGGAGAAACATTTTCATATGTATTAATTTAAATTCAAGAACTAAATTCAATTAATCCATGTTAGCTATTTATTTTTACTTTTCACAAACATTACATGATGCAACTTTACAGACACAAATCCTTGTTGAAAGTTAATTCTGAGATGCAATATTTGCTGAAGGAACATTAGGTATGATACATTCAGGGCTCATCTACATGGCCCTACAGTTTGGACTACAGGCAGTCCCTGGGTTACATGGATCCGACTTACATCAGATCCCTACTTACAAACGGGGTGAGGCAACCCCGCACTAGCTGCTTCCCCCCAGCAGACCAGGGAGACGCGAAGCTAGTGCCCCCCGCCAGCAGACCAGGGAGACGCGGAGCGGCTTTTCTCAGCAGACACCTCAGCTTGAGAATAAAGGACTGAAGGAAGTGAGGTGTGAGAGAATAAAACTGAGCTCTGGAGAAATGTTTGGCTAGTGTTTCCCCTACAATATGTACCAGTTCCGACTTACATACAAATTCAACTTAAGAACAAACCTACAGTCCCTATCTTGTACGTAACCCGGGGACTGCCTGTATAGGGACATGAACAGCATGGCACATGTGCTGCGAGCATGAATGAAAAGGTTCCTAGTTCTCATGAATGTTGTCCTGTTTGAAGAGGACTATATATTAATGCAAACTAGGAACCTTTCAGTTCGTGCCTGCAGCATCCCCAGAGAGGAATTCACACTGCTATTCAAACCCCTGAAGTCTGAACTGCAGTGTAGCCTACAGTTAACGTAAATCATAACGGTTGAAATTCAAGATGTGTCTTTTACTTATATAAAAATCAACCAATCAGGATCAGAAATAGTACAAATCATCCAGTCAGGGAATGGGCCATGACTTTTGTGAATGAGCCTGAGGTGTTCCTTCTAAGGGTAGAGAACTTCTGAACCATCACCCCTCCCTAGGCTCATAGGTAACTAGCACAGTCTAGTCTCCAAACTGTACTAGTTAGGAACAAGTAGACACTGGATATAGCATACCATGCTGTATTTCCTGTAATTTGAAATGCTCTCTTCAGTTCCTTTTAGGAAACTGAGTATACAGGCAGTCCCCGGGTTACATGGATCCGACTTACATCGGATCCCTACTTACAAACGGGGTGAGGCAACCCCGCACTAGCTGCTTCCCCCCCAGCAGACCAGAGAGACGCGAAGCTAGCGCCCCCCCCCAGCAGACCAGGGAGACGCAGAGCAGCTTTTCTCAGCAGACACCTCAGCTTGAGAATAAAGGACTGAGGGAAGTGAGGTGTGGGAGAATAAAACTGAGCTCTGGAGAAATGTTTGGCTAGAGTTTCCCCTACAATATGTACCAGTTCTGACTTACATACAAATTCAACTTAAGAACAAACCTACAGTCCCTATCTTGTACGTAACCCGGGGACTGCCTGTAATTTCTTTTTTTGCTATTGACCTTTTGTTTTCCTGACCAAGACAATAACACTTCCCGGGGACATTTTTTGCAAGGTTAACAAGTCTTTGTGCAAATACAGAGATGAACCTACTTTGAATTATCTCATCTGTTCACACTCCAATAGATCTGTAAATCTGATGGAAACAAATCAAAACTGGTATGTTGGAATAGGGAATTGTGATTCCTAGGAAACATGAAAGGCTGACAAAACCAGAAAGAGACACAGTGACATTAAATATTCACCACCCTGTGGGGCTCTTGTGTTGTTAATACACTCAAGTAATAGGAGTTACAAATGTGTATGAGCAACAGATAGACTCCAGGGTGCAGAGACTGCAATTAAGCATTCATATTCACCAAGAGGAGTCACCATTGCTACATTGTGTTGACTCTTAAATGAGATATATCGTGTGTTCAATAGAGCACTCTGGTTTCATCAGTAGGCATGGAAGAACTAACATCCATAGCAAAGTAAGGCCATCACAGTTTTTTCTCTTAAGTTCTTGGCTCACTTAGGAATGGTTTAATAACTTCTATTAACATTAACTGAAGTTGCACTTGCCTAAGGATCCACAGCTAATTTCTATTACATGCATAGTTATTAGAGAAATGTACAAGAAAACCACAGAGAAGATTTAATGTCTTCAATAAGTGTTTTCACAAAGGTAGCTCTAAGAATTGTATTTACACATTGCAAGTCCCCCGTTTTTGCTGAAATATGGCCTTTATATCATTTTGCAGTGTTAGATAACATGGAACATACTCTCTGAAAGGGCAGTAAATTTCAGTGCAGATTACAAAAGAATTTTTATCTCTGGATAACTGAGTTGCAAATTAGCGGTTTGCACAGAAGCATACTGTAAAGCATAAAGCTGCAGTGAATAATGGACCATATCTAGAGTTTTCATAAACAGCAGAGATCTTACATGGGCCTCGGGAAAAAAGAAAGGCAACCAGCTCTAGTGCCTTCTCTTGCTTTAGAAATATTCCATTAGCAAACCAATATAATCATGAGTGCCCTAATTCTCAGAGGACTGAGTAAAATTCAATTTAAAAAATGAAGAATATGATTCTGCTTTTTCTTCAAAGATGTAACTTTATAGCTCAAAGCTCTATTCTTGGTCTTTATCATTAAAGATAACTAGCCTGATGCACTTTTCCTTCCCTAGCATTTGTGTTGTTTTATTTTTTATTAACTCTTTTGTAATACCTGTTAGTGCTGTAAAGGGAACTTCACAATTAAAGTAATTATTGGCCTTGATTTTTGTTCTCTAAGGAGAGCTGTTTTTGTAGGAGCATAGTGGAAGGATAGGGAAATATATCTCGAACACTGCAGTCAATTGTGCCTCAGAGCACATCCACTTAGATTGCTTTTCTTTAATACTGCTGCCAATTTCATTCACAAGCGTATGAAAAAAAGGTCATGACATTTAGAACAACAGTACTCTGGGAATTAAATGTTCCTTTACATTTTTAATTTCTGAAAGTAATTTATTGTGGAATAATATTTGAATATGATTGAATGAATGTGTAAAGCTTAATGCCAACTACATTTAAATTGAAGTTTGAAAGCACATATATGTAACCCTGATGTACAATAGGTATAGAAAAGTTTGTGCAATAATCAAGAAACCGCATTCCCATTTTGCTGGAAGTCTTTGTGCTGTAATTCCCTTTAGTATTTTTCCATTGACATTCCTGTGTGAGGCTCTTTTACTATTTTTCCTTATCAATATCGTAATTCAATGGATTTCACTAACTTGGTTTCTAATAAGGAATGGTTATCAATTATTATCTGTCAATATAATTCTTTTATACGAGTCCAACGCTTGAAACCTCATTAGGAAAAAAAAGGCATTTATCTGAGAATCTTTCTGCTGTTTATATCAGCATAGCAGGATAATGCTAATTATATAATTGTACGGCATGAGGAAAACTAAAGCATTCATCTTTCATACATGACTTCATATAGCACTTCCTTCACATAAAAGAAAGCCAATGTCCAGAGAAAGTCAGGGACAACAACTTCATGCTCAGACTGAAGATGGGAGAATACAACAGGCACTACTAACCTTAACCTCAAACTCAGGCTGCATCTTTTTACTGAAAGTTTGAAATACTACAGTTAACAAAAGAAAACCATCTGTTTTATCCTCTAATGATTCGGTGACTGGAGATGCTTCATGATACTCAGCTGTTCTATCGATCATGATCAGATATGTCTCATGGGCAGCATTCCCTCTATTTTTTTTCCATTGGAATAAAATTTGTTATGTGCACTGAGACACATGTGGATGTACCACCAGTAGAAACACATGCTGCCTTCTGGGGGCATTGCTAATCAGCTTGGCAGCATTTGAATCTCTCAGGGGGGGGGGGAGGTGCTCAGCTTACAGGGAACATTGCTCATGGGTATTAGCTTGACTAGAACTCAGAGAATATTACTGCAAAAGTTCAGGGGCTTACCACTTGAGCTAATGGAGAATGCCCCTGAAATGTACAAAGGCTAAGGCTTTTCTCTTCTGAAGTCAGCCATTAAGAGCTCAATAGGATCACATAAGCCGGAGCAGATCTGACTGATATCCATGCAGAGAATGACTCACTTACTACAGACTTCATAACCCACCCCGGTATACAGCTAAAACTGTGCATCTACACTGCACCCTAAGCTTGAAATAAGCTACATAATTTGAGCTACACAAACTGCGTATCTTATTTCAAGTGTATGTCGAACTAGCTTATTTCGTAATTTGGCACTGCCTACACAGCACCAAGTTTTGAAATAAACTGCAATTCCGAAATGTCCATTAATCCTTGTGGAACGAGGTTTACACGGATGTCAGAATAGCGAGCCTGTTATTTCTAAAGCTCTTTTGAAATAACGGGCCCGCTGTCAAGATGTGGAATAACTATTTTGGGATACCAGAAGTATCCCGAAATAACACCACAGTGTAGATGTACCCAAAGTAGGCTTAACTGATACCGACATTTATGTTTATTCCCAGGCTTGAGCAGAAACATTCTTGCGGGCTCCTCCTTGTTAAAAAAATTGATATCACACAAATGATGAGCTGAAGGTTTCCTTACCCTCAATGGGCCAAAGTCAGAGGTCATGTGTAAGAATACGGGTGAATCCAAGGATATCTTAATTGGTGTAATAAACACATTGAAGGGTCTTCAGGAAAATTTAAGTTACACCACTTTAGACTATCCCTTTGATTTTGGTCATTTCGTGTGAACCTGCACCTCTTACCAAGCCATGGAGGTTTGCCCACTAACACCACGATTCAGTTTGGCTCTTTGAGTTTGTAAGTGTAACCCAGAGACACTGAGACCACTGACAAGGGACAGCACGAGGCCAGATTGTGCAGCTGTCTGCTGGTGAGACAGTGAAGATCCGTGCATGGAGTGGCTGCAGAATCAGAAGGCTAGGCCTGTAAAGACAAACACTCAAAGCAGCTATGACGTACACTACATCTCCTAAAAGGTAGCTTCTACTAACTAATTTTCACAGCTCCTATTGCTTTTAGAAGAAAACATCTGTTTCATCTGCTACCCAAAAGATAGGGGGATAAGGTCCTGGTTGTCTGGGGCTTTGTCTACACTGCAGGGCTTGTGCACAAGAAGCCTTTTGCAGAAGAGTCCTTGTGCAAAAACTTCTTGTGCAAAAGTGCGTCCAGACCCCGAAGTCATCGTTTTTGCAATTCACTTTTGTACAAGAGAGAGTCCACACTGCATGGACGCTCTTGCGCAAGGAAGCTCTGATTGCCATTCACAGAATGGCCATAAGAGCATCTGTGCTTTTTTGGATAGGCTCTCTTTGTGCAAGAAACCCCTGTGGAGAGTTCACACGTGCCTTTTTGCGCAAGAGCTGTAGCACAAAAAGGAGTTATGCCTTGTAGAAGGAGGTATACCTACACCGCAAAAAGCCCTCTGTTCTGTTGATTGACTGGAGATTTTCTTACTGCGGGTTTTTGTGCAAAAACGTCCTTTTTTGTGCAAAAACCTTGTAGTGTAGACATTGCCAAAAAGTACAGTATAATCTTTCATTCAAATTATGGTGCCAGTGGTGAATCTCATGATATTCCATCTGTATCGATTACTGGAGCACCCTTTCCCGCTTTTCAGTACCTGGATTTTTGAAGGAATATGCACAGGGCACGCCTACAACAACACACAGCTGCTCAGTAGCTCAGTGCTTCAGTAAATTATATACATTTACATAGAAAAACTGATTTCCACCTTGGGTATGTCTACACTACCGCGTTATTTTGAACTATCTTATTTTGAAATAGTTTATTTCGAAATAACATGTCTAGATACAAAATGCATTTTGAAATAGCATTTTGCTATTTTGAAATAGCGCGTCCACAGTGATAGAACGCTGAATTGCACTTAAGGCCAGCCGGAACTGGTTCTGGCAGGGCATCAGGTCAGGAGTTAGCCTCAGGCAGCAGCCACACAAGGTATCTGAGACCTGTGCTTAAAGGGACGAGCCCCCCCCCGGACAGCCGGTTCTAAGGTTTCCCTGCTTGCTTGCCTACCTCACTGAGGGACAGCAAAGCATTTTTTCTCTGTGCTCTGCTTGCCCTCACTCAGGATACCACAGCACTTTGCAGCATGGAGCCGGAGCCACCACTGAGCACTTTGGTGCTTCTCCTGGATGTGTTGCTGCAAGCCTGGCAGCATATTCTACAGGCAGTAACAGTCTCCCTGGTGTGCCCCACTGGGGGCTTGTGCCTCATTCCTCCCTCATGGCCTTCCACTTACCCCTCCCTAACCTCCCTTCCTGCTGTACATTAAAAGACACATGTGTTCATTACAACAAAGCCTCTTTATTGAACAAAACTGGGGTGGGGTGGGGGGAATGAAACTGAGGTGAGACTGGGGAAAGAAGGTGGGAGAGGGGAGGAGGGAGGGTGGGAGAGGGAAGGGGGAAAACTGGGAGGAGGGAGCTGGTAGGGGGAGGCAAGGGGAGGAGGAGCTCAGGGTTGGGGGTCTCGCCGGCCCAACTGTCTCCCAGCACGGTGGGTGCGGGGGCCTCGGCATCCCTGGGCATGTGGGGAGGAAGAAGCGGGAGGGGGAGAAGGAGTGGGAGGAGGAGCGGTAGCTGGGGAGTCAGCAGGGGCTGGAGCAGCAGGAGGCAGCAAGCTCTGCCCAAGGGTTGATGACTACCACGGGGGCACGATCTGTCCTGCCCCCCAGGTGCGGTCCATGGCATCAAAATAGGGGCAGGGGTCTGGGTCTGCCCCTTGTTGGGAGCCGCCCCCTGTGACCCTGGCATACACCTGCCACAGCTCCTTTATTTTCATGTGAACCTGCTCCTGGGTTCGCATATGGCCTTTGGTGGCCAGCTGGCAGCCAATCGCCCATAGACAGTTGCGTTCCTCCATTTAGTGCGGAGATCATGGACGTTGGAGGCATCCCCCCAAACCTGAATTAGTTCCCTGATCTCCGCACTGGACCAGGTAGGTGCCTGCCTTTTCCAGCCCCTGGCAGGCTCCTGGGAGCTAGCAGACTGGTCCTGGAGGGCTGGCTGGCACTGGCTGCCTGGCTCATGCTGGGTCAGGTGCAGAGACTGCTGGCTCTGGGCTGGCAAAAGTCTACCCCTTTAAGGGCTCCGGGGGAGGAGGGGAAGAGAGGGAGAGGAGTTTTCTTGGTTGTGCCCAGAGTAGCCACCAGGGCATCCTGGGAAGGGCTGGAGGCCCCCTATTTCGAAATTGGTGCTATTCCTTGTGGAATGAGGTTTACCAATTTCGAAATAAGCCCTCCGTTATTTTTATTTAATTTCGAAAAAGCAGTTTGGCTGTGTAGACGCTGGTAAAGTTATTTCAAAATAATGGCTGTTATTTCAAAATAATTTTCCTGTGTAGACATACCCCTTCTGTGCCCACACAAACCAGCACATGCAGATGCTGCAAAACAGGCACTAACATCTTCCAGTAATCTGCTTAGGAGCAGTTTCTTTGCATATATTGTGTATGCAGGAGGAGACTATCTGTGCACTTTAGTACACATGTTCATATCTACATACTGGTTTCATTTCCCATGTGGCCATTCCCTCTCCCCAATAATGTCAACTTGCAGAATGCTCTCTCCATGCATTTCTGGGTGGGGGCAGAATCTAGGCCAGGGTTTGGCAATAAGCCGCCCACGGACTGGCTGTGGTTTTCCAGGTTTAGCCCCTAGAGGGCTGCCAGCACTTCATGGAGGTTAGGTTCATCCATGGCTATTAGCCAGGATGGGCAGGAATGGTGTCCCTAGCCTCTGTTTATCAGAGGGTGGACATGGGTGACAGGAGAGGAATCACTTGATGATTCCCTGTTCCGTTCACTCCCTCTGGGGCATCTGGCATTGGCCACTGTCGGCAGGCAGGACACTGGGCTAGATGGACCTTTGGTCTGACCCAGTATGGCTCTTATATTCTTATTTACCTGCACATCTGTGGCCAACGGGAGCTACAAGTGGCCGGACCCATGGAGGTATAAGTAAATAAAGCACCGGCAGCCTGTCAGAGGCTAAATCTGGTGGATCACCTCCAGCTTATTGTGCACCCTAGATCTGGGCTGTCTCCAGTTCACCAGCATGCCTGTTGTCAACCAGAATTTGGCCCCTGGAAGCAGCAGTCAGAAAAGTGGCTGTGTAGCTCATGCCAGCCCTAAAGTTAATGCTTTGCATGTGGAGTTAAAAAGTTTGAAAGACAAGCAAAACAATAGTCTAGAGTGCAGAATACATGCATTCTATCAAATCCGATTCATCAAGATAACGGTTATTAGAATTTTTTCTGTTGTCTGAATGAAATTGTAAGCTTAAAATGTCTCTGATGATTTATTAATCTGATACTATATCTGATAAGGGCAAAGGAGAGGTCATTTAGGGAGCAGATTATTAGAAGAAAAGTGTGTGTGTCTGTGAATGAGAAAGACAGACAATATGAATTTATCTGTGAGTATTCTATAAAAATAATGCAGGCCACATAAAGCAATACTGAAATTATTCATTGTATCACAGAATCTCACCAGTTAAAATGTTTCATTTAAGTTTGATCACTGTGCAGAAAAAATATTGATGCCTTCCAAAAGAGGGAATAGGCTGAGTTTTCAAAATGTTAGCTGAGGAACGATGCTTCATTGATAAATCTTTCCAGAGCAGACATTAAATATGTGATATTAAGTTTACTTTGTGTTATTGGAGGAATTTTCAGACATAAATAAAAACTGCAGCAATATGAGTATTGCTAAACAAAGCAGTCTCAGTACAAGTTATTTTGGTCTTATGCGGCAAATCCTTCAGTCTCCATGGAAGGAAAACTTGCACTGATTTCAAATTGAGTTTTGTCTGCAGAAAGGAAAGTACTGCAGGAGTTGGTCTTTTGTGTTGAGTTGAATAAATATCAGGGGTACCCGTACAGTGCAAGTTACGGCTATAGGCGTCAGGACCGCGATTCCACACAACTTCAAGCCTATGAATAGTCTTAATGGGAATGCTCTGGTGCATTTAAGCATGTTGGTAACTTTCAGCAGGATCAGTGCTTGAGTGTGAAATTCCCACTACTGCCTAACACCTGCACACCTTAATCTGAGGCTTCTGTTGCAAGGAAGCCCTCATGTTGGTCCTCTACATTGGCTTTTCAGCAGCTTAGGCCTTGTCTACACTACCGAGGTAAATCCAGTTAAATTATGCTACTCTGGTTCCATGAATAATGTAGCTGGAGTCAGTGTGGCTTAGGTCAATTCACCAAAGCGTCTACACTGTAGACACAGGCAATGCTCTCTCATTGACTTATCTTATTCTTTTCATTTCAGTAGAGTACTGGAATGGACTAGAGAACAGGGTACAAGGCCTTTGTGTGAAAATAGGTGGCAATTCCTACCAGCTAGGTGCCTGCATTATAATCAGCACCCTTGTTAGCAATCTCAGCTGACATGTCAGAGGATGGAAAGACTACAGAGGTCTTCTTTAACTGTACTTTGGTTCTTAACATTTTCCACAATGACTATGACTGGTGCAGCTCCACAATGGGGAACCATCTTATAGACAGGATGCCAGCTATGTTGGTCTTTTCAGCAGTGTCTCGTCTAATCTTCTAAGGAGGATTAGACAACAGTGTAATTAAAATGCTAATGGGCACCTGGAGCCCTGCTGTTGTTGCTATGCCCAGGGGAGCGGCACCATTAAGAAAAAAGGTCCAGCAGACTCGCCGCCAGACAGAAAGCTCTTTGTGATCTCTCTCTCCAGAAGAGGATTGAAGCACTCTGGCAGGGCATAGGATTGCCAAGTGTCCAGTTTTTTACTGAAAAAGGACTGTGGTGGCTCTCATCAGCACTGCTGAGCACGCCATTAAAAGCCCAACTGGCACAGGGCTGGCCAGCTTCTTCCCTGACTCTGCACGGCTGCTGGGAAGTGGCCCACATGTCCCTCTGGCTCCTAGGTGTAGGGGCAGTCGTGGGAGCACTGCACACTGACGTCACCCTGAGTGCCGGCTCTGCAGCTCCCATGGCCAGAACAGTGTGAATTCTTTTCATGATGGACTATTCCTAGAAGGTTCAAGACTGATGCGGAGGGAGGAATTAGCGTATGAAATGCTCAGGTCTATGCACCGATCTCCTGGCAAGAGCCAGATGGAAAAGCCATCCATGTGGGAACCCTTGCCTTTACCTTTTTCTTTATATCCATTCAGCATCAGTCTGCTACTGTCCTGTCAGCCAGCCACATCCTCAAATACTCATGTCTGTGTTTCTTAAGGCCTCCTTACTTGAATCTGTCACATAGCCCATTCAGGGACTGGCCCTAGTTGTGTAAGGAAAATACCCGCATTTGAGAACAATAAAGCGTCTCATAATTTCTTCATTTTGTATATTCTATGATAAGAATATTGCCAGGCCAGCTGCCTCTCAAGTGACCCCTTTTAGCCTGATATTGCTCTGCAGCCGCTCTGACTCAGTTTCCCCACTTTTCAGGGCTACTTCAATCAAACTACCAAACAATTCTTCTCTGGGCTGCACACCTCTCCTTGGGGACAGATATATTAATCTAGCAAAATTATTTCCAAAATAAAGACGTCAAAAATCCTTCCCGAGGCCAGTCTCTTCTCTGCTTGGCATTCCTCATGTGTAACCCTTTCCCAATAGACACAGGGCTCCCTGATGGAGGCTACCCACTGCCAACAGGCTCTGTAGTGTCTCTCTCCAGAGGCGTCAACAGCCTTGCTGGGCCCCTGGGCAAGGTGGGAGGGGAGCCTGGCTCTGTGCTCCTGCAAGGGGCAGGGCCTCAGGTTAAAGGGGCCGGGTCATGGCAGCCAGTCCTCAGCAAAGCCCGGGCCGCCATGCACCCCTCCCCCACCCAGTCCTCAAAACCACCCATAGAATGCAGTGCCACACTCCAGCGGCAATTTTAAGGGCCAGAGCTCCAGCTGCCGCTGTCACAGCAGTGGCAGTGGATGTTGGGAGCCCTGAGCCCTTTTGAATTGTCAGGTCCTGGGGGAGTTACTCCCTTCCCCTCCACCGTCGCCAGGTCTGTTTTTCTGCCTGAGCATCTCCATCTGTGCAGCTTCCCGCTGTTCTTTATAGGAGAATCTGTGTCTCCATACACATTCGGTTCTAGTAACGAAATCCCACACCCCATACAAGCTAATAGTAAGGAGCTCATGGCACCAAGCCTCTGGCACTTTAGTGGCAGGCCACCCCAGCATGTGAATCGAGGTGTTTGCTTTAAGCCTTTAGTGTTTTCTACTCAAAATAAATAATAATTGTTAATCACAATTACTCAGAGCACAGTTATTCTCTGACACCCTCTCTAAAGTGGGTTCCAGGTTCACTGCAGTGAAGATGTCTGAGAATTCAACAAGAAAGCACTTTAAATGCAGAAAATGATTTGCCATCCAGTAGCTGACAAGGTGAGTTTCTTAATGCTTCCTGAAACAAAGTGGCAGAAACAAAATACCTCAAGGTTTCTAAGAACAAGCAGTCCCAGTAAATCACTTAACATGGCATTCAACAGCTGAACTCACCCGTCTTCTCCGCCTTGTGTTTTGGACTTTCTTGTCCTGGAAGGCATGGGCAGGGCCCCTCACATCGCGCTGCGATAGTTTTGGCAGACGTACAGGCATGAAACTCCAACTTGCACTGCAATTGCAAGAACATAGGAATGCACTGCGGGTTAGCACAAAATGTAGATGCAGGGCAAACATGAAATCACACACTTAGCCATACTAATATTTGTTAGATTAAAAAATTCATCCTCTCCTAAAGGTGTTCAGATTTTTAATTAATAATAATAATAAAACCTACTTCTTACATAGTGCTTGTCATCAGCAAAGTATCATTATCCCCATTTTAATAGATGAGGAAACTGAGGCATGATGTGACTTATCCATGGTCATGCGCCAGTGCAATGGCAGAGCTGAGAGCAGCCCTCACATCTTCATAGAACCAGTCACTGCTTTATCCAATATGTATCACTGCCACTCTTCAAATATGAAGTTCAAATTTAAAAATCAAGCCAGTCTCTGTGGCCTGTTTATCTCAAACTGCTACAGATAATATCACTCATACCACAGTACACATTAATGGCCTGGTCTTGTCAGGTGCTGACTCCTCTCAACTTCCAATTAAATTAATCGGTCTCACTGAATCCATGGCAAAATTTTACTCCATTCAGTGGTGGGGGCAAAGGGAGTTGAGAGCATTCAGCTCTTTGCGTCATATATGGGTGCGTCTACACTGCATCATAACTTGAAATAAGACACACAATTGGAGCTACGCAAATTGCGTATCTTATTTCGATGCTATTTCAAAATAGTTTATTTCATCATTTGATACTGTCTACACAGTGCCAAATTTCAAAATAAAGCACTATTCCGAAACGTTCCTTCCTCCTCATGGAATGAGGTTTACAGGGACATCGGAATAGCGAGCCCAAAATAATGGGTTTGCTGTGTAGACACGGGATAGCTATTTCGGGATACTCCGGTATCCTGAAATAGCGTCGCAATGTAGATGTACCTTTAGAGACCAGTCCCTAACCAGCATGAACAGCTCTTCAATGTGCAGCCTTCAGTAGGACTTCTCTTACAAGAAAGTTTTAATTGTTCATGCAAAATATATCTATTGGCTAGATTATAAGTTGCCTGAACAACTGTGTAAAGTCACTCCCCATAAAAACAGAATAACCACTGAGAAATGCAGCCAAGCCCAGAAATATAATAAGGCCACTAACCAATTATTACGAATTAAAATAGGTCCTGCTGAAAGAAGGTAAGTAAATTGGAGGGAATTTTCCCATCCCCTTAGTCTGAGCAAACAGATGAGTTTTACAGCATGTCTTGAAAATCAGGAGATTCCAGATTGTTAGAACAACGGGGAAATGTTGTACCCAAATGGAAGCAACGAAGGAAAACTATTGTTTAAAAAAATGTGCTAACAAGAAATGCAGGTACATATACATAATGTACTTATTGTTCATTGCCTTTACTGTTAGAATGACATATATTGTATCACTGATTCCCATTTAACAAAGAGTGTATTTTCAATTGTTGTTCCTCCGCAGCTATAGTGTCAGAGACCTTTTCCGCATATTGAACATTACAACAATAAAAAGAGCTGATCTGACAAGGTGCCAGATAAGGTCTTAGTACTTGACACTGCAATTGTTGGTGTGAGGGCTGACCCACAACTGAAATGCTACATGTGATAAAAGAACACTGATTTTTATTAGAGATTCTTATTTTTTTCCTCATTTTTTTTAGTGTAGGTCAACGTATTTAGAACCCAGCTGCAGTGACATGGTACATTTTTGAAATGCATAAATTGATTAAAAGGTTGAAAGATCAGTCTGTAATGTTACCCCATCAAAATTCAGTGGAGAAACATCACTTCTGCAGTAAAACCCACTGAACAAAATGACAGAATCTTTTATTATATTGGTACAATAGAAGCAAAGCAAATGGAATAGGATGTTGTTACAAGATAAATGCCTTCTACTTTGAAAATTCTGTAAATATCTTGGCTTTGGCTCTGTTTATTTTTTGTTGAAAGGGCTCAGCTTTGCCCAGGCTTTAATCTAGCAGCAGGAGACTATTATCCTGTGACTACACCCCATTCCATCAACATTATCTCCCAGGCCCATTTTGAACTTCAATGCATCCTGGTGGTTGTATGCTCTGTATGATGTTCTGCCCTTCTGATTTAGAGAATGCATAGACATGTGTATACACATGTGGCTTATCTTAGCTTTATAATACTTATTCCATGTATGGCTATGGGGAATGTAAGTACATATTTTGCACCTTTATGGAAAAGGCATAAACACAATGATGTTTTTATGCCAAATGCAAAACATATGCATTAAAAAGTGACAGACAAGGAAAGGGGAATGTTCCACAATTAAACTGTTCAGGAAGTGAAGGCCTTCTCTGTACAGCCTGTTCTTCATATTCAAGAGATGTTATTGAGAATACAACAATTCATTTTTCTAGAGCTGAAGTTCCCGATGTCTTAGCCCTTTACAGACCAATTAATTATCTGTTTTATTAGGTAGAGTAAATGCAAATGATGTATCAAAGCAATAACAATTATAATTCTAATATTTATCCTTAAGATGGTAAGACCAATTTCAAACTCATTATCACAATCTGTTAAGAAAGAAAGATAGATTGGTTTCAGGAAACTGTAAGGCTATGTTTTCATGGCTTTCCTTTCTACTGATAAAACAAAACCAAAACAACCAGCAACAAAAAAATGCCAACTCAAAAGCTCATTGAGGAAACTGGAATCCGATTAAAACAGAGAAATTCTAGGATAAGAATGTACAAGGATAAGAATGAGGTCGCTGAAGGGAATGATTCTACAAACACACATTCGAGTAACCTCATGCTCATGAGTAGGCCCATTCTCATGCTACTTGTTTCAAGTTAAGACTAGCCCAATTCTAAAGATTAAGTTAAACCGATGCCAAAGACAGAATAACGTAATTCAGGACACAGCTATGCCAGTCTCTTTAAACATTTCCATTTCCTTAAAAAAACAAATGGAGATGGCTTCTTTTCCCTAGAGTGTCCTGTTGCCTTAATCACAGAATCTTAGGACATGAAGGGAACTCAAGAGATCACCAAATCCAGCCCCCTGCACTCATCGTTAGACTAAGTATTAGCCGTAGATCATCCCTTACAGGTGTGTCTAACCTGCTCTTAAACATTTTCAATGATGGGGTTTTAGCAACCTCCCTAGGTGATTTAATTCAGTGGTTAACTAATTTGAGAGAAATTTTTTCCTAAAGTCCAACTTAAACCTCCGCTGCTGCCATTTATGAGCATTGTTTCTTGTCTTATCATTAGAGGTTAATGAGAACAATTGTTCTCACTCTTCCTTGTAATAACTTTTTATTGTAACCACCTTTTAACTTGAAAACTGTTATCATGTCTCCTCCCAGGCTTCCCTTTTCCAGAATAAACAAACCCAATTTTTTTCAAACTTCCCTCATATGTCATGGTTTCTAGACCTTTAATCATTTTTGTTGTGCTTCTCCGGATTTTTTTTCCAATTTGTCCACATTTTTCCTGAAATGTGGTACCCACAACTGGACACAATACTCCAGACAAGGCCATATCAACAGAAGAATTACCCCTCTTCCCCCCTCTCCTCACACAGCAAATACTGACAAAGTTATCAATACAACCGGTCCCCGAGTTATGAACGCATCAATTTACGACCGTTCGTATTTACGAACAACCTCCTATAGAGCCAGAACTTGAGTTACGAACGAAATCTGCACTTATGAACAGCATGGCTGTACGTCAGTGAATGTAATCTGACTTACGAACAGATTGATTTATGACCTAGTGTTTGGTACGTAATTCGTTCGTAAGTCAGGGATTGGCTGTACATGGAAGAGGCTGTTCCTGAGAGACTGATTCATAGATCTTAAAGGCTAGACTGGACCATTCTAGTCATTTACTCTAGTTTCTGTATAACACAGACAAGAGAACTTAATGCAGAAATATCATAAGTGATTCTACCACTCCTTCCTCATGTTGAGTGGTAACTTAATGTGAGTATTTTCCCATTGCTTTAAAAGCACTGTTTAAGATGAGCACAGGGGGCACATAATTGGGCCCTGCATTTGTCTGAAGTTCTTCTATGTTTTCTATTACTGGTGGTTGTGATTTTCCTCTGGTGTAGCTCACTGGCCGTGCAAGACACTTGTGCTTCTTCATGAACGGAGCTACATTTGTCTAAAATGATCCCTAAGGACAAGCTAAATGTTCCTAAATTGTTTTTACTGCAAATGGAAATCAGCTCTATTTTTGGTTGCTAAATGTACATTGATATCAATAACTTAAATGAGGGGGGAAAGGGTGGAATTTATTCATGGAAAATTCATAAATTAATTTATTCACTCAGTTATGGGAAATTATTGCAAAACAGTATTTTGGCTAAAGCGTTCTCCTGAGAATTTGCTACCCTGCTTGAGAAATGATTTCATTTTTATTGTCAGCAAACCGACAGCAATGTGTTTTGCATAACATTCATATTTTGTGGGGGGGAAATAAAACAGCTGCATAATATTTATTCTCTGCTATTTTTTCCCTGCTGTTGTCTGCAGGTCTCCAGCCTGCTGCCTGCTACCAGGAGAAGCCACTGGACACTTTCTTGGAATGTAAATTGAGTAGAATCTCTCTCTAATTTGGCTTTGGACTTTTGGAGGCCAGATTCTGGTCTCATTTGTACCGAGGTAAACACCATTGAAGTCAAACGTTATTCAGATCTCATTTTTGCTGGTGTAAATCTGACTAGCTGTATTGTATTCAGTGATGTTGCTCTAGATTTACCTAGGTGTAATGAGATCAGAATTTCATCCCAGAAACAAGCTTCAGTGGAGAACAGCAGTAAGGGAGAGTTGCTGAGTCACTTGTACACGCTGTTGGGAATATTCTAGCTGTCTTGGAGTATATGTTATGTGATGGTTGTGTTATATCAAGGGCTTTTTAAAAACAATTTTTGAAATATAACACTGTGAAAGGGAAAATACTCACTTTGAAACCTCACATGCTTATGCCATGCACTGAAATACGCATTCTAAATGAGAGGATATGAGTAAGTGGAAGCTTTGGGTGGAGCAGAAAAGAGATGATCCATATCAACAGAGAAAGCTGCCATAAACTGAGGTGCAGGAAGTAAGGATGTAGGGGGTGGGTGTGCTGCAGCCCTCTCATGTTTTGGGCACCCTCCAGCCCTGTGCTCCTGCCTCCAGCCCTATACCCCTGCTTATGGTTGCCAGGTGTCTGGTATTGACCCGGACAGACAGGTATTTTCACCTCCTGTCTGGTAAAAAAATTCAGAAAATGCCGGACACCTAAAATGTCTGGTATTTTCTGATTTTTTTCCTGGCCAGGAGGCAAAAATCCCTGGTGCTTACCTGGCTCTGCAGGGGAGCTGTCTGGCCTGGAGCAGGAAGACAAGATGGCAGATGGCTGCCAGCGGCCTGTTAGGGACAAAAGCCTCAAAAGCATTTCTTAAAGGGACCACGATGCTTTTGGTTTTTTTTGTTAACTCTCGGGGTCCTTTTTTTTTTTCCTCAACAACTTTGGTCTCCCCCCTTTTTTTTCTCTCAACAGAATTTTTTCCCCAGTGGTTTTTTTTTGGGGGTGATGGTGGTGTGTGTTCGATATTTTTGATTAAACCATCTGGCAACCTTACCCCTGCTGCCTGGGGGTCCCAGTTGCCAGGGCCATTGCTGCCCGAGGGCTCCACTGCCAGCCTCAGGTCCCATTCAGCCGCGGGCCCCATGCTCCTGCTGCCCAGGGTCTTGGCTGCTGGCCCAGCTCCTGGAGGCTCTGCCACTGAGCCCCATATATGGGGTTACAGCAGCCAGCCCTAGCTCTAGGTAGTGGTGAGGAGCATGGACAGGGACAAGGGGGGTGAAGCTCAGTACTCCCTCTCCAAAAACGGTTCCAGCACCACTGGCTATGAAGCCTTCAGGGCATTTCTATACTAGGAGATAATTTCAAAATAAGTAACATTGAAATAATAGCTCCCGGAACAACAACATCGAAATAGCGCATCCCTACGAGAGGAGAGCATCAAATCAGCTCAGAATTATTTTGAAACAGCCCGTCCACACTGATTGTGGATTTAGAGCCCCTGGAAGCTCTCTGGGGAGGCACAAGGAGGGTGGGCACTTCCGGTGGCTGCTTGGACAGCTGTGACACATGCTTTCAGGGGCTCCTCTCCACAGCCGCATCTCACATGCCACTCCTCCACTGCCTCCCCCTCGAGGGACACCAAACGGATGCAGTGTGCATAGGGAAAGTTATAGAACTCACCAGAAGTGCCTTCCCGGGGAAGACAGGCTCCAGGGAGAAGAGCAGCTCCTGGCTTGTAGGAATGGTAGCCTGGCTGGCCTGCTCCGCCTCTTTCTCCACAACCCCACCCTTGTGGAGGCTGACAGTGGGCATGTCCTGGTCAGATTCATCTACGATGGTGGGGGTGGTGATACGCCCCCCTCCCAGGAAGGCACTGAGCTGGTCGTAGTAGTGGCACTTGTGAGGCGCCACCCCAGAGCGTCCGCTCTGCTCCCTGGCCTTGTTGTAGGTCTGCCAGAGCTCTTATATTTTCATCCAGACCTGGTCAAGTGTCCAGGTGTGTTCCTTGTTGGCCAGGCTGGCAGCCATCCAGCCGTAGACATCAGCATTGCGGTGCAGAGATCCTGGAGGCTGGTCTCCTCGCCCCAGACCTCGATGAAGTCCAGGATCTCTGCACCAGTCCAGGCCGGCGCTCTCCTGCATCCCTGGCAAGGGGCAGCCGACGATGCTGCGGGAGTGCTGGCAGCTGTGGGGCACTCAGTGGGAGCACTGGGATTGCTCATGGCTCCATCAGTGGATGCTGTTTGGCACGGGGCTTGCCAAGCTGGCCACCTGCCACAACCCTTTCTCCAGCATCCTGCTGCTTTAAGCCCCGCAGGAGAAAAGGAGCAGTGGAGCTGGCAGGTGTGGCCAGAGCAGCCACAAGTGTAGCTGTGAGAGGCCTCTGGAGGCCAATTATTTCGAATTAGCAGTGCCACACTAACTCTCTTTCAAAACAACAATTTCAAAGTAAGCGTTATTCCTCCAGGAAAGCAGGAGTACAGATTTTGAAATAATGGGCTGGATAGTGTGGACACTTCACTTGTTATTTCTAAATAAGGGGGTTATTCGGAAATAACTCCCTAGTGTAGACTAGGGCTTGAAGTCCTAACGCACGGCTTGAATCGCAGATTAAATTTTACGGCGCACCTCATCAAATGACGTTTTTTTAACTAAAATGCTCAAATCTGACTAACAACAGGCCTCAAGCCTAGAACACATGGCATGCTTATTTAATACCTTGCAACTTCTTTCATTCCCACAGAGAATTATTTTAACACACTGTTTTATGGAACATCTTTTGTTCGTTCACAATGTGTCTCTTCTAAACTTCAGATATAAATAAGAAAAGCTCATTATTTTTCCCTTATCTTTTACTGACTGCCTCCCAAAGACAGAAGCTGAAACTTTTGGAAATTACAGTGTAGATATATTTCATCTAGAATTTCTTTATATCAGTGTTTTTCTTCTTTCCTATCTGTCTTAGCAGATAATTAGAATCCATTGGAATTCAGACACCCCTTTAAAAAAAGAGTTGTTTGTTTACACGCATTAAAGCAGTGTCTGTTCTTCCATAGAGATGGTTCCGTCAGCATTTCCATTATAAACCCCCTATATCTGATGTCTCCATCTTGATTGCTGAAGAAAAATAAAGTTGCTATAGGCTGTGTTAGGAATACAATGATGCAGCTGAAAAGCCAAAGATTTTCTTTGTAACCCTTCTGCCAGGCTGAGTTAATAGCAGCAAGGTCCAGGTTCAGTATCTAGGGGTCTCCTCCCAAAAAGGTAATACAACACCGGCTCGAGCCTCCACCCAGTGACCTGAGAAATCTTACATACACCTCTGGGCGTCTCAAAGAGGCAATTCTTCCCCTCTTGCAAGCACAGAGCCTCAGTATAGCAGCAAACCTTTAATAACATGAGGTAACCGACATCAGCATTAACTTGGGAAAACACCACAACTTGGATTCATAGACCAAACATGAGCAAAGACCCACCCCCAGCCACGAATCACCCAAAGTCCCAAAAGTCCAACACCCCAAGAATCTCTTGAGTCCAGCAACCCAAAAGTTACCCAAAGTCCAACATCCCAAAAGTCTCTGCCCCAGGTCAGTGCTGCCCTAGGGTTCAAAAGTCCACCTGGCAGGGTTTTATCATTCCAACTTGGAGAGGGAGGGGATTGATACACCTTATGTGGTCTGCCGATGGCTCCGCCTCTCCGTAGGGTTCTGCTGCTGCCATCAACGTGAGTCACTCCGCCACACTCCACCTGTTGTCCAGTGAGCCACCTCAACTGTCCCACGAACTGTCCGGGTCTGCCAGCCGTCTCGGTCCACGCCCCTGGCCGCCAGCTGCTTGCTCCTGCAGCTGCTCCACTGGCTGTCTGCTGCTGCTCCTACCGGCCACAGGTCGTCCCCACCAGCCATTCTGCTGGCTGCCTGCACCCGCCGGTCGCCCCCGCAAACTGCTCTGCTGCCCGCCTGCACCCGCCGGTCGTCCCCGCAAACCGCTCGGCTGGCTGCCTGTGCTTGCTGGTTGTCCCTGCAAGCTGCTCTGCTAGTAGCTCAGCAACATAGCGCCAGGCTCCCCACAGAAATAGTGATTTCAGCTCTTCCGCAACCTAGCGCCAGGCTCCACTCAGCAACAGTGATTTCAGCTCTTAGACAGTATAGCACCAGGCTCTCCACAGCACACAGTGATTTCAGCTCTTCAGCAAGTTAATGGAGAATCAGCACTAGTGCTCTACTGGCCCACAGTGAAGTCAACTCAGTAGCTCACAACCAGACTCTTAATGGAATCCAAATTAGTTCTGATATTCCACAGTGGAGAGGGTGCAATCAGTGTTGTTTAGGCTCTAAGACAGTGCCCCACCACCAAGTACAAAAACCTGTCCCCAGCTTCTTTCCACTTGACTGGGTTTGGAACCCATGTCCCTTGTCTAGCGAGTGCTACTTAGTTTATGGAGAATCCCTCTGTCATAAACAGTTCCACCATTCCATTGTCCTTGATTCACATAATCAGAGTAACAACACTTTTATCCCCCCTTGTCTCAATAATAGAGAGACTGGGGATCCCACAGTGGCCAAAGTGACCATTTGGGCTGCTATAGGCACATACTAGATGGGGTGGGTGTGTCTATGCAAATTGGGTGTATCTATGCAAATGAGATCAGCCCCCTGAAGTCTCTTTGCACCACTCGCCACAGTTCACCACCAGATGTCAGGGTAGAGCTTACCCTGACCCTGCTTACATCTTTAAACAAACAAACAAACAAACAAACAAACAAACAAACAAACAAACTAATTCTACAAGATTTACCGGTTGTTGCTTCGGTCCTTAACTCAATTTTTTTTTTTTGTAAAATAAAAGAAAATGCACATGCTTCATTTCAATCATTGCTCCAGGGTGGAGTTGGGGAAGAGGGGTTCAGTGTGCAGGCTGTCCCAGGGAGAGAGGACTACCCCAGCCTTCTGTTATCACAGCAGCTCAGGGCCAGGTGAGAAGCGCCTTTCCATGGCTGTAGCAGCTCCAGCAGGTACAGCCGGAGGAGGGGTGCCTGTCTTGCAGCTAGGGCAGGTCCAGGTTCATCTGCCTCCTGCGCTCCCCAGCCAGAGCGAGGAATGCAGCAAACAGTGCACTTTCCCCTTGCACCCCGGTGAAGAGGAACAGCCAGCAACATTCCCAAATGTTTGTTTATGTTTCAAACAAGCTTCAGCTCCCCCCCACACACCCTCCCTAACTGGCATCAGGGGCGGGGGTGTGAGCTGGGGCAGTCCAGAAGGGAATGGCATACTTCCCATCAGCCCCTTTCCTCTGCCTGGTGATTCTGTTTCTTTTCTGTTTGGTGGTCCTAGCTCTTCCTGTTTAGAAGGAGTTCTTGAACAATCAGACAGACAAACTCTCTCAAATATATAGCACACTGGCACAACAAAAATCAGTTACGTTATTATTTTAAATTCGCAAGAGTGGTGTCACATAAAAAGTCATATTTGGGTCCTGCAGCTTAGCAGGCCCAGGATGGAAGTTTCCATCCCTGCGGTACACAGCTTAGCATAGACAAACGCAACAGCAGCTGGACTGTATCAGGTTTAACCCGTGCCTTGGGCTGGGAAACTACTAAGCGGTAAACAAGTTTGACCTTGGTCTCAGCTCATAAGAGTGATAAGAATCGCGTTGAGACAGTACGCACACTCCCATAAACAACTGTAGTATAACTAGTGTACGGAGTCCCGTGCCCCGTGAGTCTCACCAGGGACCTAGACCTCGGAGGGTCCCCTGGATCCTCCCAGCTGGAGCAATGTCCACTGCGGCCTGGTGCGAGGTGACAGGAACGGGACTCCCCGCAGACTGACGGGGTGTAAGCATTTCTAAGTGCCTGTTGCCCTCTTTTATGCATTCCTCTGCTTATGCTTATTGATCAGTCAGTAACTGTGTAACCATCTGGCAGTATTAAGCCTGTAACAGTAGTGACCTAGTGAGATTAATAAACGCAACTATCCCTAATCGACTCTGTCTTGAAGCAAATCTACAACCCTAGCCCTGTGAGTTGAGAAATGGAAATGTACACTAATGTTGCTTTTAAAAATGTTTTCCACTCCCCTTCTCCCATCGGACAATTACATTGAAAGCAATATGTTTTTAATGGGGATTTTGCTAGCTTTCAGGACCTGATTCTTCAAACACAAACCCACTGGGGTTATTCCTAGTTGTAAAGTGAAGAGTGTGCCTGAGTGTTTGTAGAATCCAGGGCCTGATGTGAAAATGTGGGCCCGATTCCACTCTAAACATTTCTGATTTCATTCAAGTTAATCCTAATTTACATAACTATTACAGAACAGTATGTTGTTCAGATGCCTTCTCGCCATCAATATTGCATTCTTGTTTCCTGGTGCGCTCACATTTTCCCGTGTTCACCTGTCGTCTCTAGCACAAGGGGGTCCTAGTTTATGATTGAGGCTCCTAGACAGCACAGAAATTGAAACAATAATAAAAAGGGAGGCTGGTAAAAGCCATTTATTTGGTGTATAAAGGTGGCTCCCTCATAAAGAAACCCCAATTTGTCCCCTCAATAACGATCCCATACGGATTTTTTTCAAAAATCATAATGCTAATGTGACCTGCTCTCCCAGTGATCACACATTATTTGTGTTAATATCAATTATTGTTAAACCTGTGGAATACTGGTGGAAGAGGCACCCAATTAACACATGCAATCTATTGTGTAAATATGTGTTTTTGAAAAGCTGGGCAGGTTTGCAGCTTTGATGTTACAGCTGATTGGGTCAGAAATCCTATTTTATTAGTGATTAAATATAGACTGACACGAAAGATCATTATTGTGTGCTGGGCAAACAAATCCATGTTTTAAAAAGCCCCACTGTGTATTTACACAACAGACTAGAGATTATTAACCCACTAGGAAAGGAGAAGAGGTTTCCAAGGAGCCTGTATCAAAATAGGCAGAATACACATTTATGCAGCTGAATGTATGACTCCAGACACAGGGCTTTACGCAGCAATGTTCAGAGCACATTCTTATCCCAAGAAGAACTCATTACTTGGTAGCTGTGCCAAATCTTGCAGCCCGAATGAATAATTCAAAGGTACGTTTACACTGCAATGTAAGACTACTTGAGCACTGGCTCAAGGCCATCCCCTGCTTGTGTCTATACTGCAATTGCGCTAACCCAGGACTTGGAGCAATGATCCTACATGACTAGAGAGTCTGAGTCAAGATGAGACCCAGGGTCTAAACCCTATTGCTTTGCAGTGTAGCCACTGGTCCGCTTGACTTGGGTCATGGAAGTCATCTGGAAGTATCCCACAACTCCATGGGACACCTTGGCTATGTCTACACTGGCATGAATTTCCGAAAATGCTTTTAACGGAAAAGTTTTCCGTTAAAAGCATTTTCGGAAAAGCATGTCTAGATTGACAGGATGCTTTTCCGCAAAAGCACTTTTTGCGGAAAAGCGTCCGTGGCCAATCTAGACGCGCTTTTCCGCAAAAAAGCCCCGATCGCCATTTTCGCCATCGGGGCTTTTTTTGCAGAAAACAATACTATGCTGTCTATACTGGCCCTTTCGCGCAAAAGTCTTTCGGAAAAAGAGTTTTGCTTGAACGGGAGCAGCATAGTATTTCCGGAAAAGCACTGATGATTTTACAGGAGATCGTCAGTCCTTTTCCGGAAATTCAAGCGGCCAGTGTAGACAGCTGGCAAGTTTTTCCGCAAAATCATTTGATTTTGCGGAAAAACTTGCCAGTCTAGACACAGCCCTTCTGTGGTTCTCTCCATCCCAATAACCCACAATCCAGGCAACTGAAAATAGAACCCCTCTTCCACTCCACGCCCTATAAAACAGCAGCAGCTCAGGTTAGTGTTAACTCATTCTCTTCTGATCCCCGATGTGCAAGCACACTACCAGAGAGCTTCCTTGGCTGGCAATGGAGAATGAATCCATCAAGCATTTTGCAAAGTGAACTGTTATCTGGTAATGTGCAGGGAAGGCAGTAAAGTTTGTCCACAATGAACAAAGGGCTACAGCGGGCCGGATTAAGACCTTTAGAGGCCCTAAGCACTGAAAAGATTATGGTGCACCCTCATATGTAATTCAAAATAAAAATAATACTATACCGTAAAATCTCTTTTTTTTTTGATGCCCCTGCTTTGCTGGTGCCCTAAGCATGTGCTTAGTCTGCCTATTGGGTAATCCAGTCCTGGGCTACAGTCACCACATGGAGGATGACGGTGGGGAGCTAAGGACCTTGGAATACGGCTACTGTGACTCTGCCGGTGTAGAAAAGTCTTAACTTAGGGTTACAATAGAGTGTAGATGTTTAAGCCTAACATGGGTCAGCTGACTCAAGTCCCACTGAGCTTTCACTACAGCATAGACATACCTGAAAAAAAGGCAGGAATTAATCTGAAGGGTGAAACTAATCCCTCTGCAGAGGGACAGTACATGGCACGTGCACCCTTCAAGCAATGTTCCTTTTAATTTTTTCCATCCATGTTGGAATATTTTTATGTGCCGCAAGACATGTGCGAATGTGCACCACCAACAGAAACAAAAAGCCTCGTGGTGGGTGTGCTGCTAATCAGCCGGGTGGCACTAGAATCTCTCCTTAGAGACTGCGTAAGTGCTCAGTATACAGCGGACATTGACTCAGGGCCGGCCTTACCATGAGGCGAACTGAGGCAGCAGCCTCAGGTGCCAGAGTGTGTGTTTGTGGGGTGGGGTGGGGTGGGGTGGGGTGGGGTGGAGGCACCACTAGGACTCAGAGAATTGAGACCTTTCAAAGTTTTGGCCCAAGCGAGGGGCTATGGGGGCGTCATTTGAGCTCCCCGCCTCAGGTGCCAAAATGTTGTGGGCAGGCCCTGCACTGCCTTCAAATATCATTCAAGCCCTGAGATCACATAATCAATATTCCACACCTCAAATGTTCAAAGATGATGGGTTAGGTCCCCAAAACCATGAGAGGAGCTTAACAAGCATGGGATTTTATTTCAAAACTATTACTACATTTGGGGCTGTTTGACTGTTGGTTTTTCAGTCCTTGGAGGATAACATTCTCAAACTGTCCTCTGCAAACATAACAAGAAACTCTTTTTTTTAAAAGGTAAGCTATGCCCCCCCTTTCCTCCACTTTGAAAGCTAGCACTCGGGGCAGGCCCAGGAAGTTCAGATGCCCTTCCATGCCTCTGGCCCGTAATTGGAGCTGGGTAGTGAAACTGGAACACCCCCTTCCCTGCTGCCACGGCTGAGGTGTGGCGGGGCCAAATTTGAGAGAGTGGTGTTGCAAGCTCATGCAGTGTTGCAACACCACAGACATCTGGGGCAGCTTTGCATGTAACCTGGGCCCCCTTCTTAGCGAAATTTTAGTTGCTAGCGCCATCTCCCCCTTTTGCAATCCTCCTGCTGCCCCTGTATGTCTCTAAAGAGAGAAGAACTTTCTCAAGCCCCTTGTGCTTAGAGGCTGCATCTAGACTGGCATGATTTTGCACAAAAGCAGCTGCTTTTGTGCAAAATCTTGCTGCCTGTCTACACTGACCGCGAGTATTTGCACAAGAACACTGACTTTGTAATGTACAAAATCAATGGTTCTTGCGCAAATACTCTGATGCTTCCGCTCAGGGATAAGCCCTCTTGTGCAAGAGGGCCAGTGTAGACAGCCACGTTAATTTCTTGCGCAAGAGAGCGTCTACACTGGCACGGATGCTTTTGCGCAAAAGCAAATCGTTTGCACAAAGGCACATGCCAGTATAGACGCTCTCTTGCGCAAATACTTTTAACGGAAAAACTTTTCCGTTAAAAGTATTTGCGCAAAATCATGCCAGTCTAGATGCAGCCAGAGTGTTTACTGAACACCTCAAACACTGCGTCCTGTGAACAGGGAAAACACTACACATTCAAAAGGTTTAAAAAGAGATGACAGCTTTTCCCTGGTAAATCAGATGTTATTTCCACTTGATGTTCATTCTGGCTGAAGAGGCCCAGCCCAACAAGGTCAAAAATACAAATTTTTGCAGGAGAATGTGGAAATAAGTGGCGATTTATTTGATTTATGTTGTGAGCTGTTAGATTACTTACAACAGTTCCTAATATCTACATCTATCTTACACTGCCGTGGTAACTTCACTGTTTCTGTTAGTCTCCCGTTATAATTAAAGCTGCACATCTCTCTTTAAAAATTGGTGCGAATTTGCGCTTTGATAATCTTTCCTTGCCCTCAACAACTGATATATAAGTTGCCTCAGAAGACAACATGCTTAATTGTATCTGTGAGAGGAGGCTCAGTGAAAGAATTCTAGCTTCCTGATTCTCAGGAAGAGAGTCAAAGCTACCTCTTAGTATTTCTAACATGCACCTGTGTTGTAAGATCCTAATTGACTCTATGCTAGTGGCCTGTAGGCCATGTCTACTTCACCCTACTATGAGGTGGGGGGAGAGATAGAAAAGAAGGTAGCAGGTGCAGGCAATGTTTCCCTCTAATTTTTGCCACCCGTGTGCAGAATAAATGTTGTTGTGCGCACTAAGGAATGTACAGATGTGTACCACCAATAAGGAAACATGCTGCTGGGTGTGGCTGCTCTGCTAACCAGTTGGGCGGCTGCCCAAGCGTACAGCTTATAGGGAATACTGGGTGCTAGCAGAGGAGTCACCTCCAACAAGCAAATCTCTGCTGTCCAGTCAATCCTCTTGCATCTTTTGAGTGGCATGAGGGAATCTGATCTGATTACAGATTCCAGCCTAAAGTTTCTCAGAGGTAAAAGAAAAATCTGTTTCCACAAATCCTGGCTTGTTTCAGGATTACTGATTTTGGTTATTTAAAAAACTTGTAGGTAGACTGATAGATTTCAGTGTTAAGTTGGTTAAATAATAACCAAATGAGTCTCCAGGTAAAGGATACCCAGATCACAAGAAACAAGGAAAGACAAAGAAACCATGGGCTTCAAAAAGCAGAATTTCTCAAGTCGAACCCTTTTTTGAAGAAGCAGTAGGTAGTCCCGTTGAACTGTTTCAGCATCACTGTGGTATGGCTGCTAACCAAAGAGATGATCATGTACCACAGGAAAACTGCTCTTCCAGTCATAGCAGAATTAGCTAACTTAGAGACCTCTGGACAAAACACTTCAGTGCAAAATTCTGTTTTGATATCAAATACATTCCCCTCACCAATATCTAGAGAGCAGCTCAGGCAATGTGAAACAGGAATGTTCAAAAGGGCAGTTAATTGTGTCACTTAGACAATGCAGCATGTCAAGAAACAGCCAGGACACAGCAGTCCAAAGGAGATGAGAAAATCTACAAATTAAGCTATGCCTTACAAATACACACCCCTGCATACACACAAAACGGTAACACAGAAATAACTTTAATTCATGCACATGATATTTCTCTAAGGATACATCTACACCATTGCTGCTACAGTGGCACAGCTATAGGACGACTGCTGTCACTGCAGCATTGTAACGTAGATGCTTCCTACATCGATGGAAGTGGTTTTTCCCCATCTACATAGGTAATATACCTTTCCAAGGGATGGTAGCTAATTCATCCATCAACCTAGCTGTGTTTGCATCAGGGAATAAGTCAACTACACTGGGTGCTCAGAGTGCAAAAGGAGCTAGGTAGACCTAGCTGGGCTGACCTAAGTAAAGCTAAGCTGTAAAGGCCCAATCCTGGAAGCACTTAGGCCTTGTTTTCACCAAGGAAAAAAGATGTGTTCTTAACTCAGGATTGCTAACACAAGGCAAACCCAACACTCCTCTACAGGCTTTACTTTAACCTGCTAGCACATGTTGAAACCACAAACTGCCTTGTCTTCACTAGGATATACCTTGCATTAGGTACTTTGAGGTAAGATCACCCCTTTCTTCTTAGTGAGGATGCACCCTTGGGGGAAACACTGGCCCCGCTGAAATCAATGGAAGTTTTGCCACTGATTTCAGTGGGTTACATACCCAAGGTACAATTTACTGCCATGAGTCATCCCATCTTCCTCAACGATACTAGCTGTGGACAAGGCCTCTGCTTGGTATCCTGCATGATCAGAGCCCAAGTTAAACAGTAGCCAGAAAAGTTCTAGCTGCAGTCATTTAAAAATGAACTTACCCTGTTTGTTCTGATTTTATAATACTTCTTAATTATATAGCAAAGCTACAAGATGAATGTTTCCTGTTTGTAAATGTGAAACAGCTTTCTGCCTGTGGGAGATGCATAATAACTTACTAATCTACCGTCTGTTACCTGCATTTCTGAGTTATTGTCTATTAATACACTTATCTTCCACCCCCAAAATTATTAATGACTTTAGCTTCCCTTGCTATTGCATTTAGTTTCTTTCCTTTGAATATGTTCTTGAAATTCTTTTTTGCACCTGTCAAACAATTCTCTATTTTTAAGCATTCACAGTTAAGAGTTGACAGTTCACAACTACTAGTGTTATTCAGAGTTGAAACCTGTTTACAATTTCGCTCTCAAGCAAAATTATCTTAGTATAAATGTAAAGAAAACCACACCGGTACTTCTAGCTTTTATGTCTGCGCATGAAAACAGTCAACACTGCCTGAAATGTGCTGCCATGTAATTGAGATGCATTCCCATGCAACTGCTATTTACTGATCACACAAGAACAATGATTTGTCATTTATACGCCTTTCAAATTACTGAAGGAAATTGGGTTTCTCTCATGGAGACAATATACCAGGTAACACAAAAATAAGTCACAGGGAATCTGTGGCTTCACATACGTACAGATGCTCCAGCCAAACAACTAAACATGTAGGCCTGGAGAACATGCTGTATGGCCTTCAACTCCCCAAAGACAGGACTCTACCCAGTTACCTTCAATAATGGAGAACAATACATAGGTGTGGGATTCTATTGATTCTATTCTGATGAGTGACGCAGCAGAGTTCCACCCACCCCCTCTCACATCCATCCATCCATACATTACACGAGTATTGGCAAATTTGCATCTGGTGACCTATGTGTAAGTGCAGGCACAGTCTATTAATCAAGGTTTTTACACCAGCCCCACCTAACCGAGCACCATCAGTACTTCACATCCAAATCTCCCTCGTGTTCTGTAATTTTGAGGCCACAGGACAGTTCCCTGCAATATTCTTCTACTGGGAGCATGTTCTTCGTTGTGGTGGGTTGTAGAGTTCTACAATAGATTTAGATTTGTCTTATAAGTGCATAATATCCCTGTTTTATAAAATATGATGAACCAAATTCTGTCTGCTCGGTGTACAAAGGCTGTCACAATTCAGGGCTAGCTGTACCTCAGATCCTTCTCCAAGTGCACCCCCTTTAGGCTTCCCGTTGCAAGCCTTTACCTCCTTGGGGTGAAATCTTGTAGTCCTCCCACTTTCACACCTGAGTGGGTCAGAGGCTACAGTGCCCTGTTACCAACTGCAATAGCTGAATGCAGATGTTTTAGCTCAGGGGCGGATAATCATTTTTGCTCCAATCAGGCTGGGCCGGGCCACTGCACCATGCTGCATATGAGGGCTGCTCCAGCCAGGCCCACCATGCCGCGCTGCAGGTGGAGAGCTGCATCAGCCGAGTTGGGCTGGAGTGCCCCCATCCATGGTGTGGTGCATTCAGCCAGGCTGGCAGTTAACTGCTTACCCGGTAAGCACCGCCCTGCAAGGGTGATGGTTGCCAGGTAACAGGTTAAACTTTCATGTCCCTAAATTCTATCAGTGATCATATGAAGCATTCAGGATTGGGGAAACATACAGAAGCTGTAAGTCAGTTACCTTTCTGAACTTGTCACTGCCTGCTTCTTTATGAAAATCAACGCTAATCACAAATATAATATGAATAAAATATTACTGGTTGCTCATATTTTCTTCACATTGGCACAAACCAGAAAGACCCTGGACAGGAAAGAGGTGAGGTAGGCAATCCACAAATTATACAACGTCTCTATGAAAAGAGCCAAAGGGAAACCCAGGAGTCACTGTCTTCTACACATTTGTGCTTATACCTCCCAAGCCAGTAGTGGCAAGTACAACACTCCTTCCTTCTCAAACGCAGGTCATTTGTGCTCCCAGCATAAATAATGTAGTGAGGTGAACCTGTGAAGTCAGAATACAGATGTACCAAAAGGCCACTCAGTGTTGTGCAGCTGCTAAGGGTAAATTTTGTTAGCAGCCAGAACTTAACCCAAAGTTTATGCACTTTGCTACATTTTTCAACACACTCCTCAGTAAGAAAATAAATCACTAATCTGCCTACAAGCAATGGTCATGTTATGAGGCAGAAATCAATAGGTTCACTCGGTGGTACCCGAAAACACCTAGTGTGCAGCTCTAATCCTGGGAAGCGCTTCAGTAAAACCAGGAGCATGGGGTTTCATACTGGTTTCAAGTACCGATTCCACATCATACATGCTCAGTCTATTAAAGAAGGGTGTTTCTTTTGCCCACAGTGCAAGCTAACATAGGAAATGAAAGTCAATAAAGATTTTTTTCCCTCTTTTCATACTTCATTACCAGTCACAAAATCCAGTAGACCACTTCTGCCCTCGGGGATATCTGTATGATTTCATTCCCTTCTGTTCAACATCTTCATCTACAATTTAGGTGATGGCATAGAGAGTACGATTACTAAGTTTGCAGATGATATGAAGCTGGGCGGAGTTGCAACTGCTTTGGAGGATGGGGTCATAATTCAAAATGATCTGGAAAAACTAGATAAATGGTCTGAGGTAAACAGGATGAAGTTTAATAAAGACAAATGCAAAGGACTCCACTTGGGAAGGAACAATCAGTTTCACACATAGAGAATGGGAAGTGATTGTCTAGGAAGGAGTACCGCTGAAAGGGATTCGGAGTCATAGTGGATGAGAAGTTAAACATGAGTCAACAGTGTGACACTTGCAGAAAAAGCAAACATGATTCTGGGATGCATTAACAGGAGTATTGCGAGCAGAACACGAGAAGTCATTCTTCCGCTCTACTCTGTAATGATTAGAATAATAGAATCATAGAATACTAGGACCGGAAGGGACCTCGAGAGCTCATAGAGTCCAGTCCCCTGCTGTCATGGCAGGACCCAGTACTGTCTAGACCATCCTTGATAGACATTTATCTAACCTACTCTTAAATATCTCCAGAGATGAAGATTCTACAACTTCCCTAGGTAATTTATTTCAGCGTTTAACCACCCTCACAGTTAGGAACTTTTTCCTAATGTCCAATCTAAACCTCCCTTGCTACAGTTTAAGCCCATTGCTTCTTGTTCTCCCTCCTCCTCGTGACACCCTTTTAGATACCTGAAAACTGCTATCATGTCCCCTCTCAATCATCTCTTTTCCAAACTAAACAAGCCCAATTATTTCAGTCTTCCTTCATAGGTCATGTTCTCTAGACCTTTAATCATTCTCGTTGCTCTTCTCTGGTCCTTCTCCAATTTCTCCACATCTTTCTTGAAATGTGGTGCCCAGAAGTGGACACAATACTCCAATTGAAGCTTAATCAGCGCAGGGTAGAGTGGAAGAACGACTTCTCGTGTCTTGCTCACAACACACCTGTTAATGCATCCTAGAATCATGTTTGGCTTTTTTGCAACAGCATCACACTGTTGACTCATATTTAGCTTGTGGTCCACTATAACCCCTAGATCCCTTTCTGCCGTACTCTTTTCTAGACAGTTGCTTCCCATTCTGTACATGTGAAACTGATTGTTCCTCCCTAAGTGGAGTACTTTGCATTTGTCCTTTTAAAACTTCATCCTGTTTATCCCAGACCATTTCTCCAATTTGTCCAGATCATTTTGAATTATGACCCTCTCCTCCAAAGCACTTGCAACCCCTCCCAGCTTGGTATCATCTACAAACTTAATAAGTGTACTCCCTATGCCGATATTTAAATAGTTGATGAAAATATTGAACAGAACTGGTCCCAAAACAAATACCTATGGAACCCCATTTGTTATACCTTTCCAGCAGGATTGTGAACTGTTAATAATTACTCTATGCAAACAGTTATCCAGACAGTTATGCACCCACCTTACAGTAGCCACATCTAAGCTGTATTTCACTAGTTTATTGAGAAGAATATCATGCAAGACCATATCAAATGCTTTACTAAAGTCTAGGTATACCGCATCCACCGCTTCTCCCTTATCCACAAGACTTGTTATCGTATCAAAGAAAGCTATGAGATTGGTTTGACATGATTTGTTCTTTACCAATCCATGCTGGCTGTTCCCTATCACCTTATTATCTTCCAAGTGTTTAAGGATGGATTCCTTAATTACTTGCTCCGTTATCTTTCCTGGCACAGAAGTTAAACTCACTGGTCTGTAGTTTCCTGGGTTGTTCTTATTTCCCTTTTTATAGATGGGCACTATATTTTCCCTTTTCCAGTCTTCTGGAATCTCTCCTGTCTTCCATGATTTTCCAAAGATGATAGCTAAAGGCTCAGATACCTCCTCTATCAGCTCGAGTATTCCAGGATGAATTTCATTAGGCCCTGGTGACTTGCAGACATCTAACTTTTCTAAGTGATTTTTAACTTGTTCTTTTTTTATTTTATCTTCTAAACCTACCCCCTTCCCACTAGCATTCACTATGTTAGGCATTCCTTCATCAGACTTCTCGGTGAAGACTGAAACAAAGAAGTCATTAAGCATCTTTGCCATTTCCCCAATTAGGTCCCAATTGGAGTATTGTATCCAGTTCTGAGCACCACATTTCAAGAAAGATGTGGAGAAACTGGAAAAGGTCCAGAGAAGAGCAACAAGAATGATTAAAGGTCTAGAAAACATGACCTATGAGGGAAGACGGAAAGAATTGGGCTTGCTTAGTTTAGAAAAGAGAAAGCTGAGAGGGGACAGGATATCAATTTTCAAGTATCTAAAAGGGTGTTACAAGGAATCATAGAATCATAGAATACTAGGACTGGAAGGGACCTCGAGAGGTCATTGAATCCAGTCCCCTGCCCTCGTGGCAGGACCAAATACTGCCTAGACCATCCCTGATAGATATTTATCTAACCTACTCTTAAATATCTCCACACATGGAGATTCCACAACCTCCCTGGGCAATTTATTCCAGTGTTTGACTACCCTGACAGTTAGGAACTTTTTCCTAATGTCCTGAGCACCACATTTCAAGAATGAGGTGGAGAAACTGGAGAAGATAAGGAGGAGGGAGAAACATTGTTCTCATTGGCTTCTGAGGATAGGACAAAAAGCAAGGGACGTTTAGGTTGGACATTAGGTAAAACTTCCTGTCAGGGTGGTTGGAATAAATTGCCTAGGGATGTTGTGGAATCTCCATCACTGGAGATATTTAAGAGCAGTTTGAATAGGCATCTGTCAGGGATGATATAGACAGTGCTTGGTCCTGCTGTGAGGGCAGGGGACTGGACTCAATGACCTCTTGAGATCCCTTCCAGTTTCAGAATACTATGAGTCTATGATTCTAGTCAGAGCTGTTAAGATTGCCAGATGGTTTAACCAAAAATACCAACACCCCTCCGGCCCTTCCTAAAAAAAAACCCACCGGGGAAAAAAGTCCGTTGAGGGGGGAAAAAAAGGGGGAGACCAAAGTTGTTGAGCAAAAACAAAAACAACAATAACAACAAAAAACACAGCATGGCCCCTTTAAGAAATGCTTTTGAGGCTTTTTGGCCACCATCTTGTCTCCCTGCTCCGGACCAGACACCTCCCTTGCGGAACCAGGTAAGCATCTGGTATTTTCGCCTCCTGGCTGGGAAAAAAATCACAAAATACCCGACATTTTAGGTGTCTGGTTTTCCCTGAATATTTTTACCTGACAAGAGGCGAAAATACCAGAGTGTCCGGGTCAATACCGGACACCTGGCAACCCTAAGAGCTGTCCAACCAGTGGGTTTGCTCAGGCGGTACTCAGAATGCAAGTTGATCCTCAATATCTTTTTTTCTTTATTTTAGTGATGCAGGAAAAGTAAAGAACAAATTTGACTTTCAGTGAGGGTCTCTCAGAGGCAAAAGCTTTCGGATGAACTAGTAATCTACAATATATTTGAAAGTTTGCCTGTCTGTGTGTCTGCTCGTCTGTTTTTCTGTTCAAGAATTCCTCAGAAACGGTAAAAGTCAGAATTACCAAATTTGGTATATAGTTTCCTCTTATAACTTAAAGCAACATAAGGGTTTGGTTGTGCCAGGAAAATGGGACGTGCGTGGAATGAGATTGAATGAGATTGTTTCTCATAAAACCAAACAGAAAAGTGACAAAATTACCACACAGGTGAAAGGGGCTGGCTGGAGGCATGCCCCCAGCGCCTGGGACTGCCCTAGACCAGCGCCTACCCACCGTGCCCTTTATACAGGTCAGGAGGGGGGCTGAAATCCTGACTCCCAAATTGTAGGGAATCATTGCTGGCTGTTCCCCTTAATCAGGGAGCAAGGAGAAAATGCACAGTTTGCTGCATTCTCCACTCTGGGTGGGGAGCGTAGGGGGCACACAAACCTAAACCTACCCCAACTGGAGGACATGCACCCCTCCTCTGGCTGTGCTCACTGAGGCTGCAGCAGCCATGGAGACATGCTTCTCCCCTGCCCCCAAGCTGCTGTGGGAAACAGGCCTGGGGAAACTCTCTCTCCAGGGCAGCCTGCAAAGTGAATCCTTCCTTCTCAGCATGTATTTCTTCATTTTAATTTCCAAAAAAAACCCAAAATTAATTGAGGTAAGGATCCAAGCAAGGCTGGGTAAATCTTCTGGTACAAAATAAGCCTGCAAGCCTATGGTGCCATTTTTCCTGTCTCTTTCGGAGCACCACCATGAATTCTATGGCTGAAAATGCCAGTCTGTAAGTAATAAACTGTATTTACACTTCTCAGAATTTGTGAAACATAAAACAAACACACAAAAAAGCCAACCCCTAAGCATACCAATGAAATAAACAGTTGGCAGCTAGTAGAGAAGATGCTTAGAGAATGTATAAGGGAACACAGTACCCAACAAAGGCTAAGCTGATGCTAGCTTTGAAGTGAAAGCTTGCAGCACTGTTTCTGATGTCTAAAAAGAACAATAGAAAGAAAAAAAATTAACTAAAAACAAAAACAGTCTGGGTCCAGGCTCAACACTCAGAGAGCAGACTTGCTGTAGAAGATGCGCATTAAAAAAAAAAGCTGAATTAGTCTGTTTGCTGAAAAATCAAGTAACCGCAGCTAATCCTTTTGCAGTATTATCCTGTTTCAACCTTTGATAAATCTGCCTTACATTAAAGAAGAGACCAGCCAAGACACACCGCCTTTGATGTGTTCAGTGGTTCAAATAGCCCATCTGTCAGAGCTCAAAATGTGATCTAAGTATTTAGAAATTGGAAAAAATAGTTGCCTTTCAGAGATCATGTTTAGAGATAGACTATTCTCAAGAGGTTCAATTTGTGCTGATGACCACAGCATAGCTATGTGAAGTAGGGATGTTAAATATCGGTTAATTGAATAGTCGAGCAACCTCATTCATTCTTATCTGTTACTCAACTAAGCTATAGTCCATGGGGGCGGGGCCAGCAGCTAGTGCACCTCACTCCCAAGGAGCCCCTGCCACTCCATGCTGCTGCCTCTTTATCAGAGGCAGCAGCGTGGGGTGCCAGGAAGGAGCTGGTCTCTGAGGGGAGCCAAGGAGCTCCCTTCGCGGCCCTGCTTCCTGTCATCCTGTGCTGTTGCCTCTGATAAAGAGGCAGCAATGTGGGGTGGCAGCAGCCTTTGTCTAGGGGAGGTCTGAGCTCCCGGAGCTGGTATGAGCCAGAATTGAGCTGGGCTGTCTGCCTGCCTAGCTCCTAATACACTTTAAATGCAAAGCCACAGCAAGAGTAGGTCCCAGACCAGTTGCAAGTCAGGACTAAGCTGACTGGGCTGCTGGCCAGCCTGCTAAAACATTTACTGGTAGTGGGGAAGGGGAGAAATGGGTGTAGTCTATAGCATCAACCGATAAGCTTTTGCTTATTGGTTAATCAGTTAATTGACTACATTATTACATCCCTAACGCAAACCCCAGTGCATATTTTGGCCAATGCGCTGGGGATGGGACCCTTATGGGATGGCTCCTGACAATCAGCTCTTTCCTCCAATAGGATGACGTCTGTATTGCATGGGCATGAATTGTGATACCTGAGATGCACTGGTTTAGCTAAATTGGTGCAATATTACACCTCTACTTAAACTAAATCAACCTGTGTGTCTGTGTGTGTGTGTGTGTGTGTGCGTGCGCGTGTGCGTGCGTGCACATCCATCTATCCCCCAGTGGGTGACTCATAACCTGAATGACTGTTAGCACCTTTTACCACAGAGTGGTGGTGGTGTTTTCTTTTAAGTACTGGGTTAAAACAACATGTATCCAACACACACTCATATAAATAGTGACAGACTAATCACAATCATCCACTAGGCCAAAATGACTTATGCCATGAAAGGTAATCCAAGGAATGATAGTCATAACTACCACTTAGAACAGTGTGCGTACAACCATAATTTTTTAAACTCTGCCCTTACGCTCTAATTCATTTGACTTTACAGCTGTGACCTTAACCAAGTTAAAAAGGCGACATTATAATTACCGCCAAAAAGATCACTAGGATCCTTCAAAAGGGAACAAGCATTTTAAGATAAGCCATTGTTTGCTTCTTTTCCCCCTCCAGTGTGACATGATTTTTTTCACTACAAAAGTTCTCTCTGAATCAGGTAAGAAAGAAAATTGGGTCGCCACGAAATTGTTAAACTGCAGTCAAGCATCTCCACACTGCTCTTCCCATAAGCTTCATCCTTAAGTCACAAATCCCCCGCTATTCCTTTCCTAACTTTCTCTTAAAAAGAGAGAGAGCTAAGTAAACCCACTGCACAAAAACGCTATAGGATATGGATGAAGACAAACTCATTTGTCATTGAAGTCAGGATTAAAATTTGAGACTCCACAGATGAAAGGTTAATATGCTAATGTTCAATGTGATTACTGCTTAATTACCTTGATTATCCAAAAAACACGCAGCACATGCAGCCTGTCACAGGTGAAGTATTAAATACATTAGACCACTGCACTCTTTGTTGTACAGTTTGCACCATTTTGGAGAAATATATAGCCAGAAATGCTTCCACTGGGGAAGTTTTCTTCTCCTCATTGAAGAAATCAGTTTCCTTTTAATCTCACACGCCCTCCATGTCTGTCCTACACATCTGCCTCCACAACTGATGTCAGAATAACTCCTATATTTCATTGGTCAATTTGTTCTTTTTGCTAGCTTTGTATCAGAAGCAGCAGCATAAAAATATAGTAGGGTCATATATATAAAATGTGGCCTTGCTTTTTGCTCTTTCAATTCTTTGTGGCAGAATGGTATGTACAAACATAAACTCACACACACAAATGTAGAGGGCTCACTTTAAAAGTTCCACCATTTTGAAAGTTGCTATTTCTTCTCTCTTTCATGAGGAAGTCCACCATGATCTGTGACTGATGTTTATTCTAGTATTTATGACTATTACTATGTCCTTGTGCTCCCTTTATCTGTTTGGCTCTAGTTTTAGATCTAGGGCTTGTCTAGACACAAAACTTGAACAGCTTTAAGTGTACTTATAATTATACAGGTTGAACATCTCTTGTCCGGCACCTCACCAGTGCCGAACTCATAGGAGGTCAATATTGTCTAGCAGCATTACCAACACTCCTCACTGCTTACTAGGCTGTTAGAAGACATTTAGGGGTAAATTGGAGCTAACTGACAGCACAGAGCACTGAAAGCCAGGACTGGTGGCTGTAAACAAACTTTATGAGACTGAGGGAAACTCGGCCAAACCAATGATAAGTGACATCCAGCTAACTAAAATCATGCCGCACCACCAATGCTCCTGGACCAAAGAGTGCCAGACTAGAGAGGTTCAATCCATGCCAATATAAAAGTGCATTTTACCAGTATAACTTACTCCCGTACAGAAAGGGGCATAAGCTATATTGGGGGTAAAGGCACTGGAATAAGATCTGTGTGTAGAATAGAACTGATCATTATTTTTTCGACACTATGTTTTTACTGATTTCTCAAAACCATGATTTCTCATGGGACTGTATCGATTTCAACAAAACACTTTTTTTAAAAAACATTTTTCAGGTCCAGGATGAATTTCTAGTGAAACCCAGGGAGAGAGACCTACCCCAGAAGAGATAATAGCTCACCTGAGATGTGGGATACTGATATTCAGATTTTTGCTCTGACTGATTTCAGACCAGGGGCGTAGGGTACGTCTAGACTACAGGCTTTTGTCGACAGAAGTTTTGTCGACAGATACTGTCGACAAAGAGCATCTAGACTACATTCAGTAGACGCAAAGGACAGTTTAGATGCAATAACGCTTTCTGTCAACAGAACTCTGTCGACAAAAGGCGTTATTCTTCGTAAAATTAGGTTTACCAGCGTCGACAAAACGGCTGAATTCTGTCGACGTTATGTCGACAGAACTCAGCGGTAGTGTAGACGCAGGTTTAGTTTTGTCAACAAAAGTCCTCTTTTGTCGACAAAACCCTGTTATCTAGACACACCCTTGGTCTCTGGGCTAGGTCTTTCCTCCTGGTTTCGTTATCAAAACAACCCACAAAAGTTTCAGTTTTGTCCTGATGCAGAATAGGAATTTTTTTTGAACTCTTAAAAAAATTCACAGCTAAGAAAAGCCATTTCCATTCAGTCATAGTGTAAAGTAGATCTTAGTTCCTACTGCAATATAAATAGCAACAAAAATAATAATGATGGCTAATAAAAGGCACCATCTTTCAAAAAGGCTGATGATTTTAAGGGTCTGCCACCAAAAAACGTGAAAGGCATTACTCCATTTTTAAAGGACAATTTTAAAGAAAGTTGAAAAATGACTTATTCTAGTTCCTTGTGATTTCCACTTGGAATATTACACATTATTTCCCACTTTACATCCTCGAAAATTCTCATTAACATTTTTCATCAGAACTGCCTGGCACATGCCTTGTTAGTTGAGTGTGTTCTTTGAGAAATTTGACACAGAAATGACAAACGCTCATTTTAAAGTCTCTTGTTTAATGGACTGGAGACCTGGAAACAAAATATTCTAAGTTGAGAACATAGTTTTGGTTTTCGCTGCACTCTACTTTTGTATTTCAATGACCTAACCAAATTCGCAGAATTGCGTGAATATCTCTCCACAGAGCAATATTGGAAAAGGTCAGGGCTCCATGGAGGGTCAACCAGCAGACAGTACTTTTTCCCAAAAGATTGTACATTTCTAGGGCTCTAATAAGCCGCACCAGTGCTTCCTAAACAAAAGGCTTTTTACAATTCATTTTACACTGACCTTCTTCTTACTCTGGGTCAGGTCTTTACATTTCTCACAGAGTGAATACCCTAAGGGCATTTCTAATGAGATGCTGAAACAATCTTGATGCAATATAAAGTAATATTATAAATGAAAGTTTCTGAATATCTACATGTAAGTAGATTTCTAAGGCAGTTATTATTCAATAAAACACTAGCCAGTTATCCAAATATTTGCTAATCCTCAAACAAAACAAAACAAAACATAAACAAAAACAACCCCACATCTGTGTCTTTTTTACAAATACCACAAAAGTTGTAGTCACCTCTGGAGCAGAAAATATCAAATGTAATGCACACATACATTGATACAATGGTTGTGGTAAAGAAGTGAAGACATTTAAAATTCAGGAGGGTCAGAAGGGGCTGGTAGCTACCTTAGAATATTTAATAAGTACTCTAATATAACAAGGCACAGGGAAAAACGAGGAGTCCTGTGGCACCTTAAAAACTAACAGATTTAATTGGGTATAAGCTTTCATGGGTAAAAACCTCTCCATCAGATACACTGGAGTGGAAATTACAGAGGAATATCTATATCTATAGGTATGTCTAGATTACATCCCTCTGTCGCCAGAGGGATATAAATTAGACATACTGACATTGCAAATGAAGCGGGGATTTAAATCTCCCGTGCTTCATTTGAATAAAAATGGCCACCACATTTTGCCGAGTCAGCAGTTTGTCAGCAAAAAGTGGCTGTCAAGACGGGGATTGAGCAACAAAGAAAGTCTTTGTCGGCCAATCCTGTAAACCTTGTTTTACGAGGAATAAGGGATTGGCCAACAAAGGCTTTCTTTGTCGCCCGATCCCCATCTTGACAGCTGCTTTTTGCCAACAAACTGCTTACTTGGCAAAATGTGGCGGCCATTTTTATTCAAATGAAGTGTGGGAGATTTAAATCCCCACTTCATTTGCAATGTCGGTATGTCTAATTTACATCCCTCTGGCGACAGAGGGATATAGTCTAGACATACCCTATATATGCATGCATTGGAGTGGAAATTACAGAGGAATACATATATATCAACAGAAGGGTTAACAGAGGCCAATAGAGTTAACAAGGCCAATTCAGTCAATGTGGATGTGGCTCTCTCCCAGCAGCTGATGGAGGAGGTGCGACGACCAAGAGAGGGAAAATTGGCTTTGTAGTGAGATAACCATTGTAAATATTTATTGAGTCCTAATTTGATTGTGTTAAATTTGCCAATGAATGGCATCTCTGTTGTTTCTCTTCGTAGTCTGGTTTTGAAGGTTTTTTTTGTTCTGTTTTTTTTATAAGGATGGCTACTTTTAAATCCATTACTGAGTGTTGAGGGAAGTTAAAGTGTTCTCCTACTATCTTTCCTTCAGGATTTCAACAATTTCCTCTCGACTAACACTGCCATCCCTCTGAGATGAAGATACTTTGGTTAACGCCGCCAACCTCTTTAACAGAGTATTAACTAGAGTTTCAAAGTTAGACAATCTGGTTCTAGGGTTGTCCATAGAGATAAAGATTTCTTTTACTAACAGCCTAATATCAAAACAAATGAATCCTATTAGGTCTAATCCAAAAGTATGGAGTTATTGGGTTGTCTCTCTTAGGCTATGTCTACACTGCTGGGTGGTTTTCGGAAAAAGGTATGCAAATTGCGAACCTCAATTTGCGTATCTTTTTCTGTTTCTTTTTTCAGAAGAGGCTTTTCCGACACTTGGCCCATCGACACTGCGCCAAATGTCAGAAAAAAAACCTTTTTTGGAACATCCCTTGTTCCTCGTAAAACAAGGTTTACAGGGATGCCCGAAAAGTGCGTCTGCTCTTTTGAAAAAAATTACTAGTGGTATCCCAGAAAAACTCTGCAATGTAGACATATACTTAAAAGGAATTCGGAGAAGGGACAAAGGGCTCCTCCTGGGAAAAACAAATTTTGAAGAAAACTTAGACTAAAACTCAGATTTTTGGTTTTGTACTTTTCTTAATCATGAAATTGATTTATGGTTGGTTTTCAGAGGTGGCAGTTTTCTCAGCTCTCTCTCTTTCCTACCTGTTTAGAGGTACATAAACTGGTCAAATCAATTCTGTGTCCGTCTAATTAACATCCTTAAAACACAAGTAGTCAGAATCAAGAAAATTATACAAGTGCACATACAGAGCCTGAAAAATGGTTTGCACACTAACAGCAGCAGAAATATTAATTCCTGGAATTCATATAGTCTCAGTTTCCAAAGGGTCACTCTGCACATGAGGCTTGCGATATATATACTATTATTCTCCACCACCATAAAGCCATCAGGAATTAGTACAAGTTATTAGTAACACTTAAATGCTATCTCTCGCAGAACTCCAAGTCCCAGAAGGTTAAAAGTGGTTCACTGCAATAAGATGTACAATGACCTCATAAATATTAATAGATCCTTTGAACTGGAAAATGCCAGCTATTCTACCTTCAATGTAACACCACACTACTAAATTCAATGAAATATAAGCATATTCTTACAAATACTTACCTCCCAGGAAGCCTAAATAAAACAGCAGTTTGCAAACCATATTTGCATGCTTCAAAAGTCCACGAAAAGTGTTTGGAGACTCCATTTATACATTCAAAACTGATTCACTTCATTAGGCTGAAATGATTTTTTTTTTGCTAAACAAAATATAATAGCTTAGTAGTGGAAATACTGGATAATAAATTGTTATAGTTCAAATGGTGTTCATTCACTATCCAGTTATATTTAGACAATACCTGCAGCAGCACACACAAGAATGTTATTTAATATTTCTATTGCTCCTTTCTAAAAAGGTCTCTGACGGATTTATGAAGCATTAAGGTTCATGTGTTTACTCTTCTACATGCAGTGGACCAGGTAAGCATCCAGTTAGCTGCATGTGCAACTGCATGATTCATTACTGATGCTGATTATTACACTAGTTTCAAATGGCTGAGCCGAGAGCGAGTAGGAGCAGTTAGTTGTGCTGCTCCTAACCAGTGTTCCCTCTACGATTTCCCATCTGTGAGCAGAGTGAGTTTTGTCTGTGCACCAGCACTGACATCATGTGCACTTGTTCAGATGTGTTCCATCATGGCACCAACCAGTTACTAACAAAAGTTATAACACACACACACCAAACCAAGGGAAAATTAGCAAGATGCATGACCCTGCAGTACAGGAATCAGGAGGGCAGCGGGTGGGAGGTACAGGATGGCTCAGGGCTGCAGGATTCTGGGTAGGGGGGAACTCAGCATGGGGGGGGCTGAGAGGTCCAGGAAGTGACAGCTCCTTGCTATGGGGAGACTGGAGCTGGGCTGTCCATTCATATGGGGGTGGGCCCAGGACTGGGCTGCCCAGCCACCTAGGAAGCCACTCACTGGGGGGGAAGTGGGGCCGGGCTCCCTGAACCGGTGAGTGAGGGAGGAGCTGGCTGCTTCTGGGGTAAGGGAGCCAGGGCTTCTGGCTGGCAGCCGTCCACCAGGCTGGTTTTGCAGCCGAGAACCAGGGAGATAGGTTTGGGGGCCACGGAGTGGCACCGACCATGGAGCTGCCATTCCCACCTGCCACGCCAGCCCTGGCCCAGAGCAGCTGCCGCCACCACCACTCGCCATGTGGCAGCTCCGGTCCTGGCCGGGCTGCAGTATCCCGACCGCGGTAGCTAGAACTGAGGCTGGTGAGGCTGCCCATGCAGGGACAGCTTCCCCGTGTTCTGGCACTAGCTGCAGCAAATGGGGGAGGGTCAGGCCAGCCGCTTGCCGCCACCCAGCCCTGCCAGAACCCACCAGGCTGCCACTGCTACCACACACCTCCCTGTCCCACAGGAAAGGGAGTGGTTATGAGTGCTTTGTGCAGCTCTGCAGGCGAGTTGGGTGGGCCTAAATTTTTTGTGTGCAGAGCCGCACAGTTTAAAGTGAACCCTGCTCCTAATCTATTATGTGTGGCCACAAATCCTTTATGGCATCAGTCACAGGTCAGAGCTATCCATGTAAATTTACTTTAAAAGGAATGCCTTTTTAAAACCATATTTTCTAATAGAATAAGGTAGATATCTTCCCAAATGCCAGCGTGTGATCCTGCTGGCCAACTCTGGCTAAAATAATGTTGTCAAATAATATTTAAGACTTAAATATTAATATTACATAATGAAGGCTGATTTTTGGAGGGATACTGCATGAACAACTACCTAAAGGCCTCTGGCTTTTTGAGGAGGTAGGGTTGTCTGTAGCTTTTGTGGGAGGGCAGAAATACAGGACCTCAGTTGGCCAGAGAGAGTTGCTTGTGATATGTGTGGTGTTGTGTCCTACCATGCAACAACAAACTGCTTAGGATTCTGAGTGCATGCAGAGTCAGGTTTGCTCTCTGCTTGAAAGGGAGACTATAATGGAAAACTTTGGCCCTGCTGCAAATGGTATCATTCTGTAATGTAGCAATTTTCTTTCTCTCAGTGTCTTGGGATGGCATGGAGGAATATGCCTTCTTACAGGTAGGTCTTACATAAAGGTCTCACAGAGCGTTTCACAATAGCAGCATTAACTGGACATTCCAACTTGGATAGTTAGATTTACCTACTGATATTTCCTACACATTTTCAGCTGGATGGAAGGGCATTTTTTACTTCCTGTCCTATACCGAGCTGGAGTTTTGCCATGTACTGTTAACCATCTGCTGATTTTTTGCAAATGTTGTTGCACTTTGGTTGTGGGTGAAGGGATTCCTCTGTTTATATTTGGCACAAAAATGAAGTAATCAAGTAGGTAAAGCTTGTAAATTGCTTTGGAGTTTGTCTAGATGTAGAAAAATAATGGATCAAATTCATCTCGGATGTGAGACTATTCATTCCAATAGGGCTCGTGCGAGGGATGGCCCTGGCTTAGAGGATCAGCGTTAATGCCAAATGTACATTATCTATAGAGCGCTCCTTGCTCCTGCCAGCCTTGAGAGTGACCAACGAGGCATCTGATGCTGAACGAGTATGTGAATATCATGGACAAAGTGGGTTTTTTTACATGCAGTCCAGCCGACTCCACCGCCTACACTGCACCGATCCAGGTCTACCGCAATAATTGTTGCAACTGGGGCTTTTAGTGACATGCTTTTGATTTGTATGAAAAGACTGAGAAATTTTCATCAGCTTGAGATTAACAAGCAACATACCAGGAGGCAGAAACTACTAAAAATCATCAACATGAGGTGCAAGAAAAAGATATTGCAGGTAGAAAGGCTCCATACAGAGAGTGGTACTAAAACTGTAATGCTGTGGCCTAATTAATAACACTGCATGGAGCCTCTACACTTCAAATTATTCTGTTTCTTAAGATGGGACTAGGTCATGAAAACTGATCCTTAGGGACTATCAACCAAAAAAAAAAAAAAAAAAAAATCCCAGGGAAGGAAAGTGCACAGACAAGCATGCACACACTCAGGCATACATGTCACACAATGCCCGCCATGGAGTCAAGACTGAATCATAGGAATTTTTAACGCTGATACTAGACCGGGATACATTCTGGACTTGCAGGCTTTTCACGTTTTGTAACAGATAGGCTACAGTTAGAGTGCAAGCCTCTTTCGAAAAAGAGCATCTAGACTGCAAGCAGTAGTTTCGAAAAAGCAAGCTGCTTTTTCAAGAGAGAGCACCCAGGCAGTCTGGATGCTCTCTTTCGAAAAAGCACAGTTTGCATTATATAGTGCCTTTTTTCAAAAGAGCACTTTCGAAAAAAGGTGTTATTCCTCGTGAAATGAGGAGTACCGCCGTCGAAAGAAAAACCACGTTCTTTCAATTTAATTTCGAAAGAACATGGTTGTAGTCTAGATGCAGGTGAATTTTTTTTTTTTAAAAAAAAGACTACTTTTTTCGAAAAAACCCTGCAGTCTAGACACAGCCATAGTGAGTTCCCAGACCTGGCTGGTGATCTGCAGGCAGCCTACGTTGGACCTATCCTTAAAACATTATTTCATAAATTCTTGTCACAATATGCGGTGACCTTAGAGCTGATGTCTGCTGGACTTCCTGTGGCACTGGGAGGGTTAAGTTTTGTGGGGTTGCTTTCTCACCAGCACAGCTTGCACTCAGAGATTAGTGCACAATGAAAAGAATATTGGTATTTTTTTCTTGATGAACCCTTCACATTTTCTTAGAAATGGAAGAATTGACTACCACTTATTTTCACAGGCATCCCACAGGTTGCTGACACAGCTGGTTTATGTTGCATATAGGGCTGGTTTTGTTGTTTTTAAAAAGCTATGATTTTATTGAAATTCTGAAAATAAATATATCATTTGAGCGTATGTAAAAAGTAGCATTCCTTTTCACTGCTAGCTCTGCATGGCAGAAGGATTACTGTGCTCTAGGATTATATAGTGCTCTAGGACATTGGGTTGAAGAGACCTTATTCTCACGTATCTAGGAAATAGCGGGGGGAGGGAAGGAGACCAGGAAATGGCTCCTTTGCAGTCCTTCTGCCCCCAAGTCACTGCAGAAGACCACTGTCTGTGCCTTCATCCCCTGTGGAACGGGCCATGGTTCCGTGCCAAAGACAGCAAACCCCTCTGGGGTCTGTTTGTGGGTTACAGGGCTATGTCTGTGGCAGAGAGATATCTTCCTCCTCTCTGGCTATCAGGCTCTGTCATTCTCCTCTTCTATCCCCATGGCAAGTCATGTCATCTGGAGGTGGGTAACCAGGAGCCAGTCTATTCACAACTGCACAAAGACGCACCTTAAAATGAGTGAAAGCCCAAGGCAGAGTGCAGCAGAAGAAATTTTTCCTGTGTAATCTCTACAGGTACGTCTAGACTACAGGCTTTTGTTGACAGAGGTTTTGTCGACAGATACTGTCGACAAAGCTTTTGTCAACAAAGAGTGTCTAGACTACGTCCAGTTCTGTTGACAAAGCAAGCCGCTTTGTTGACATGAGAGTGTAGACGCAAAGGACAATGTAGATGCAATAACGCCTTCTGTCAACAGAATTCTGTCGGCAAAAGGCATTATTCCTCGAATGAGGTTTACCATCGTTGACAAAACTGCCGAGTTCTGTCGATGTTATGTTGACTGAACTCAGCGGTAGTGTAGACACAGGTATAGTTTTGTCAACAAAAGTTGACTTTTGTCGACAAAACCCTGTAGTCTAGACACACCCTACCAGATTAGTGAGGAGAGGATGTGCTGTGTATCCTGTTCCCATCTCCAGCCTACTGGTCTGTTCCCTTCTACCACAAGGAGAAGATGACAGGGAAATATTTGGTACCTCTATTTCCTTGGAGAGGATGCATTTAATAATCATCCGTGGATTCTGATGTTTGCTACTTTAACCCACGGTGATTGGGACCAAGAAGTAGGGAAGCACAATCTCTTACCAGCATTCTGGGGGCATGTCTACACTAGGCAATTATTTTGAAATAACTTATTTCAAAATAATAACTCCAAAATAACTATTTCCAAATAGCATGTCCACACTACAAGGAAGCCTCAAAATTAGTCTGATGCAGGCTCCCTTAATGTGGATGCGCTACCTCAACTTAGAGCCCCAGAAAGCACAAGGGAGTAATTACTCTGTGTGGCTAGGGAGTAGTTATTTTGAAATAGAAGCAGTGGAGTGTCCATACAATCGCTATTTATAAATAACTATTTTGAAATAAGCATTATTCCTCATGGAAAGCAAGAGTTGTTATTTCAAAATAACCAGCCCCTTATTTTGAAATACGGGCTTGGTAGGGTGAACGCTCCATTTGTTATTTTGAAAAAAGAGTTATTTTGAAATAACTCCCTAGTGTAGACCAGGACTGGTATGTCACTTCTTTTTTCCAAGAGGACCCTGTTTACACACACACTAATGTGCACCAATAGACACCTTTGGATGGCCCTGTGCCAGATGATTGAGCTAGTGTGGCTCAGGCTAAGGGGCTGTTTCCTTGCAGTGGAGATGTTCAGCCATGAGCTGGAATCCGGGTTCTGGGATCCTGTGAAGAGGTAGGATCCATCATCTGGCACCGGCCAGCCACAGATGTCAAATGACAGTGTAGACATACCCTTAGGGGGCAGGATCAGGTTCATGCCATTTAAAAACAATAAAAATGGCTAAGCTCTAATGCCAGAACAGCACAGTTGAATGAGGCTCACAAGGGGTAGGCGGCTGAAAGCAGCATCAGCCATCAGGCCCCTCATTTGATCACCATGAAAAGTTTCCTGCTACCCCGGGAGTTGTGAGAATCAGTATCGTTCCCTTGGTTTCCCTTAAATAGCCAGAGTACTTGTGGATGTGAAAAGTAACAATATAAAATGCTTAATTTTAAAAAGATTCAATGTTCCAGTTGCCTCTGACAAGCAGCCCCTGTGTAGCCAGGGAGCAATGTGCCCTATCCAAAACCTTAAACAGAATCTCAAAACAGGCTGTCACTAAAGCTGCATTTCCTTGTCACTCTCTAAGTATGACAGTATGCCAAGATTGAGAATATATTCATGATACGTGGCACGGGTACCTAACCTGAATGATAGAACCAGCTTTCCTCCTAAGCCCCATAATACATTAAAGAAAATGTTTCCCCCCGATATATTGTTACTTTTTGTATCCACAAGTGTCCTGTGTGTAACAGCGTGTGACAGCATGGTTTACTTTACAATCTCTTCTTCACCCCCCAAAGACACATTGGCTATTACATGGGAAAACTCATAGAAAATGTGTTCGTATAAGAGGAGGGCCCCCATCACCACCCTTGGAACCACACAAGGGAGGCGAAAGATGTTGTCTTTTCAAAGTGAATGTAGTGCTGATGAAAGCTGATGCTGGTTGATCTCATTCCCACTATGGGGACTCCATCGACACAAACAACAATGGTTTCTCTCTCAAGTAAAAGATGGAGGGGACAACAAAGGCATGGGAATCAGCTGGTCACAGGAAACAAACATGAAAAATAAACCTGGCGGAGGAATCAGGCTATTAGGATCAAACTGGAGAGAGTGTCCTTCGTGGGGGGGTCACTGAGCAGAGAACCTCAGAGATCACCCACGGCTTTGAGAAGGCATGAAGTAGTCAGTGGCGTGAAAGATGATGACATTTAAATTTCAAGATTAACGGTCAAAGTCCAAATGGGTATGTCTACACTACCCAAGTTCGAACTAGCGGGGTAATGTAGGCATACCGCACTTGCTAATGAAGCCCGGGATTTGAATTTCCCGGGCTTCATTAGCATAAGCGGGGAGCCGCCATTTTTAAATCCCCGCTGCTTCGAACCCTGTGTAGCGCGGCTACACGGGGCTCAAACTAGGTAGTTCGGACTAGGGTGCCTATTCCGAACTACCGGTACACCTCGTTTCACGAGGAGTAACGGTAGTTCGGAATAGGACCCTAGTCCGAACTACCTAGTTCGAGCCCCGTGTAGCCGTGCTACACGGGGTTCGAAGCAGCGGGGATTAAAAAATGGCGGCTCCCCGCTTATGCTAATGAAGCCCGGGAAATTCAAATCCCGGGCTTCATTAGCAAGTGCGGTATGCATACATTACCCTGCTAGTTCGAACTAGCGGGGTAGTGTAGACATACCCAATGAAATAACGTCCACCTCTCCCTTTCCACCTTCAAATGAGGCAAGAGCCACAGAACCCAGAGATTGAAGGGTCCATGGGGGACCCTGAATCAAAAAACAGGGACAGGGTGCAGGTAACTGGATCAAAATGAGGGATCCAGAGAGGTCCCAGGCAGAGAACTCCAGTCAGGGCCAACTTCTCTGAGGAGGCCTCAAAGTCGGAGGAGTGATAGGTGCTGGAATGACAGCCTGGAGGATGAGTCTTGAATGTATTTACAGAGCAGCTACACCACAGAAAGTGACAGAACAAGCTTCCCTTCTGTAAATGTAACCCACACACCTACTGGGTGTGGTTCAATGTCCCACCTCATGGCACTTAAACCAGTTACAGAAAGAAAGAACGGCCACCTCTACATTGGCATGATCTTGTGCAAATACTCTTTAACGCAAGAGTTCTTGCGTTTAAGTATTTGCGCAAGAGTGTCTACACTGGCATGTGCCTTTGCGCAAAAGATGTGCTTTTCCGCAAGAGCATCCGTGCCACTGTAGATGCTCTCTTGTGCAAGAAAGCGCTGATGGCCCTGTTAACCATCGGGCTTTCTTGCGCAAGAAATTAATGTTGCCTGTCTACACTGGCCTCTTGCACAAGAACAGTTGCACAAGAGGGCTTATTCCTGAGCGGGAGCATCATAGTTCTTGTGCACGAAGCACTGATTTCACACATTAGAACGTCAGTGTTCTTGCACAAGAACTCCCAGCCAGTGTAGACAGGCAGCATGTTTTTGTGCAAAAGTGGCTACTTTGGCACAAGATCACGCCAATGTAGACACAGCCAATGAGTGTAACTCTACAGCCTTACCTGAGAGGCAGATGGCTTTTAGAGCAAGCTGTAGAGCAGGGGTGGGGAACTTAAGGCCCAGGGGCCGGATGCAGCCCCACCGGCTTGCCTAAATCCAGCCCCCAAGGCTTCAGCCTTCTCCACCATTCTCCTTCTGCAGGGCTGGAGCACACAAAATCTAATAGCGTGGGGCCCCCCTATGCTCCGGTATGCGAGGGGAAAGTGGGGAGTATCTTTCTCCTTCTCGGTCAGGGCCATGTCAGTGAGGATTTTATTTTATTTTATTTTAGCTTCTCACTTGTGTGTGGCCCCTGACTGATTTAAATGTGGGTCAGCGGCCTCTGACCCAAAAAAAGGTTACCCATCCTGCAGTAGAGGTTCACGCACTAAGCTCCAGAGGGCCTAGGTTCGGTTCCATCTCTGGCGTTACACTAACACACCTCAAACCAGACCAGAAGGGACCGCCTCTAAGGGAAAAAAGGTACCGGAATCTGAGTGCCCATTCAGGACCTGGATTCCCTGAAAAAGGGGTTAATCAGTGGTTTAATGTGGTACTTAGCTTTTATGATATGACACGAAATGGAATGAGAACACCTACTATTTTCACAATAATCCACCAAGCTGAACTCAGATGGTAACAACTTTCAGACACCAATGGACAGCACTTGACTTGAAAACCTCTCTTAATCACCTGAGCCATGTTGCCTCCACAGAAGACGGAAACCTAAAGTTCAATGCAAAAGGTTATTTGCAAAAGGCTAGAAGAGCATGGATCTTTCCAAACACCAAACCAAGTTTCTTTATGTTACATGGCATCTTACTCCTGAGTACAGCCAGCCAAACCATTTTCATCAATACTTAAAAATTTCCAAAAAAAAAAAAAAAAAAAGAGAAAAAATGTCAAATAAAAATCAATGACAATGAAAAAAAATCCACAGGGGGGGGGGGGGAGAAAAATCCCGTATCTGAGGAGTAGAACAGATTCTGGGAGCACTAGTAAAGTGGTATAAATAGGATGGTTCTAAAATACTGAAACCACCATATACTGTAGATATTCTATCCCCTACCTACTTGCTTTTAAGCCGGCTCCCTGCAAGCCCCGGTTCCTGTCTGCCCCTCTCCCCATTTCTGCCTCTGATATGGAGGCAGCAGTGCGAGGCGGACGGGGGTGGAAGGGGAGAGAGGCAGGCCTGTGTGTAACCATGCATGTTAACTGATGAGCCCAAGCATAGTTACACTTTCACTTCCCTAGCTTGATCTTGATTAGAAATCAAGTCAGATTCACACAATTATTACAAAATGTTATTTCACATTTATCTGCAAATAGCATATGGTTACTCACGCACACTTGCCAGTCATCTGTCAGATTGTACAGAGACAGAGCAACGTTAGTTTCGCTCCATCCTGAATTTCAATATCATATAAACTAAGCATGGATATTAACAAGAAAACTCTGAATCTAGTATTATTAATCCGAAAAAAGTAAACAAACTGTTGTCAGATATTAGGCATATAGTTCAGCATTAAAGAGCACGCTCCGACAATTACACTTTCAAAGTCCTGAATCTGGTTTTATACTGTTGCAGCTCTCAGGTAAATAATACTTGAGCTCACCTTAGACCAGGGCTACTCAAGTTTGGAAGCCCCGGGGGCAGTAGTCTGGATGCTCTGCGGTCAACAAGGGAAGCCCTTGTCAACCGCCCCGGTTAACCTAATTTCACGAGGCATAACGGAGTGGTCAACCACTTGTCGACCACGGAGCATCCAGACTACCGCACTGTGCTGCCAAACAGCTGATCGGCACAGCGTGGCAGCCATTTTGATGTAAATGAAGTGGTGATTGTTTAAATCGCCGCTTCATTTTCCTATGTCTAGTAAACTAATCTACATGGTTCCGTCGATGGAGCCATGTAGTCTAGACATACCCTAAGTTGCTACAAGACTACTCATTGGTTTTTAAAATTTCAGACTAACATGTCTACCCCTCTGAGACTGTCTTCCATTTCCTCATTTCCAAGAATATGATCTCTTTTGTACATATTCCTCCCAATCTATTAGCTATTTGAGAGTGTTTGTCTATCTATGACTCTGTCTGCGTGTCTGTTCAAGTGCTCCTCCTAAACGGTAAGAGCTAGAACCACTAAATTCATTGTGCAGCTTTCTCTTATCATAACTTAAAGTAAGGTCAGGGTTTGGTTGGGCCACAACAATGGGATGTGCCTGGAATGAGATTGCCTCTCATAAAACCATACAGAAGAGACAGAATCAGCAGGCAGGTAAAAGGGTCTGGATGGGGGCACCCCCCATATCAGAGAGTGCCCCTGCCTGGAGCCTCCCACTCCTTATTTGCTTTTTAGGGAGGGCAGAGGAGGCTGAATCTCCCCACCCTGATTCATACAGGAACATTGCAGGCTGTTTCTCTTTGTCAGATAGTAAGGATGAAGTGCACCATTTGCTGCATTCCTCACTCTGGCTGGGGAGTGCAGGGGGCAAACGCACCTAGACCTGCCCCAGCCAGGGGAAATGCACCCCTCCCCCGTCTGTGCCTGCTGGAACTGCAGCAGCCATGAAGAGGCACTTCTCATCTGGCGTCAACCTTCTGGGGTGAGAGGGTTGGGGTAGTCGTCTCTCCCAGTGCACAGAGAACTACAAACTGAATCCCTCATCCCCAGCTGCACCCTGGAGCAATGATTTAAATGAGCATGCACATTTTCATTTTATTTTTCAAAAAACACAACAAATTAATTGTGTGACGAACCCAAGTTTAATAAATTCCAAATAACTATCAAGAGCTCTCAAGAATGGAAAAGGTTAAGGCCCAAGCCTTTCAGGGACAAATACCTGTGCAACTTTACTCACATTAGTAATCCTACTGAAGTCACTGACTACTCACATGAGTAACATTACTCATAATATGTGCTGGCTGAAGGAAGGCCCTGATTTTTGCAATCTGTTCTCTCATTAGTTTCTATCTTATGTTGGGGGAATCACCCCACAGGTGAAAGGGCAGGCTGAGGGTACTCCCCTTCTGGGACTGCCCCAACCCTGAGCCTTCCACCCCCCAGGTGCCCTTCAGAGAGGGTGTGTGCGTGTGTGGGGGGTTAACTTCCCTCCCTCCCCAATACGTATGGGAACATTGATAGCTGTTCATCAGGGAACGAGGGAAAAGTTCACAGTTTGCTGCATTCCTCATTCTGGCTGGGAAGCACAGGGGGCAGACAAACTTGGACCTGCCTCAGCCAGGGGACATGCACCTCTCCCCTGGCTGTGCTCATTGGATCTGCAGCGGTCATTGAGTCGCTTTTCACCTGGCCCCCAGCTGCTCTGGTGAGACAGACCTGAGATAGTCCTCTCTCCCGGGGCTGCTTGCATACTGAACCCCTCGTCCCTAACCCACCCCAGAGCAATGATTTAAATGAAGCATGTACATTTCATTTATTTTCTAAAAAACAAAAATTAATTGAGTTAAGGACCTGAGGCAGCAAACTGTTCCAGTCTGCAAGTGGGTCTGTAAATCTAAAATGCCTCCAGTCTGTCTCATCCTGCTATCAGAGGAGATTTTGGATTTGGTGGAGCTCACAGGACACCCACAGCACCAGCCAAAAACAGAGTCAATCTTTCCCTTCTATGGTTTTGGTCAGAAGTAATGAAAACACTAGCAGCAGTCCCTGTGACCCCTGCCTCTCCAGGTTAGACAGAGAGAAAATCTTCTGGACAGCGCTTCTTCCACAGAGAGAATCCTGAATGTACCTCGCAACAGTCCAACCAGTCAAGACAACACCCCTGTATGTTGTGACTTTGCGCATTAATACTCTGTATTGACCATTCTCTTCCAGAGCAAACTGAGAAGCTAGCAAAAACCAGTCTCCAATACCGCCTATTAGCTGTAGGATACCCTGGACCCATCTCTGTCAACTTTTAGGCCATGGTATGGTATAAGGATAGGCTGTGTTACAGTATGATGAGCTCCACCTGTCCATTCTCTGGGGAAATATATATCCCTTTAAATATCCCTGAGCCCTTTAAGTAAATCCATCTCTTGATGGACCTCTCCATGGCCATTGATACCACTGATCACCAAACTCTCCTGTCCCAGCTCCAAAAAGTGCCTGAGGTCCTTCTTCTCAGACTGAATCCAGAAGACAGGTTTAGTTTGGAAAAAAGAAGATTAAGGGGGGACATGATAGTGGTTTTCAAATATCTAAAAGGGTGTCACAAGGAGGAAGGAGAAAATTTGTTCCTCTTGATTTCTGAGGACAGGACAAGGAGTAATGGGCTTAAAGTGCAGCAGGGGAGGTTTAGATTGGACATTAGGAAAATATTCCTAACTGTCAGGATGGTCAAATATTGGAATAAATTGCCAAGGGAGGTGGTGGAATCTCCCTCTCTGGAGATATTTAAGAACAGGTTAGATAGACATCTGTCAGGGATGGTGTAGACGGAGCTTGGTCCTGCCTTGAGGGCGGGGGGCTGGATTCGATGACCTCTCAAGGTCCCTTCCAGTCCTATGATTCTATGATTCTATGACATTACGAACAACTCCTCCAGCTCCAAATGCCTCACCTGCAGAATCCCACAATGCTCAGTCTTCTCCCCTGTATTATCCAGTATCTATTTACTGGAAGAGCTGGTTAGATGCCAGCAATTCAAGAGAGACCCTGCAAACTACATCCATTGTACTTCAAATGTAATCAACATCATCTCCTGGCTTATACCTGGTGGAAATAAATACCTGAATGAAGAGTAGCTGATTGCAACTGACAAGACAAAAGTGCTACTAATAGAAACATGAAAATTCTTTGGAAAACTTGCCTCCTTTGTAACATCCCCTTCAGTCTGAGACTGCCTGACTGTGAGGCCTGTTTGCAGCTGTGGGGTCCTTCTGACTCCTCAGTGCCTTTGCATGCCCAAATGAACACAGTGGCAAGACATGCCATCTTCCATTTGTGGCTGGCAACAAAACGCACCACATGTTGTCAGACACCACTCTGGCCACAGTGAACCCTGCATGGCCCCTTGATTCTTACAGCTCCTCATATCTGGGAATGAGGCCAAGCCACCTAAAAAAAGTGTCAGCAGGTTCAAAACACAGTAGCCTGGTTTCTCAGCCCATTGTCATGAGGTCAGGACCCCTGATGTTCTACTCTCTGCATGGCTTTCCTATTGAATGCACAGGGTACAAGGGCAGGTCTACATTGCCTTACAGTTCAGACTACTGGGGCACGAATAGGAGTGTACATCAAACTGGGATGCTGTGACTACCCAAGTGAATGCAAAGGTTCCGAGCATGGCAGCCAACAGAGTTACCGGGTCTCTGCACAAGGTGGTGGCGGAGGCGATGTTGTGCTCCCGGAAGGAGTGGCCCTCAGACAGAAGGGGCAGGGCTGAGGGCAGCCAGCCATTAGCCTGGAGCATGCGGTACTGGCCTCCCTCCCAGCCAGCCCTGAGAGCCACCCAGAGCACGGCACCTGGTGCACCGGTAAGTAAAAGAATCCGGGGCTCCAGCTGCCACTGCTCCAGTGGAAGTGGCCATCTGAAGCCTCATGCCCCTTTTAATCGCTGGGCCCCGAGGCATCAGCCATCTTTGTCTCCCTCCCTTCCCCGTTTTGCAGGCCTGGTTCCGAGTTCACATTAAGGTAGTCCTCTTCAAACAGGACCATGCTAATGCAAAGTAGGAACCTTTAATTTGCTCCCACCCGGGGAAGTTACAATGCAACACTGTGCACTGCTCTTCACATCCCAGTAGTCCAGATTGCAGGGCAGTGTAGACATGGCTCTAACTTAAGGTCTCTGTCCTGATGTTCACAGGCCTCCATAGGATTGGCAGTATTGTAAATCTATTAGTAAAAGGAGATGGTAAAAGTGTCAATAATTTTGGAGAGAGGATTAATTTTTTTTATTTCAGCAGCAATTAAACAGCCAAGTAAATAAGGCATTTGGGTTTTTTTTAACAGGAAGGTAATTAACCATTAAAACAGATTACCAAGGGAGGTTTGTGGTAGACAGTTCATCACTGGCATTTTATAAACCAAGCTGGGAGGTTTTCTAAAATATAAGCTCTAGTTCAAATTTGAATCACACCAGGGAAGTTCTATGGCTTGTGTTAGACTGAGGTCAGACCAGATGATCCCAATGGCCTTAGACTTTATGAAGCCATGAATCTCAGATTTAGGTACATGCTTTTACATTTAAAGAAAGGATTAATCTTGAGATGACTGCTCTGGAGTTTACAGACTTGAGATGAAAGACCTCTAAGCACCCCATCAAAGAGTTATATAACTCAGAAAGGTTTCTTTGTTCGGTGCTGTCTGTGCAAGATATATTCAAGCAATAAAACACATTTTCAGCACTAACTCTCCTAAAGAGACCTTGTGATGATAGATTTTAGTTTTGAAAATATGGAGACGTCTGTGGACAGGCAGCTATTTCTCTTCTGTTAGAGGGCTTTAAAAAAAACCAAACCCCTCAATCCAAGCTAAACAGCACTGGTTTGATGCCTGCTCTTCAGAACTCGACAAAGTCCAGTGTAGAAGGGCCAGGTTTGTCCTTGAGTGTAACCTGGCTATCCTCCCACTCTAGCAGGCCTGCCGATGGGGAGGGGGAAAAAGGGGCAACTGCCCCAGGGCCTGGCCATTTTTAAAAGGCCTGGGGCTCCCAGCCACAGTCACTGGTATGGAGGTAGCAGCCAGAGCCCCGGGTCTTTTAAATTGCCACCAGAGCACCATGTGGCATGCTCTGCACAGCACTGAGGGAGGCATGGGAGAGCCATGGCGCACTCCGGGCAGCCCTGAGGGCTGCCTGGGGGAGATTAGTCCCAGCCTTACCCCTTCTAGTGGTCTGCAGCCAGCCTCCCCGCCGGCCCAGGAGCCTGGTGAGTGTGTCAGCCCCACTGCACTCCAGCGCTTTTCATAAATTCAAACGGCTTTTCATTTCCGTTTCCCTGTAATCTAAATTGCCTATGCATGATCTGTAAATGTGCCTAATATTCAGACTTCACAGTGTATCTTACAGTACATAACCCCCTTGGAGGCAGGTTACTTACTGATGTGCCCTGGTCTCTCGAGAATGTTAAACATGAAGACTTTCAAATTGGAATTTACAATGGGTAGGTTTCTTATGGGCATAAGGCTGAATATTCTAAAAATAATTTGGAATCTGAAGTTAATAGGGTAAAATCCATTAACAACTTAAAGCCATGACCTACAGGAGGCTTTTAGCACACCATGTAATGTAATTTGCATTTCATACGACAAAGATTTTTTTCATACAGGGCAGCTGCGATCACTGGTGGGAACCCCTGTGAATGAGATTAATTATTTTGGTGAGATTGTACTTTCTATAATGTGCAGTTTAATATCTTGAGGTCTGCTATGTTCTGGGCTAATATAGCACCAGTGTTGCTTTCCTCGGTAATCATGTCCTTTCCTTGGATAATTAATCTCATCTATTATTTCCTTCTATTTGTTGCTTTTAAAGGAAGCCATTTGTGAGGTAGTTAAGAGGATAACAGCACATGGCAATTTCACTCCCTAACTTCCACTTATAGCCACATGTTGCAATGAGGTCAAAAGGAAAATTCTCCAAAAGGATAGGCTATCAATTTTGATGAAGGTTGGGAAGCCTTCCTTAGGGAAGTTATTTGTGGACCTCATCCAAATAGAGCAGCCTGAGGTTAAGTCTAGTAGAACACCAGAGGTATGAACACCAAAGTTACAAACTGACCAGTCAACCTCACTCCTCATTTGGAACAGGAATTATACAATCAGGAAGCAGCAATGAGATTCCCCCTACCCAAAAAAACCCAAACCAAAAGAAAAAAATCCCCTTCCCCTGCAAATACAGTATTGTGTTAAATGTAAACAACAAAAAATATAAAGGGAAAGCAGCATTTTTCTTCCACTTCGTAACATTTCTAAAGTGTTTTAAGTCAAAGTTCAGTTGTAAACTTTTGAAAGAGCCACCATAACATTTTGTTCAGAGTTCTGAACATTTCAGGAGTTACGAAAAGCCTCCATTCCCCAGGGGTTCATAGCTCTGAGCTTCTAGTTAGGGATGTTAAAAATTGTGGAATAGGGTTCTCATGGTTACCTGCACTGTGGGCTCTTCAGTATAAAGCTTTATACTGCAGATCCTGCAGTGAAGCCTCCCTGGGAACAGGACTGCCAGCCCCTGCTGGCCTGGCTCCCAGGGAGGAGGCTTCAATGCTTTCCTGGGAGTGGAGTGGGTAGCCCAACTACCGGAGACGAGCCGGCAGCCCTTGTCCACCTGGCTCTGCTCCCTGGGAAGAGGTGTCACTGCCACAGCAAAGCCTCCACCCTGAGAGCGGAGCTGGCAGCGAAGCCACCTCTCGGGGAGTGGGACAGGCAGCCCTTGCCTGCCTGGCTCTCAGAGAGGTGGCTTTGCTGAGTGTAACTGACACAGTTAACCGATAAGCACCCACTTACCGTTTAAACGGTTAGTCATTTACACTCAAACATCTCTAGTTCTGGTTTATGTTTTTTGAGTTATATCTGACCATGACCCCCTTTTCTTTTTGTTTGGCTAGCGAGGTCTCTTCATTATGCATGGCTAACCTGTGGCATTAAGCCACAGCTCTGTGTTAGGGGCTGTGCAGAAGTTCATTGCCTCAGTGGGACTTCTAGTAGTCAGAGATAACCCAGTTCATCCCATAGTTCCCATGTAACCACTGTTTTGCTACATGGTTTGCAAAAGAATGAGTCATGGTCTCAGCTCCTTGTCCCCTTTGCAAAAGGTGAGATGCTCTAGGTCTGGAAAGTCACTGTGTTCCCAAAGGACCACACAGGAAGGCTGGAGATGAGTTTAGGGTGATCTTGGGAGTGAAACTAACTTTTTAAAGAGGATTTCCAAGCTGCTGATATTCAACGCAGATTGCATGTAAAGGGAGGAAATGAGTAATTGCTTGCAACAAAGAATTCTAAAATAATCTCTTTTAAAATATGGAAAATCAAGGTGCATTGTTTTCATGAGTTTATTTTGCCCAAGAAACAGATTACATGGTTCTTATAAATAGTTTACCACAATTCTTTATGAAAATACTCCCAACATTATATTTTTTTGTGCAGTATCACATATAATGTTGCGTGTGTGCGTCTCTTTGGGAACTGTGTAAGTTATCTTGTGAAACTGTCTTGTGGCATTATTTAGGGACAGGTTTCATTCTCACCAACCAAAAGTCCTTTAGAATGGTTATGTGACACATTGCTGCCCTAGAAAATACCATGAATTCTACTTCAGCCACTTCTCTTACCCAATAGCTAGTACCTAGTAGTACTAAAATTAAAGTGTATTTCTGATACCATTTTGACAGGCTCAATATTCCAGCTCAATACAGAAATAAATCCTAAAGAAGATATTGCCTTTTGCTTGGTTATTTGAGTGTTAAGTTTTGAGCCAAAGAATAGCTACTGCTCTGAGACATTTCAAAAGAGACAGAGGATAAAAATTAATGGCATTTTAGAAGGTAACCATTTATCTTCAGTTACCACGTGCAACAATATTTGTAACTTTCCTTCTGTTGTGACTCTTCTGCAGTTGTTTCCCCTCTTCACGATAAAAGAGGTAGTGTCAGATTTTACTTGCAACATGAGATTTTAAAGAAGCTTTTTAATGATTTTGTATGATGTTCTCCAAGTGCAATAATGAAAACAGCGCTACACAACCAAAATGCACTATGTTGCAATATTGCCTTAATTAACAGGTTTGCCTAAAAGATTCTTTATTTAAAAATAACACAGATAAACAAGCACACTTCCCTTGATCCATAATGACATGGATAATATGCTGAGGGTCCTTCATTTTAAATGGAACACCAAGTTCCCCAGGACACAATTGCCTAAACAAATCCAAGTTCACCGAAAATGATGATCTGAATAAAAAGAAAACTGCTTTTTTAAAGGAATCTGTGAGTAGAGGAAAATGGGCATGAAGATACTGAAATCCTTTTTTGGCCAATATACGTCCAACTGGGTGAACTTTACTGGCTAAACAAAGAGGTTGACACCAATGACTTAGAGCAAGACAAAATTTCAAGTCACGCTTGCTATTAGATTGCAATCTCTCTGCAGCAGGAACTATGGTCTTAATCTTCTATCACACCCAGAGTTCTCTCAGTGGGGGAGCAATAACACAGCTGATCACAACTCATTGGTTTTTGGGGCATGCAGGGTTTGAGGTTGCTCTAAACTATACCCAGCTGCACTGGCCCCCAATAAATCATCTGCCAAGACTAAGGCTATGTCTATACTAAACAGGATTGTCACTGCCACGATAGATCTTCCGGAGTACGATTGAGTGAGTCTAGTTAAGACTTGCTAAATCGAACTCAGAGGGCACCCCCACCAGCTTCTGTGAGAAGTAAGGGAAGCCTCCCACTGTGGGAACTGTGAAAACGCAAAATGAGGTACGTCGACTCCAGCTACATAATTATTGTAGCTGGAATTGTGTATCTTGTCCCCTTTTAGTGTAGACCTGGACTAATGCAACAGCACATTGTTCTCCAGCTATACCACATGCGTTGGAGGCTGGGAGAGTGGTGGCATAGGGGCATCTACACTAGCTTTACCTAGGCATTCTCTCTAAACAAGGGGTGGGCAAGAAGTGTCCTGCGGGCCAGACACAGTTCACCAATGTTAGCTCCTGCTGGGCTGCCAAATGCTTTATTTACCTGAGTGTCCACAGGTTTGGCCCTCCCTCTGGTTCACTGTTCCCAGCCAATGGGAGCTGCTGGAAACAGTGGCCTGGCCCACACCACTTTCCACAGTTCCCATTGGGTGAGAATGGTGATCCATGACCAACGGGAACTGCGAGCAGCCATACCCAAGGACACACAGGTAAATAAAGCACCCGGCCCATGTGCCAATTATTGCCCACTCCAGCTCTACACTAACCTCAGTTATTTGAACTAGGTCGGTACTGACAGAGTAACACAAAGGGGCAGTAGCAGGTCACAAAACGAGCCCCAGTGTTTTTTATGTATCTGCAAAGTCACTAGATCATTTTGGATGTTACTACTATGTGAATTACAAATAATAATTAGTGCTAGTCTGGAATTTCTACTCCACAGTCAACTGTAATGTTCTGAATCAGAGAGACAGTCAACAATTTTTTTACAGTAAGGAATTTCTGAAAAAATCAAAACCTTTTGTTTTCATAATGCTGAATCATTTCACTTTGATAATGTCAAACCATTGTAATAAATAAAATATAAATACTTAAATATACAAAAAGGTAACATTAATATTAATAAGTCTAAGAAGAGTAGCTGTGTTAGTCTGTAACTTTAAAACCACAAGTAGTCCTATGGCACCTCAGGTTATGTCTACACTGCAACGCTATTTTGGGAAACCGGAGTATCCTGAAATAGCTATCCCACATATTCAAAGCAAGCTCGTTATTTTGAAATATAACAGGCTCTCTATTCTGAGGTCCCTATAAACCTCAGTCCACAAGAAGTAAGGGACCTTTTGGAATAGTGGGTTATTTCAAAATTTAAAAGTACGAAATACATTATTTTGAAATAAGACCAAAATAAGATACATAATTTGCATAGCTCAAATTGTGTATCTTATTTCAAGCTATGGGGAAGTGTAACTACAACCTAAAAACTAACAAAAATATATATATAGTGTCATGAGCTTCCAGTTCATCTGAGGAAGTTGGTTTTGCCCATGTTATCTCATGATACGAGTTTTGCTAGTCTTTAAGGTGCCACAGGACTACTCATTATTAATATTGATTATAAAAGACCAAATGAAATGAGAAAGTTCAAACAATTTATTTTGACATTTTTCCATCAAAAACATAGTTGAAACCCCTTTGTTCCCATGAAATATTTCTGCGAATACTTCTGAAAAAACTGCATTTCCTAATGGAAAAACAGTCCATCAAGCACTCAAATCAGATAATAAAAGTGAAAAACAACAGGTAGGTGCTTTACCAACTTCTTCAGGGAAATCTACTTATGCTCCACACTCTGCTCACTGAATTGCAGATGCTTGTTCAGAAACTACCAGCTGTGCCAAATTATGTTACACTCCAAAGTTCATGCAACAGGGAGACTGAAGTGCTGCTTCTCTAGGGGTCACATGCTATTCAATGTCCAGTGTTGCAGAGACACCACATTTCCCTGACAATAGGGGAGTTAAAAGTTTAACTTAATTTTGTCTAAGTAAGTAATTTATATTTCTTTACCTGATGGATTTATAACAGCAGTAATAATCAATGGCTCAGGTAGTTCCTGGACATTAATGTCTGGTTGATTTAAGAGCCCTTGGCTTTGACTCAAGATTCGAACTACCTGGCTTATCATTCACTGCCAGGAAAAGCTTCCTCATTGATCATCATTCCTTGAGTTAGTGATGCGGACAAATATCTACTGGCAACTAGACTGAGACCATCAGACTCATTTTGCTGGAGCCCAGAAGCAGATTTGCGGCCAGGTGAAAACGTCATATATTACATTACATAGTTCCTCATGCATATTCATTAACAATGAGCATGTTAACGATCTCGAAAGAAAGAAATGTATAAAATCATTATAGGATAGGAAACCAGAATAAAGGGTATGGATCATGTCAGATTCTGTGTATCTTGACCCCATTCCAACAATGTACTGAAGCATGTGTTTACATTTAAGAATTGGAGTATTCCCACTAACCTCAATGGGACTCCAGACATTGGATTAAGTCCTATAAGATGCTGCTTTTGGTTTGGGCCACAATTGGTACCTAACGTGAATGCTGTAGGCAAAGGCGTCAACAGCATTCGCAGGCCCCAGGGCAAAGAGTGGGGTGGGCCGACTCCGCAGTCCTGGAAAGGGCGGGGCCTCAGACAGAAGGGGTGGTACTGGGGGGGGGGTAGCAGGGGAACCAGCCCTCAGTGCTGTTCGCAACAGGGTGTGATGCGCCATCCCTGGCCCTTAGCACTGCCCAGAGAACCTGGCATGGTACATGGCACTCCATCCACCACTGCTGCCACAATAAGAGCAACAGGGATCCCCAACCCCTTTGAATCACCGGACCGCAGGGCAAAGGCAACTGTGTCCACTGCTTCCCTCCCCCCAGCCCCATAGACAAGCCTGGCTACAGGTCTCTGAATTTGTTTTCTTTCTGAAACTTGGAGAAAAAGAGCAACCTCAGCCCATCCAGGTGAGGTCAAATACTTGTTTTTTGCTGTTGGCCTGATCTCCCATCAGTTCTAGCCCTGCGGCATCTCAGCAGGCTGCGAAAGTAAATTTGTTCTGTCCTGGGTAGGAAGAAGAATGACTCTCAAACACACAGATTCCATAGTCAATCCACCCTTCCTGCTGGCCCCTAATTGTGGGCACAAAGGGAGGAGGATAAAAATGTAAACTAGAAAAGTGAAAAGGGAAAGAGTCTATTCTTTCTGTGCTAAATATTGTCATAGGCATAAGCGAACAGAACGTTAAATATTGTAATTTGCTTCAGATCCTATAGGAGAGAAAATGCTATGCTCACAGTGAGAGTTTAAGGCTATGGATCACTTTAAGGTCCTGTGAGACTCATGGGCACAGGCAGATATCCGGGAACAGGGTAAAATATTAGGATGCTGACAGAGCCCCCAGGGAGAGTCCATAAGCCCCCTCACTCCTGCTGGGGGAGCAGGTCATTTGCATGATATGCACAGTCACATAGTGGACTGAAAAAGGGTGGGTCACCCTGTAATCACCCCTACATTGGCCTGTCCCCCCTGCTCAGCAAAGAAATCTGCCCCTCAGCCCCCACTCAATCCTGGCTGCTCAGCCTCCCCATCAGTTCAGCCCCCACTTCTGCTCTGCCCACAATCCAGCCCCACATCTATTCTGTCTCACCAGCTTTACCTCTTCTCCTCCTGCAGCTTTTGGGGTTCTTCATCGTCCTCTCCCAGGCCTGAAGAGGTGAACTGAGGGCCTTACAGGCAGGGAGAGGTGCAGAGGAGAAGCCTTGTCAGTGCTCATTGCTCATAGGAGATGGGGGAGAAAATGGAGCACAGCTACCCTGAGCTGAGGGACTCTTTCTCTTCCCTCTCCTCATCTGAGAATGGGGTTGGCTCCTGAGGGGAAGTGGCAGCCTGAGTTTGTCTGAAGGGATTTTCAAAGATTTCCTTTTCTATGTGGTTCTCAGTTTTTCCAGCAATATTTGCTTAAAGTTCAAAATACCAAATGCAAATGAACATAATACTACCTCTAGGCCATGATTTGAAAAAAATATCTTGCTATTCAGTTCCCTGAAATGAGGATTCAAAAGTCTCTCCTGCACTTTACACTATCTGTACTATCTAAAGAAACTTTTCTTAAAGAAAGACTCCCAACAGCTCCCCCCCCGCACTCAGTTATTTTCTGAAAAATCTTTTTGATCTGATAACACGGGTCATTGAAATTCCTCTGAGATGACTGCACTATCAATCTACAGACATTCATACTGAGATCTCACAACCACTGGTTTTGAAATTTGAACTTGGAAACTTCCCTTTTGCCTTTATTTTCTGCCTTTTCATCAGCATCTCACATAAGAAAAACTGAATTCAACCAACTAGACCCAAAATGACCTTCTCGAGAGTCTTCTCTCAACCTACACACATAACAACAATGAGAGACAGCTACTTTCATCAAGAAGAAAATATCCCCTGGTCTTACAACTCTAACAAAATATATTACTTGGTTCTCTTCTATGGGACGTATATGAAATGTTCTTCAGCAAGGACTTAACTTTTACTCACATTATATGTGAACAGGCTGTGGGGATCGTGTATGCATAAAATCCATTATTTACTCATGAGTTTTGAACAATTCTATTACTTTATATATTTTGTCATACACCTAGCACCTATACTAGTTGGATAAAAAGTTTACATGTCATTTGGAGAATTCACTGTAACTGTCAGAAGATCAATGTATTTTACACAATAATGCACCCACTCCTAAAATTACCACTGATGAAAATGTTGTGCCAGGCTGGGGTAGGAGGGGAAGCTGAGATCTCAACTTTCAGTGTATGCACAGAGCTACTTTCACAAAAGAAAAGTCTTCAATACAGTCCAGGATTCTCCTATTATATCAGTTTATTTACATAAATCTTTATCAGTCACCACAGAGAAGCACAGCATTAAAAACAGTATCTCTCTCAGGGTGTGCCTACATTGCACCGTTACTTCGAGATAACTAGCGTTATTTCAGAATAACGATGCAAGCGTCTACACAACCATTCTGTTATTTCGAAATAATTTCAAAATAACGAATGGCTTATTCCGAAATCTGTAAACCTTATTCTGCGAGGAATAAACCCTATTCTGAAAGGGTATGTCTACACTACAGCGCTAGTTCGAACTAACTTAGTTCGAATTAGTTAATTCGAACTAAGCTAATTTGAACTAACGCGTCTAGAACTAAAAACTAGTTCGAATTAGCGTTTTGCTAATTAGCGTTTTGCTAATTCGAACTAGCACGTCCACATTGAGTGGACTCTGAACAGGGCTTAAGGATGGCCGGAAGCAGTGCCGGCAGGGCATCAGAGGAGGACTTAGAGCGTGGAGATGCTGTCTCAGGCTAGCCGAGGGCTGCGCTTAAAGGGTCCCGACCCCCACCCCGGACAGACAGTTCTAAGGGGTGCCCTGCTTGCAAAGCAGTCCTGGCTTGGAGTGCCCAGAGTACCCACACTGGGCACATCACACCACTCGGCCATCAGCCCGGCTGCACTTGCCGCAGGCTGCCATCTGGGGAGAGGGGGCAATCGGGGGGCTGCAGGAGAGCTTCCACCCCCAGAAGCCCGCAGAGCCAGCCCAGTCCTCCCCATCGGGGGCTCGTACCCCATTCCTCCCTCACCTCCTTCCACTTACCCTTCCCTAGCCCCCCTTCTTATTGATGTACAAAATAAAGATAACGTTTCTTCCAACATTGACTCTGTCTTTATTGAACAAAACTGGGGGAGACTGGGAAAAGGAGGTGGGAGAGGGGAAGAGAAAGGCTGGGAGAGGGGAGGGCAACTAACATGATCAGGGGTTGGGAAGAGGTCCCAGATGAAGAGAGGCTACAGAGACTGGGACTGTTCAGCTTAGAAAAGAGGAGATGGAGGGGGGACAGGATAGAGGTCTCTAAAAGCAGGGGTTGGGTGGAGAGGGTGCATTCATAAAAGTTCTTCCTGAGTTCCCATAAAGAAGGACTAGAGGACACCAAAGGAAAGGAATGGGTGGCAGGCTTGAAACTAGTAAGAGCCAGTTCCTCTTCCCAAAGCAAATAGTTAACCTGTGGAACTCCTTGCTGCAGGAGGCTGTGAAGGCTACAACTAAAACAGAGTTTAAAGGGAAGTGAGATCAAGTCATGGAGGTTAGGTCCATGGAGTAGTCTTAGCCAGGGGGTAGGAGTGGTGTCCCTGCCCAAAGTTTGTGGAAGGCTGGAGAGGGATGGCACGAGACAAATGGCTTGGTCACTGTCTTCGCTCCATCCCCTCCAGGGTCCCTAGGGTTGGCCGCTGTCGGCAGACAGACTACTGGGCTAGATGGACCTTTGGTCTGACCCAGGACGGCCATTGTAAGCTCAGGGCTCAGGGTCGGGGGTCTCAGTGGACCCCCTTGATTTTCATGCACACCTGCTCCTGGGTGGCCAGGCTGGCAGCTCTCCTGCCCTAGACGGCCACTTTCCTGTGCCTAGTGCGGAGATCGTGGATGAGGTCCACGATGTCCGCACTAGCCCAGGAAGGTGCCCGCCTCTTGCGGTCCAGGGCAAGCTCCCGGGAGCCGCCAGCCTGGTCCCGGGAAGAGGGGGTGGGCTGGGGGACATTGGGTGGGTGGCTCTGTGCCGTGCCAGGGTCTGCTGGCTGGGTGCTGGCAGGCTTGCACCTGGCACGGGCACCGTAGCCAGCCCGTGCCCCTTTAAGGGGTCCGGGGCCGGGAGGGGGGCATAGAGTTTCCCTGGTGTTGGCCAGAATGGCCACCAGGGAAACCTGGGGAGGGCTAGCCTCCCACTAGTTCGAATTAAGGGGCTACACACCCCTTAAGTCGAACTAGTAAGTTTGAACTAGGCTTAAGCCTCGTAAAATGAGGTTTTCCTAGTTCGAACTAAGCGCTCCACTAGTTCGAGTCAAATTCGAACTAGCGGAGCGCTAGTGTAGCGGCTATGAATGTTAGTTCGAACTAACGTCCGTTAGTTCGAACTAATATTGTAGTGTAGACATACCCAAATAGCTATTTTGAAATAAGGTGCATGTAGATGCTCCACTTCTGCTATTTCAAAATAGTCCCTCACCAGGGCCATTCTAATTTTTTCCTTCTCGGTGCCTCCTGTGGCTCTAAATCGAGATAGCACATCTACATTAGGGAATCCTGCCTCGGACTAATTTTGAGGCTTTCCTGCAGTGTAGACGTGATATTTTGAAAGAAGCTATTTCAGAATAACTATTCCAGAATAGATTATTTCAGAATAAGCATGCAGTGTAGACGTACCCTCTCTCTCCCTCTCAGGTAGAGACATAGATGTATTAGTCTATATGGTGTATGTGAGATTTTTGTATGTGTGAAGAATTTACTAAGCGACTGTTAAGGGGAGGAGACTATATGTGCATTTACTTCTAAGTACGGGGAGGTTAGTTGTCGTTCTTATCTCTCTGGGGGGGTGAAGTCCACAGTTTAGGTCCAGATCCTGTGAAAATTTATTTTTACTCCACTCACAAGTCTCCCACCACTGATCCTATGGCTCCAGTACAATGTAACTGTCATGGGAAGTTGTGGAAATATAGGGAGAAGAGAAGTCTCTGGCAGCCACAGCTAATCCTAGGAGGGCTTTGAATATCAGCACAGGTATCTTGCACTGGACTCTTTTTTGAAGAGGAAGCCTTTGAAGATAGTGGACGGCGATGGTGATGTGTTTAAAAAAGCCAGATTTTATAAGCAGTGAACTGCTGCGTTTTGTGCCAGTTGAAGCTTTCTAAGAGTTCTGTTCTCATGAATGTCTTCACTGGCATGGTCAGAGCTACAGTGGAGTCCAGATTATCTGTCATTCGGTAATCTAACACACTGCTTTATCCGACCCTGCTGCTCCCGGGAACAAAGCGGCACTGCAGCATCAGCGACTCCAGGGCACGGGGCAGGAGAACGGCCCCGCTCGCTGCCCCATCGCTCTCCTGGAGCCGCTGATGCCGCTCCTACCAGTGCCGCTTTGTCTCCGGGAGCTGCAGGGTCGGATAAAGCGTGGACTAGGAGAACGGCCCCACTTACTGCCCCGTCACTCTCTTGGAGCTGCTGATGCCTCTCCTGCCGGGGACGAAGCGGTGCCGGCAGGAGCGGCATCAGTTGCTCCAAGAGATCAACGGGGCAGCGAGCGAGGCCCTTCTCCCGCCCCATGCCCTGGAGCCACTGATGCCGCTCCTGCCGGTGCCGCTTCGTCTCCAGCATGAGCGGCATCAGCAGCTCCAAGAGAGCGACAGGGCAGCAAGTGAGGTCGTTCTCCTTGCCTGTGCCCTGGAGCCGCTGATGCCTGCAGCTCCCAGGGACGAAGCGCCGCCAGCAGTAGTGACATCAGCGGCTCCAGGGCATGGGGAGGGGGGAGGGGGAGAGAATGGCCCCGCTCGCTGCCCTGTTGCTCTCTTGGAGCAGCTGATGTCGCTCCTGCCGGCGCCGCTTCATCCCCGGGAGCTGTAGGCATCAGCGGCTCCAGGAGAGCGATGGGGCAGCGAGCGGGGCCGGGCGCCAGGGAGCTGCAGGGAGGGAAGGGGCCAGGGCCAGGCAGAGATGGGGCAAGACTACAGTAGAGTCCCTATCATCCGACATATTCGGTAATCCGACCACATGTCTGTCCCGTTCAGGTTGGATAATTGGGACTCTACTGTATATCTGATAAAAGGGACAGGCAGCTGCTAGCCAGTTGCCCAAGAAAATGGCTCCTCTTTCCCTTATTTTACCGACAAGGGAAAAATGAGGCTAAGAGAAGGTAAGTAACTCACTCAAGGTCACAAAGAAAATAAATGGCAAAACCAGTAATGAAACCCAAGCCCTTGATTCCCACGTTGGTGCCTACTTCTCTGGCCTACATGCCTTTTGTGCCATCAGAATTAGAGGTCAGTCAGAGACAAATCTAGCTCTGGAGCGTGGGGGTCTTACCTCCCTTCCCCCCTGTCTAGTCAGAGACAAAAAATGAACTATTTTGTTCTTCAGAATACAGTTAAATCAAATTAAAGCAGGGTAATTGCCAATTACAGTTACACCGTGTCAGCTTTTGTCAGAAACTCCCTTGTATTGTCTTCTCAGAGGCTACCATTCAGATCTGTATACCATCCTTATGCACTTGAGGAAAACCACAAATTTCTTTTAGAAAATTCATGGCGAGGTCACAGGTAAAGCAGCCATTGTCACACGATATGCTCAGAATCCAGTCAGCAAAAGGTTACTGCAGTGTTCCTTTGCCTCAAACTGACCACTAGGTCCCTCATAAACAGCTTTGATTTACTCAGGCAGCTGCAGCCTTTTCCTCCCTCTCTTCCTTCCTCCTGCATGGTACTTGTCCACCAAGCTGGGGCACTATGGCTGACATAGATTTTTGAGAGGCAGCGCTGTGTCCGTTTGGAATGTCACCAGCCACAATCTCAGCAGGGGGCAGAAGTGTGCCGTGACCGCCAAGTTCCACCACCACCAAACGACTCTACTTTTTCCCAACAGCAGAGAGGAGAAAGCAAGCGTCTGTGCATGCCAGTTTTGAGGTTGGTGTGGCTTGTAGCCTGCAGCAATGCCGTGTTAGAGCAGCAGTGACTCTTGGGAGTAAGACAGGTTTCAGAGGGGTAGCTGTGTTAGTTCGTTTCAGCAAAAACAACAAGGAATTTGGTGGCACTTTAAGACTAATAAATTTATTAGGATATTAGAGCACAAGGTTTTGTGACCAATGGCTCCAAATTTTGGTGCCCAATATGTGGAGATACGGTGGCTGATGCCAATACCTTTAAACCACTAAAAACCTCAGGCACTGATATGCTTTAGGATGAACATTTGCCATGTCTATCATGAAAGTCGTGGTATTTTTTTATACATTTGGATTGCCTTCCCTTTGAGAAAATCCATGGGGAAGCTCCTCAATGAACTTTCAATGGAGATATGACAGTTTACACTGGTTGAGGATCGGCCTCAGAAGTGTCCAAGCTTAATCCCATTTTCTGCAATGCTATGTCTGCACTATGGGGCTCTATTGGAAAAGGTACACAAATTTGTGTACCTTTTTCCGATAGTTTTGTTGGTAGAGGCTTTTCTGAAATTTGGCCCGTCTGCACTGGGCCAAATTTTGGAAAAAAACTCTCTTTCGGAAGTGCCCTTCTTCCTCATGGGAGGAGGAAGACAGGGCTTCCGAAAGAGCGTGTCTGTTCTTCCACCAAAAAAAATAAAGCGGAAGAGCAGACGCATTCCCTGGACATGGCAGAGTTTTCCGGGATACCAAAGGTATCCCGGAAATACCCTGTAGTCTAGACATAGCCCAACTCTTCCTGCATCACCTTTAGGGTCCATTATTCTAAAAAGGTGGATCTTTCCAACCCTGCGTTATGAAGATTGTGACCTCCGGGTGGGCTCTCCATGTAACTTATTTATTTTAATGAGACCTTTAATAATAGATAGACCAGCTAATTTTTCCTTCGTTTCTGGAAAGGATTTTCACCCATACGTGCTTGCTGGTCCAAATCATTAGCCACCTATTTTAATTTGTCAAATTATTCTAGGATTGCAGAAATTGATCCTTTTAGTCTATCAAGTGAATTCTTTTTGGGAAAAAAAGGAGTCATGTTTCATAGATCGATCCTTGAGCACAAGTGACAGTGTATGCAATAAACAACTTCAATCACTCATGTTCTATTTATTTATAACAATCTAGGCACAATAAACATTACATATCACACAACACCAGGGAATTTGGTGAAGGTCAAAAGTATAACTAAGTGGGTTAAAAATCAAAACCCAAGAGAAGTTCATGATGGATAAGTCCATCAATGGCTATTAGCCAAGAGGGTCAGGGATGTAACCCTAGCTCTGGGTTCCCCATAACATCTTGCCAGAAGCTGGGACAGAATGATAGGGGATAGATCACATGATAAACAGCCCTGTTCTCTTCACTCCCTTCTGAAGCATCTGGCATCAGCCATAGTTGAAGACAGGATACTGGACTAGATGGACCATTGTTCTGACCCAGTATGGCCCTTCTTATGTTCTTAATTCAAATTAGCACACCAAGAAAAAGGATACCAGAAAGATCACTACCTCTCCCAAAAGTATGACAGAAAGACTCCGAGAAAGCCTAAGTTGTCAGATTGATTTGGTGAGGGTTAGACTAGACCTTTTCAGCTCCACCATACAGACTTTCCTGAGTGATACTGGGTAAGTCACATAGCCTTCCCTGAGCACTAGTTCCCCATTGATAAAAAGGGACAAATACCACTTTCCAACCTCACAGGGCTGATGTAAGGGTATATATATTACAGATTGTTGGACGCTCAGACAGTACAGAGATGGGGGCCCACAGTACTCACAATAGGTAGATAATAAAATAAAATTATTCAATATCATATCTGATGAATCTTCCTCTCACATTTGACTTCTCCCTCTCTGCATGTTACCTTCTTTATTATCTCCTCACTGATTATGCAAAGTAATGTGACTCCGTATTTTACATTTTTAAAATAAAAAATGATTAAATATATTTAGTTGCATGTAAACAAATTGCATGGTACTAATTCAAAACACTTTTAATATGCTTAGCATTCAGTGCATGATTAAATGCTATTGCAGCTTTGTTGTGTCTCACTAGAGATTTAGGTCCCTACAGTTAAGCACTTGGGTTTGAAATAGCAATACTAACCTCAACCCCTTACAAAACATATAAACATCTTAGATTATTCAGACAGATAATAAATTGATTATTTGTACATATATATCACACCAGTATTTTAAGAAAGAGACTTATGTTTTCTTCTCACCATGGGCTTCTTGTCACGTTTTGACAATTCATGTACTATCAAATCTCAGGATGCATTTTATGGCCCAATTATATTGTAAGAGCACATGTGGGCATGATGCATAATGTACTGGAAATACACACACAGATCCCGTTATTGGTTAATGTAAACTATATGTGCACTGCACTTCCCACACAGTGTTTCAAAACTATACCCCGCAGTATCAGTTTAAATAACTTATATATTCTATGCGGTATAAACCAGCTATTTAAAAACTATCCCTTTGCCTCCTGTGGTACAAAGGGACCAGAGGTAGTTTACAGAGAACGAACCTTATGGCTTCCATCCCTTTGAGTTTTGAGTCTTTCCCTTTGCATACTAAAAATGTAAAGCAGTCTGTATCATTCAAATAATCTAATTTTCCAATCCACCTTTGTTAACATTGCTGGGTGAAGCCAATTATAAATGCCTTAAGGCTCGCAGGCTCATAATCATAGTGTGACAGGTCAAATTTTATTGTTTGCTCCATCCATCATTACTGACATGCTAATTCAAAGTATGCAAGGCATAGTCTGTCTGCTCACTACTTCTCCCTTCTCCCTGTGCACCAGCTCTAATTTTAATGCAGAAGGTTATTAAGAAGCACATTGTCTGCTGTCATTCATAGTTCACTTCTTCCATGCATTTGAAAGATTGCCCATACTTTTATTTTCCCTACCATTGTATCTAAAGTTGTTTACTGCCTAACCGCCCCTCAAGAGTGATGAAGTTTTCAAGCAACTTCCTAATTTCAAATAATATACTATAATACAGCGATGGATTTTTAAAAAACCCATCACAGGAAGACTCTATTTATTACCTTTCTGAATAATCTAATGTTCACTTGCTTTGTAAGATGTTGAGGTTTGTAAACCAGGTGCCTAAATATAGGGACTTAAATCTCTATTGAGACACAACAATGTTGCATTAGCATTTAATCATAAACTTAATGCTAAGCATATTAAAAGTGTTTTGCTGCAGCATAGTTTAGTCTCCAGCTCAGGACAATGCTTAAACATGTATTTTAATCCATTCTTGTTGGAGGACAACACTTAAGGATGTGCTGAATATTCACTGAATTCAGTACAGTAATTCCTCACTTAACACTTTAGATGTGTTTTTGACAATGTGCTAAGCGAAAACGTGCTACGTGGGGTCAATTTTCCCATTAAAAATAATGGAAAAGGTGGGGCTTGCGTTTCAGGTCCTGGTGGCAAAATCAATTTTTTGTTGGTGCTGGGTTGTGACTGTCAACATTAGATATCTAGCAACATAAGACATCTAGAAACACAAGTTGCTGCGGTTTGTTAAAACACAAAGATAAACACATGACTGAGCGGAGGAGTGTGTGTTCATCTGCTCATGCATATTATCACTGTTTTCACCAACTTATACCGCTGCGCGAAGTAGTCCTCCACTTGATTGTTTTCGTGTTATTTCGAGGACGGTCATGTTATTCGAAAAATATTCCCCCCAAAAATCATGCTATTGAGAAAACGTGTTAAGCGGGCACATATTAAATGAGTAATTACTGTATTGGATATTACTGATTTTTCAGAAGCATGGTCTGCTATCCAGAAATATGAAACATCCAACAGTCCCTATATTCAAGATGATAAAAACAGTGAATGCTCAGCACCTCTGAGCCGTGAGGCTATTTAATTAGGTCCTTAAGCCTGAAAACGATCATACTGTAGGAATTGAGAATTTGTGAGGGAAAGCTCAGTAATTTGGCAAACATTAAGAAATATTCAAAATATCTTCACTGCAAATGACAAAACGTCTTGGGAGCAATAATTGCACGGGGTTTGCTAGTCTTTTTCAGCTTTCTGTAAGTTCATTGCCAGAACATTTTCAGTGTATATGTGTCTACTAGGGATGTCAGCTTATCGGTTAATCGAATCGGTTAAACTCAGCCGGCTCTGGGAAAGCAGCTTTGCTGCGGTAAGGTAACCAAGCCTCAACCCCAAGAGCCAGATTGGCAAGAACTGCATGCTCTGCTCCTGGGGAGGAGACTTCAATCCCTGGGAGCCGGATTGGCAGGAGCTGGTAACCCTGCTCCCAGAGTGACTTTGCTGCAGGCTGTGCACACCGAGCCTGCAGTGTGTGTATCCATGTGACTGCTAAGCTTTTGAGTGGATGCAAGATTCCCGCATTAAATGATTTATAACATCCCTAATGTCTATTTATAGAATTTCCAGAAATTATCGTTTATATATTTTTTCCATTCTGGGCACCACACTTTATTTGTTACTACAGGGAGCTGTGCTATATGTGTTACGCGATCATACTGATAGACTAGTTCAGTACAGAGCCAGGAGGAAGAGTCAGCAAAACTGTAAGTTCAAAGGGAATCAGGCAATGAGTAAATTCTGTGAAAAAATAATTTCATTCATTCAGCTAATCCTTTTAAATGAGTGCAACCCAAAAGGAATCAATATAATGTTGCACACATCTTATATGGACCTGGTTATTCTCTGGGGGCACAGGTCAAGCTCAAATCAATAATAATAAAGCTTTATACTTCAATTGCACCCTCAAAGCCAAAGATCTCTAATAACTTTATGAATGTAGACATCAATCTTTCCTTTAACGTTTTCCATCCATGCAGAGAATAAATTTTGTTATGTGCGTCAAGTCTGTGCAGATGTGCACTACTGCTAGAAACACATGCTGCCATCTGTGGATGCAGTGCGTGCTCTTGTAATCAGCTGGGTGGGATCTGACTCTACTAGGCAGCTGTGCAAGTGCTCAGCTTACAGGGAACACTGGTGGACATATATTATTAGCTCCATTCAGGGCCAGACCGAGCCATTCCAGCACCCCGGGCAGACAGTTTAATTGCACCCTGGGTTGGGGGAAGGTGCAAGCATGGCCCCGCCCCACGCCAGCGCGTGGGGGATGGCACATGCACGGCCCCGCTCCCGTGCCGGCACGTGGGAGAAGGCACGCAGAGCTGGCAGAGGCAGGACGCACGTGCCCAGCCCGGCTACCGCCGCTGGTGTGCAGCCTGGGGCCACCTGGGGCAGGCCAAGCCTGGCCGTGCAGGGCCCCGCGGCTGTGGGGGGAAAGGGCGCTGCTGGCCAGAGCTTGTAGCCAGACAGGAACCCCCTGTAACATCCATTTTTGCTTGCCTGGAGCACACAGGGCACAAAGAGCAGTAAGATCAGCATAGGCTTTGAAGCCTTGACAGGAGGACTGGATATTCTGGCTGCGTGACCCTGGATGGCTGTAAACAGAGATACGCCAATTGTTGACCTCAAGGCTGTAAGAACTGCCTTGGCTGACACCTATATTGATACGAACACACAGAGGTCCGCGGAGGGTGGGGGAAGAATCTCCCGCCCAGTAAAGAATGTCCAGTACTCACAATTTAGTTCTCTCTCTTGCAAGTGTAAATTAAGTTGAAACTCCCTTGTAAGAACTGGCATCACAAAGACGGAGCAACATAATTTGGCATCTTAGATAAGAAGGAGGATACGGACCCCTACGGGTATAAAGATGGGTCCAGCAGCACACTTACTCTGAGTGTCAATCTACCATCTATCTGCTGGTCGGGTTAGGTGATTGCCCTCCCGAGGTTCCACGGGGACGCCCACCTCGGATTCGTCTTTCCTAGGAATTGAGGGACCGGCCCTGGCCTGATACGCTGGAGTCGAGAGGCACAAAAGTGGGTAAAAATTGTACCTGGATGTGTCTGTCCTTTGTCTTAAGTGTACACATAGACTTAGAGCTCTTTAAAGATTAAGCTCTCACTTGGTACCATTATTTCTATTTTCTATCTTTATTTTCTTTGTAACCATTTTTAAGATCTATATTTACTAGCAGTTAAGAAATAGAGCAATAGCCATTGTAACCATACGATTTATAAGCTTCTTTAATAAACTTGTAACTGTTAAAGCTTTAATCTGACTCCTTCAGTCGCTGTAACAGAACCAAGCACAATTTAAAAGAACTCCAGCCAGTCATAAGGGGCAGATACAGGCAGAACTGGGCGTTTGGATTGTGTCGCTTCCAGAGGACAGATCTGTGGGCCATCTCTCAGCCTTCCCAAGGCTGCCCGCTGCGAAGGGATCATGTATCCTAGCGGGCAAAATCTGAGGTGTAATAAGCTCTCCCTGTAAACTCTGGGGTGTCTGTCAGCCTGTTGGCTGCCCACCGCGAAGGGACCCCGGTCCCAGCGGTCAAAGACATGGACGTTAAACTTTTCAGGGCGCCCGTCAGCCTTCCCTAGGCTGCCCACTGCGACGGGACCTTGTATCCCAGCAGTTGAAGACTCGGGTGTAATACACACACACACACACACACACACAGCCCTAACCATCGGCTGACAGCACTGCTGGGGTTAATGCAGCCCCCGCCCCGGGTGGCCACGGCAGGGTGGCCGCTGGGAGCTGATGCAGCCCGCTGCGTGCCCCTTACAGCTGCCATCAGGCGCCTCCCCCTTGGTTGGCGCCCTGGGCAGCTCCTGGCTAGCCCATGCTGTAATCCAGCCCTGACTCCATTTAGTGAAAGAAAAACTGTGTTGTAGCTCTGAATGAGTTGAGAACAGAATTTAGGCCTCAAAACTGCAGCTCTTGCTCTAGTTCCTCAATGATAACGCTTCCTTTTTGAACAATTGGACGATATTATTTTTGCACTGAAATACCTGCAGGACCTTCTAGGCGAGATTTGAGTTCTCATTTGTTTATGCTGAAAATTCTAAAATGGTCCACCTCACGATTCACCATTTACTGCAAGAAGTAGAGAATCAGAACACTAAAACTGGAAGGGACCTTGAGAGGTCATCAAGTTCAGTCCCCTGCCCTCATGGCAGGACCAAACACTGTCTAGATCATCCCTGACAGGTATCTGTCTAACCTACTCTTAAATATCTCCAGTGATGGAGATTCCACAACTCCTCTAGGCAATTTATTCGTGTTTAACCACCCTGACAGGTAGGAAGTTTTTCCTGATGTCCAACCTAAACATCCCTTGCTGCAATTTAAGCCCATTGCTTAAAGCAGTGTTTCTCAACCAGTGGTACAAGTACCCCTAAGGGTACTTGAAAGAAGACTGGGGGGGTGGAGGGAAGGTACATCAACACACCTGAAATTGAGAGAAAACTTAATTTTTGTTTTAAGTTTTACTGCGCTTTATTATTTTTGTACTTTTTACACCCAACAATTTCATCGCTGGCCTGGCTACAATTAAGTTGTTTAAACAAATGTGTTACAATGGTAGAAAAAATTGTGTGTGTTTGAAAGCTGTAGGTACTGGGGGTACTTATATTTTTTTTGGGGGGGGGAAGGGGTACTTTATAGAAAAAAGGTTGAGAAATACTGGCTTAAAGTATGGTATGGATAAATTGTTCTGTAATGTCCCCCGAGGATTGTGATCTTGTGTTGACAACGAAAACCCTGCACTGGTGAATGAGCACAGCCGTGGAAAAGAATAAGAGGTTCATGAATAATAATATGGACCCAGAAACTGACAAAACATGATCATCACAAAGGAAACTGGTTGCATAAACCCAAGCTCCTAACAGCCTGGATCTGACTGAGCAATGTAAGATCGAATGAAAACTAACTAAAATATCCCTATCCTGCTAAGCAGGGTCAGAGAGCAGTGATCATCAATCTGCGGCTTAAAGGCAACATACAGTGTTCTATGTGTAGCCCACAAGACATTTTGTTTACTGCTCATGTGCGGGGTTTCCATCCACATCTTTTTTTTTCCTACTGGTATTACTAAAGTGACATGTAAATCAAGGGCATGTGAAGTCAGGTGGGTGCTGATTGCACACCACTGTGAGAGCTGTGCACTCCCCTTGCATCCAATCAAAGCGCTGCTACGGTTCAATCCGCACACCCCGCAAATTTAGGTACGCAAGCGCAGTGAGCAAAACTACCTTATCCCAGGAGACCATCTTGATTGCAACAATCTTTAGGCCCAGTGCGATGAAGGGGGGCCACTCATACGGCTTACTCACTAGTCTAGAGTGCCCATCGCTGTCATAGAGGGTACATATACATTGCGGTTGGGATGTATAATTCCCACTGTGGGTAGATAGATTTGCAGCGCGGATGTTGCAACAAAGCCAGTCACTTGGACTAAGCTGGCTGAACTCAGACTTAGGGGGGTGGGTGGCCTTGAAGTTGTCCAGCTTGCCCAAAATGTCACAACATCCACAGTGCTATTTTTAGTTCACTATCTTGTACTAATCTAGTGTAGGTCTGACTACTGGCATTGGGAATCATACTTCCCAGCTGCAATGCAGACACACCCAAAAAGGAGATCTATATTTCTGGGTTGCTACTAGACTGGTTGGTGTTAGCACATAGTCGAAGTGATGTAATACAACTTGAAAGTGGAACTTTTTTACCAACACTTTAGTATTTTAAAAGGAAAGTTTCAAATTTGACCTCACTTCTCCAGTTGTATCCGTTTGTAGTTTCTTGTGTACATATTCTTTCCAAACAAATGCCTTAGTCGTTACCAGCACTTGAGCAGTTGTATTGATCAAAGTAGAATGCAGAGATCATCGAGGAAAACAAACATCAACAGGTTCATTTTAGTTTCAACTCTTCCACAAGGCAATTGAAAAAGCACTGATTAAAATGTGATGTTTTTTTAAAAAACTGTATGAAGGATACCTGGACAGTTTCCTATTGTAAATCCATTGACTTTCCTTTGAAAACATTTCTGCAGATGATTATCCCTCTTACACAAGTAAGAAAAATCTGCTTTGTCTAGTGCCAATCCACAAATCCTTTAACTGACAAATAGATTAATTTTGACTACTTTCTTCCTCTTCTCACATGTCCATTGATTAGAGATAAGTAGTAACTCTGCTGAGGCAGTTAGTGGGCTGTGAAGGAAACATAACAGCCAAGATTAAGAGGTGGGCTTAAACAGGTGCAAGTACAAGAGTGTACACGCGCATTTCTTTAGAGCTCCACTGTCTCTTCCTAGTGTACACTTTGACCTCTCCACTCTGGCTTTTGCTTTTTTAGGCCCTACACGCCTCTTCCTTCCTGCCCAAGGAGGAATCTGATTTAAAAACAGGTTCCAAAAGACAATGCCCCAACACTGCACTTGTGTTTGCACAAAGGGTGTGTCTAAACTACATGGCTCTGTCAATGGAGCCATGTAGATTAGGCAGGATGGCAAAGGGAAATGAAGTGGCGATTTAAATAATCACCGCTTCATTTAAATCAAAATGGCCGCTGCGCTGCACCGTTCAGCTGATTGTCAGCACAGCATGGCAGTATAGATGGGGATCTGCCGACCCCAGAACGCTTCGTCGGCAGATTCTTTATGCCTCGTGAAACGGAGGCATGTAGTTTAGACGTACCCAAAGGATTTTAGAAATGGTAGCTCAAATTCCAAAGTCTGCATTTATAATAGTTATTTGTATTGCGGCAGGACTCAAAGGTCCCAGTGAGGATCAGATCTCCATTATGGAAGACCCTGTACAAAGACAGGTCACTAAATCCTAGCCATTTGGCTCCAGCGAAAGGCAGAGTAACAGGGGTCTATGCTAGTGCAAAATCATGCCAAGTGAAGCTCTGCCAAAGTCCTGTCCCCCCCCCCCCCGCCAAAATGCACTGGACTCTACTCCTCTCTTGCCTTGTGCTGGGTACAGGAGGCAAACAAAGCTGGGGGTAGGGTTGCCAGGTGTCCGGTATTCACCTGGACAGTCCGGTATTTTCACCTCCTGTCTTGTAAAAAATTCAGAAAATACCAGACACCTAAGATGTCCAGTATTTTCTGATTTTTTTCCCCAGACAGGAGGCAAAAATGCTGGGCACCTGGCAACCCTACAAACACTCAGTGCCCGGCCTCCCCCTGGTCCCCAACACCCCCCCCCCCCCCAGCTCCCCGACCCCATGCTTACCTGGTTCTGTAAAGCTGCTGGCAAAAAGACCAAGAGGAAACAATGACTCTCCTGGGTCTTAGTGCTCAACCATTCCCCTGTTCCTATCCCTGCACTCACTCTTAAAGGGGACATGCTGTTATAATGCTGTTTTATTTTATTTTAATTTTTTTTTTTTTTGCTTAATAAGTCTTGGAGTTTTTGCTCAACAACGTTAGTCTCCCCCCCCTTTTTTTTTCCCTGCAACAGAATTTTTTCCTGGTGTTTTTTATTTTTTTGGGGGGGGAGGGATGTTCAGTATTTTTGTTTCAACCATCTGGCAACCCTAGCTGGGAGCAAAAGAACCACATCTGCCCCCTTTCGCACGGTGGAGAGTAACCTGAGCAAAACACAAGGAAGTCAATTTGACTGGATGCATGATAAGCAGACTGTGAGTGAAAGCAGGGCCCACACTGAAAGGATCCAAATGGGTTCTGTTTCCCCTTGGAGTTACGTGCATGCCAAAAGGATGCAGCAAACACCTGTGTTTTCAGAACAAGACGCTCACAAGATTTATATGGCTAACTGAAGTTTCTCTGTTTCTCTTCCTCCCAAAAAAGTAGAGCACTGCCTGGAACTATATTTTCGAACAACCATCATCCTCCGCTCCACAGTAACTTCTGATGAATTAATAGCACTGTCAAGTCTTGCAATATGAAACAGAAAAGGAATTGTCCAGTAAAAAATATAACTGCCTTCCTGTATACTGATAGATTGCACGAGCCTCCTGGGTAAGCTGAGCAGATGTCCTGGCTCTAAAAGAAACAGTTTGTTTTTCTTTAAAAAGAATTGCTCTAATGTTTCAATTTTTTTTGTGTGGTAAAGACAAGATGTCGTCAAACAATGCTAGACATTAACACGCATCCTCAAGACAATAGCCTTCTGGCAGTAGAAAAACTAATAGATCTTCTGAACTCTAGTGATCCCCTTGCTCTTTTGATATCTCTTCATACAATATATAGTAGGTTAACTGAAAAATCTAAAGAACACCTGTTTATTTATAGGCAAGGTATCGGGCCAGGCAGAAGAATACACACAATTTACAGATGCCTACATTATTAAGGATGACAATTTGTGGTGGTTACTCAAATTCACTCTGCAATCAAGGCAGGAGAGGGGTTGGGTTTTGTCATTTTTTTCCTCCCAGGTAACGGACAAAACAATGCAGATGATAAAATGCACAAAAGCTGATTCTACTATGGTAAATAGGGAAAAAAAGACACATACTCCCAAACAAAAGGAAGGCTCAGGAATTTGTTGCATACGTGGACACTGTGAGCATGATTTAAAAGTCACTCTTTCCCATTTCCTCATCTGCTTCACAATTCCACAGAGCTTAGCTCCAGCATGAGAAGACTCAGATCCGATTGTCTAAGATGGCTTCCTTTGCACCTGGGTGCATCAGAAGGTCACAAGAGACAGAAAGTCCTTAGTTTGGGTACACTGGCACAAGCAAAATCTTCCTGTATAAGCCTAGGATCCCAAATGCAGGTTTGAACATATCCCTGGCAGATGACTGATGTGAAGGTTGTACCATGGATGCTCAGGAATGGGATGTTCTTTTGGTTCGTATCAACATCTCAATATCCCATACACGTGGCCCTCAATATGACTCAAAACTAAATGAACACTCCAGAATCTGGCGTGGAGCATCTTTATTTTCTATTTTCATTAAAGAATTTTTCTTAAATGGACTCTGACTCTGAGCCTGTTGAAATGAAGCCAAAGTCTGCTCTCAGCCATACCAGTATAAATCTGAAGTAACTGCAGTGAAGACAAAGCAGCTACTCTAAGTTCTCCCCGGTGAGAGATTAGAATCCGGCCCTTTAAACACATCTGTACCCTGATCCCTGCACAAACTGACTAAGACAGAAAAGAAAATCAGCCAGAAGTCAACGCTGTGCAATTTTCAGGATTTATTTGCTTGTATCAATGAAGAGACTGCAAACTCCAGGGATGGTAACTTTTTGTTTATGGTGTAAAATATAACAGATATACTTTATTACAGTCTGAGTCAACATTTTTCCAAACTGTCCTTCTCTGGATTGTTTACATGGCATTGTCTTTGATCATAAACAAACAGCTGGCCAGCAGCTTTGTGGAGAGATGAAAAGGCCCGCTATATACTAGTACATCTAGGCTATGTCTAGACTGCAGGCTTCTTTCGAAAGAGGCTCTTTCGAAAGCATCTTTCGAAAGAGCCTCTTTCAAAAGATCGCGTCTAGACTGCAGGCGGATCTTTCGAAAGAGAAATCCGCTTTTTCGAAAGAGAGCACCCAGAGAGTCTGGATACTCTCTTTCGAAGACGGCCTCTTTACATTGAAGAACGCCTTCTTTTGAAAGAGGAACTTTCGAAAGAAGGCGTTCTTCCTCATAAATTGAGGTTTACCGCCATCGAAAGAAAAGCCGCGTTCTTTCGAAATAATTTCGAAAGAACGCGGCTTGAGTCTGGACGCAGGCTACTTTTCCCGAAAAAACCCCTGAGTCTGGACACGGCCCTAGTGAAGCCAGAAACAAATAGAAAAGGTGGAAAGAGGTGCAGCATAATTCAGGTCTCATTAACACCTAAAAGTTAAATTGATTTAGCTATGTTGCTCGGGGGTGTGAAAAATTCACACCCTTGACAGCTTTAGTTCAGCTGACTTAAGCCCTTGTGTAGACAAAGGAAGAATTATTACTTTGACATAGCTGTTCCCTCCCAAGGGGATGGATTTACTACATCGATAGAAAGGCCCCTTCTGGCACTGTAGCAAATGACCACATGGCAGCCCCGTAACTGTGTGACTGTGACACTTAGAGCAGAGGCATAGCTGGCATGGGACTTTGGACAGGGAGCACTGATGAGGGACTGGGAGGCAGGAGGGATTAAGTGTTCTGCCTATGCCCAACCCTTCCAGTGCAGACAGCCTTGTTGGGGGCAATAAACGCTCTGGCCACCCGCACACACATCCACCTACCTATAAGGGAAGATGCTATAGGAGAAGATGTCACATGCTCCCAGCACCCATCCCATGACACCATTCCACGCTGGGTCTAGCGCCTACATTTTTTGATGATCGCTACTGGGCATGTCAGCTATCCAGCCATCTGGCCATTTCTGCTGTGGAGTGCATCCTCGCTGTGGTCATCAGATGCTCCACTACTGCTGTCCTTTCCCCTCTGGCTGGGTTGGGGGTATGTTCATCTAGCATGTAGTATCCTCCTGGTCTGGGCAGCGCTAGCACTGTGTCAAGAGCAGAGCCGTGGCTAGGGGTAGGCCTGCTGCGTCCTGACTTATAGAGTAGACATAGGTAGTGCTCTGCAGGGATATAAAATCGGTTTCTGCATTCACATCTATATCTGCAAAAATGATCCACGGATGTGTATATCCATGGATATCCATGGTTATAAAATGGATATCTACACATCTGTAGGTTTCTAAATACAAAATTTGTCTCTCCATCTGCATCCATATCCACAGAAACAAGCGTTGGATTTCCGCATTCACACACCTCTGGATTCGCAGGGCTCTAGACATATGCTTCGTTCTAACAGCATCACTTTTATCTTTAACTGGAATGTAGGTGGTCTCCAATCTTGAGTAATAATAACAGCAGCAGCTTGCTTTTTAGTTTATATGGCACTTTTTGTATAAAGATCTCTGAATGCCCAATAAAACATAATTAATACGTACCTGCAGAACAGCTAAAGCAGTGTTCCTTAAACTGTGTTCCGTGGTACACCCATGTGCTGCGAAGCAGTTGGAGGTGTGCCACAGAGAACAACAGAATTAAAAATGGGCGCCCTTAAAGGGGCAGGCAACTTTTTTTTTTTTGGCTCAACATCTTTGGTGTTCCTCATTAAAAAAAATTATTGTTTGGTGTTCCTCGGTCTTAAAAAGTTTAAGAAACACTGAGCTAAAGCAACCTGTTTCTAAAATGCCAGGCTGGTTTAGGAACAAAATCACAAAATCTACTCTGCAAACAACTACAAACTACAAACAACTGAAACTATTCTTATTTCACACTTTAATGCTTCAAGCTGAGCATACTGCTGTGCAGATATTATCTAATTCATCTCTCTACACCTTGACAGGCAGGGATTTCCAAATCCACTTCACCAACAAGGAAGTTCAGGGTGGTTGAGGGATAGATTTTCAAAGACACACCTAAGTGTGATCTCTGCCGATGGAAACCCATTCCAAGGCAACTCAACTAAAGCTACCCAGTGCTTTGTGGGATAAGAATCCCCAGTTTTCTGCTCATTCCTCTTTAGACTATAGGACTTGACCAATAGAGATACACACTGTAGGCCTTGAGGTGTCGCTTCCAAAAGCATTCAATGCTGCTTTAACTCTGCTCTTACTGAAGCCAATTGGAGTTTTACCACTGATTTAAATGGGACCAAAGTTAGGCTTGCGTGAGTGCTACTGGAACTCTCCACCCAAATTAATTGCTGAAGTAAGGGAATGCTGTTGCTCCCATTCAAATGAAAGGGACCTAAGCTGGCTTGCCAACTTCTGAAGAGTGCTTTGCTGGGTCATTAGAAGCAGTAACAAAAAGTAAGTAGGAAAATCTCATTTGAAGTAACTGTGGGTAGTAGGAGGCCCTCCCTGAGCTCAAATAATGCAACAGAAAAGGAAAGGGGCAGAGAATGTGTAAAGCTCTCCCTAGGTTAGAAGTCAGGAAATATCTGATCTAGCCCTGGACCAGGGAGGTTATTTCTGGTCCCCCTGACACTGGCTTCCCCAACCCTGGCCTGGCCACCAGGCTCTCCTCTCTTGCTTCCCCCACTGCCCTGTCACCTGCCCCCACTGGGCAACATGCCGACTCTGCACACTGGGTTCCTGATACCACACCGCACAGCCCTGCTGCCTCTGTGCACCAGGGTCCTACAGCCCTACTGGCCAGCCCCAGTACCACGCGTGGGGCTCCCACTGCTCTGCAGGTACCCCACTGCCGTGCATTGGGCTCCCTACTGCCCTGCCAGCCTGAACGGCTCCCAGGTGCTAGTTCTTCACCGAGACTCTCTGGTCCTGGAACATCTGTGGTCCTACTGGATCATGGATGTTGCCAGACCAGAGAGTCCCAGTTTAGAGAGTTTCAACCTATATCTGTTTTGGTATAACCAGTCTTTTTTATTTTTATTTTTTGCAACTACAAATGAACTGAGAAAATGTTTTTTGCTCAAGTTGTGTTCATTGTCAAAGACAGAAAACCAGCTGGGCTGCCCACCCATGCCCATTTGTTGGCTAAAAAACACCAGTGTGGAGAAAGCTGTGCTAAAGGAAAATTGGCTACTGGTCCCGACAGTGTGCATGGTATCCTGCTGTAAGGCAGATTATGAAATTCTAAGGCATGTTGTGCTAAATGCCTCACATTTGGAGTTGCTTCAGTTATTTACTAATTGTGTTTCTGAGGCTGACTGCATGGAGAGCATTAAAAAAAAACATTATGAAAGAACATAAAGTTTGGCTTTTTTAGCCAGTCTTTGTTGTTGTTGTTTTATTTTCTCTTTTTCCATCCTCGAAGCAACCTTGCTTGCTTCTTGCATCCCTTAATATCAAATTAGTTACCTCGTGCTATGACAACAGTAGGTGACTTTTCCATTTTCAAACAAAAGAGACATGATCATGGGCTTAATTAGTTTGCAATGGTTTAATTAAAATTTGCAAAACAACAATGTACCTAATTACAAGCATAATAATTATGTCAATGTACCTTTCAATCTTTTAAGGGACTGTTAGTCATTGAGGTGTGTATTTTGTAATTTAAGATCACCCTTATTTTCATTTTCTGATTAGTTAAGTACAGTCATTGTCATGTTCAGGTAATTGCTTTATTAACCAGCTTAATTAAACTTCCTCTAAAACTGACAGCTATGCAGTTATTTTTTTAATGTGTTGCTGACAAAATGTTAACTAATTACATAACACTCTTTATAGGGCTTAGCTACCTCCCTAGCTTTATTTATTAGTATTTACAAAGAGCTTTTTAAGAACCCTGAATGAAAGATTCTTTAGAAGTGCCAAGAATTGTCTGGAGAAGTTTGTATGTCGCTTCTCTTTTCAAAAGAAAACTTTATTGCGAGGGAGAAACCTTACTATATCTTGTATAAATGTGCACCTGTCTGTCTGTCCATCTCTAAGAGCTAAGAAAGTGGTGGCCAACCCGTGGCTCGTGAAGAAAAAACATTGCGGCTTCTGATGGAACCGGGATGGAACCCAGAAATGCTCAGGTCAGCCTCTCTCACAGCCGGGCTGCTGTGAGCCGCATGCATTCTCATGGTCCACGCCGTTCTGTTCATGGCCCCCAGCATTATATCCTGCACATGCAGGCCGGGTCTCACACAGTGTCCCAGTCTGCACATGCTAGCAGCTGGCTTCTGAGCACAGGCAGCGGCTTTGGGTGTGGTGGCTCCAGGACCTGAGCATAAGGTTAGTGGGGGAGGGGAATTGGGTTAGAGTGGGGAGGGGAGGTGTCTGGCTTTGGGGAAGAGAAGGGAGAGGGAGGGGGCCTGGGGAAGGGAATAGGAGGAGTTGGGCATGGGGGTTGGGGGAGCGGGTGCACACGGCACGCCGGCAGCTCAGCGCACGTGCTCCAGTGCCTGAAGGGGGAGACACAGCTGTAGCGGCGATGGCGCCAGAACCTGAGAATTAGGTTACGGCAGGGCGGAGGGGGATTGGCATAGAGGGGGCCGGTACCTGGCTTGGGGGGGGATTTGATTAAGGGTGTGTGCGCCTGGCTCTGAGGAAGAGGAGGAGGGGGATGGGTTAGAGGGTGGGTGGGTGTGTGCCTGGATCTGGGGAAGGGGAGGGGGACTGGGTTGGGGTGTGTGTGCCTGGCTCTGGGGATGGGGAGAGGGATTGGGTTAGAGCAGAGGGGGTGCCTGAGGGAGGGGAGGGAAGAGCAGCCAGCGCTGCTTCCTGAGACCTGGGATCCCCAGGTACTGGCCCCAGCTGTCTCTGTCCCCTCCTCCTGGCCAGACCCCCCCTATGAGTACCCTGTCCCAGCACCCACAAGCACCCTGCCCCAGCATCCTGCCCCCTGACCTCACCAGCACAGTTGGGGCCACATTAGTGAGGCTTGGGGGGTTTTGGAGCCTTTGTTTTTTTGCATCTCACTTGTGTGGCCCCAGCTGACTTTTCTGTGGGTCAATGACCCCTGACTCAAAACAGGTTCCCTGCCCCTCTCATAAATAAAGACAATGCTGAAACATTTTGTGTTTGACACAGTATTTTATTTAAAAATGAAGGCTGGCCAACAAGTCCCCATCTGGCCACAGCATCATAACACTCCTGCACCCCCCCGCCTGCCACCCCCAAACCTGATCCTATCATACACTGGAACTCCCTGTCCTGAGCCTTTCACATCCCCAAACTCCTGCACCCAGACATCTCCAGTCTTCTGCCACAACACTCCTGCACCATCCACACTCTGCAAATCTGTGTCCTGAGCCCATCATACTCCCAGCCTCCCCGCCCTGAGCCCCTCATGCACCCCAGCCCAAACCCCTGCACCCTCACAGCCACAAGCCTGCAGCTTGCTTAGCACCCCAACCCTCCACCTGACCCCAACACTCTCCAGCCTGGAGCCCCCTCCCTTAGCCAGCATCCTCTTCTCTACTTCCTCCTGCACCCAAATTCCCTCCCAGAGCGTGTACTTCTCATCCCTTCCCAGTACTTTTTTTGTGAGCCACAATAGCAATGGAGACAGCATGAAGAGAGGGAGAGAGAAAAAAAGGGCAGGGCTGCGAAAAAAAGCAGCCGTGCCCTGGGATGGATGTACCAACACCTATTTTCCCCCAGTGCGTCTGCTTTTTTTTTTGCTCAACAACTTTGCCACGGCTCTTCATGCTGTCTCCTCTGCTATTGTGGCTCTCTGTCTGGAATGGGTTGGCCACATCTGAGCTAGGATCACCAAACTTAGCATAAGAGGAAGCTGCGTTCTAACTTAAAGCAAGGTTATGGTTTGGTTGTGCCAAGACAATGGGATGTGCCTGGAATTCGAATGTTTATCATACAGTGGAAGGGGAGCAGTGTGGTAGGAGGGAATTATACTGCCAGTAGGGGGCAGGGGTGGAGAAAGGGACAGCTATCTACTATATATTTCAGAGAGTTTGTTGTGCCTGTTTGTTTGTCTGACCTCCAGCCAGGTAACATACACCTCTCCCCCAGCTGTGTTTGCTGCAGCTACAGAGGCCATGGAGAAGCAGAATAGTCAATGGGCCCCACTGCACGCACAAGCCACACCCGCGCTGACGTGGTCCACCTGACATTTGGGGCAGTGCGGTACGTGTGCCAGCTGATGCCCAGCAAGCTGCCAGCTGCACTGTTGGATGAGATTTTCAGGAATGGCCAGGGCTTCCACCTGTCTGCCCAATAGGTTTGCCAAGGTTGGCATCTGACATGCCCTTTGAGGCCCTGGCTCCTACTTGCTCCTTCCCCCCTTGCTCACTCTCCCCAACCCACACTCGCTTGCACCACGCTGGAGTGTAGGAGGGGGAAGAGAGGTCTGGGCAGACGTTTGGGTGCATGAGGGGGTGAAAGGTGGGGCTCTGAGATGGAGTTTGGGTGAGGGGTTTGGGCCAAATGGTTGGTGTCTACCATAGGCAGCTCCCAAAGTGACCTGCACACCCTTCAGGCAGCTGCTAGGCAGGGGAGGCCAGGTGGTCTCTGTGCCCCGCTGCTTGCAGGCACTGCTCCCCCAGTTCCCACTGGCTGTAGTTCCCAGCCAATAGGAGCTATGGAGTCAGCACTCAGATGGTGCCAGCCAGCGGCATAATCACGGGTAGGCCTGAGTGGGCTGCAGGGTCGCACATCCACTTTGCTCTCCTTATGCCCCAGCTTTTACTGCAGCTGGGGAGCAGGGTTGGGGCACCGGGGTTCTTATCTGCTCCTCCTGGCTGGGAAGCGGAGGCAGGGCTTACCACACTCCAGCTCCAGCCAGGGAGCAGGGCTGGGCACTGTGGCTCACTCCTGCCCTTATCATTGACCACTTACTCAAAGTCAGGGTCCACCCAAGTGGGCCGTTCTAGCTATCCCACTGGTGCCAGCTGCTTCCAGAGGGGTGCAAAGCAAGGTCAGACTGGCTAGGGCTTTCTTAGCCCCACTGTGCTGCAGGCCGCTGGGGAATTGGCCCCCTTTTCTACCCCCATTTGGTGGGCCTGAGTCTAAGTAATATCATGCACTACAAAACAATATGGTGATAATGCTGTGAAATATTTTGGCATCCAGTTTGTAAGAGCAGAAGATTTGATTGCCCTTTCAAGAATAAGTAGCAACCATTAATAATAGCACCCATTAAAAAAAAACCATACATTATAAAGTTAACATATTGCAAGTCAGTGCCCAAAAGCTTCTTGACACTTTTGCAAAATAAGGGCAACTCTACCCTCTACCATGTGCTCCCTGAAATCCTTAAATCCAAGGTCACTATCCATCAAACCAATTACTGTTGTCCTATTTCTGCTTGAGACACTGATACCAAACTTTGAAGATATGCTGTCATAGCAGTGAAGAAACTTGATGGAATTATCTATAAAAAGATGTTCATGCCTGAGCAATAGTTGGATGGAAAATTAATGTCAAGATATTACATTCTGAACAATCAAACTATAACTGGGGAAGAGCAAATTAGTGACATTAGCACCGCTTCTCATCTAAATATGGAAGGGGAAGATCCAGCATTTCCTTTTAATTCATTTCTTCCCTCCACCTCAACCTACACTAGTTCAGCGTCAAGGTACTTACAAGCCCCAAGCAAACATCACTGTGAAGAGTCTTTTGGATTAGCCTAATTCCGTGGTGAAGTGCTTTACTGCCGTCATCTCAAACCACGATGCATACATAATCCTATCACCTATGCACAAAAATGGTGTCCTATTCCAGAGAATCCACTGGGCTCTGAAGTAGGGTTGCCAGGTGGTTTCCACTAAAATACCGGACATACTTGACATTAATTCACAATCTACATTACATTTTATTTTAGAAAATACCAGACATTTCTATTTTCTCATTTCTATTTTCTCAATTTGTTTCCCGAACAGAAAGCTCAACTACTGGACTGTCTGGTTCAAAACCGGACACTTGGCAACCCCACTTGGAAAGGAAAGACTGTAACAAACTCAACTAGGGCAGATTCTTGTACTGACAAATATAAATCAATGCAAACTATAGAACTTATCTGAACTGTACGTAGTGCCAGGTTATTAGAACAGATGACTGACGGACATATTCATTTTAAATGACTGTCCCAAAGTAGTTGTTCCCCTCCATCCTTTAGATAAGAACTTTAAAAAAACTTTCTCATTTGACATTAGGGGCAGACTGCATGCTGTGCCCATTAGACACACACATGTACAACAAATTCAAAAAAGAATGTTACACATCTACCTCTCATGAAGGGGCATTTGTGTGCTAGATTACCCATAATACATGTAGTAATATTCAACAATACTGATGCCCTGGAAAGGGAAGAACCATAAGAACATAAGAATGAACATAAGAATGGCCATACTGGGTCAGACCAAAGGTCCATCTAGCCCAGTATCCTGTCTGCCGACAGTGGCCAACACCAGTTGCCCCAGAGGTGGTGGACAGAAGACAATGATCAAGCGATTTGTCTCCTGCCATCCTTCTCCAGCCTCTGACAAACAGAGGCCAGGGACACCATTTCTACCCCCTGGCTAATAGCCTTTTATGGACCTTACCTTCATGAAATTATCTAGCTTCTCTTTAAACTCTGTTATAGTCCTAGCCTTCACAGCCTCCACAACCAAGAGGAACAACTTGGTTTAGCAACCACATGGTCAGAAGGATTATTGGAAAAAGGAGAAAAAACAAGGCTCTGAAGTCCCCCGTGGATTTCCAATCTTCTTCTTAATACATCTGAGATATAATAAACCCCTGATAGTTACTTACAATAAACATTTTATTTTTTAGGCTGTTTAAATGTGACCTTTAGTTTTGTAGCAGTCATTTGAAACTATTAAGAGTATGCTGAAAATAAAATAATTTAATAGTGAAGAGCTGATATAAAGGCCAAATCTATAAAAGCACTTGATTCTGACAAGCAGACAAGTATATTAAGTAAAATTATTATGCATTAGACCTGTCAACTTTACATTTTCCCTTAGAGTTGAGCCCTTAATGTACAATTTGCTAATATGTAACAGCTATTTAAGAATGCAAACGTGGGAGCTGATTTGAGTGCAGCTATAGGATTCAACAGAAGCTTCTGTCTGATGGCAAATGCTAACTCCTGCCAAGCGCTACTCACAGAAAACACTTGTTTTCCTGTGCTGTGAAATTCCTCTCTCTCCAGTGACATTCTGCATTTGCTAGCCTCAAGATATCAAGGGCCTAAAGAGTCTGATATTTGAATGGCATTTTGCCACACAGGTTGTACCTTCAAAAAGAGAATGCCATAAATTAGCTCCTCCAGTCTAGCCGCAACAGCAGACTCTCTGTGGCAACTGTGGCTATTTTAGGATGGAGGTGACATGGTGTGGCTCTCATTGGAGTATCACTAAAACCTTTTAACTTGGCATAGCAGCTACATAGAGAAAGTGGGAGGGAAAGATGCCTATAGCATATTGATTTCAAAATAAAATCACTCAATGTCTGTGGATAGAGTGCAGGATAATCTCCAAACTATGAGTAACTAAGATGAATTAAAAATTGAAATGACTTCGCTCATGCTTATTTAATTTATGCTCATTAAAGTAAGTACCCTAAGAACAGGATACTTTGTAAAGCCAGAAAAAATATATAAACATACGCAACACCCTTTATTAGATATCTGGAAAAAAAGGGGGGGGGGAAGGAATCTGGGAAACTAAATGGGATGTATTCCAGCTGTTCAACACACTTCCAGGGGAAGATTAGGCAAGACTTTAGGAAATGCCTTTTCAAAAAGGAAAGTTTTGCAATCTTTCTAGCTTAACAATGGTACTCACATCCTCTTCCTCCCCTTTCTCCCATCCAACTACAAAGCAAAACTAAATCCTGACTGTAAAAAAACAAAGTAAATTAATATTTAAAAAAAATCAAAACCCAAACTTCCTACTCCAAATACAGAGTTCAGATTTGAAGAGGGAGAGGTTCTAGAGACTCCATGATATCCAGTATGGACTTTAGTATTGCTACTGATTTTACATGGAAGGTGCTGAGGTACTGCAGTGATGGGCAATTGTATTTAACCCCGAGACACAGCGTACTCTGAAACAGGATTCTGCAATTCATATTCTTCAAACTGGTGTGTGGGAACACTGAAGAAAACATCCACCTAACACACCAATTGTCCTAGTGGCGGACAGCAGATATTGGTCTTAATTAATGGCCTGATTTGCAAAGTGTCCTGAGCACCCACACATCCTATTAAAGGTAATGAAGCAGTCGGCTATGCTCAGTACTTTTGAAAATAAAACCGTAAGTCCAAGATCTGTTGTAGAGAGAAGTTCTGACACTATAACATGAAAGGGGGGAAATCACCCAGGGATGTTCTCTAGAACTGCAATGGCTCCCAGTCTTTTAGATTTTAAAGCCAGCAGGGATGAGTATGATAATTAAGTTTGACCTTCTGCATTACACTTTTTTGTGGGGAGGGCAGTTGGGGAAAATGATCTTTGATCTCTTCCTTGAGAGTAGAACTAGCTGGGTATAGATTTAAAAAAAAACCCCTAAAACCCAGAAAATGCCATTTCAGCAAAACTGAAATTTTCTATAGGAAAATTTTGATTTGCAGAAATTTTGTATTTTATTATGGGAAAATCTATATGAAATATTTCCTTTTGGATTACATGGAAACATTTTGTTTGGTTTGGTTTGTGTTGATCTGTTTTGTTTGAGCTGCTGCCCTGCCTTGAGGAAGATAATATGGGGCATTCAAGTCCTCAGTCTCTGCTCTTGTTGAAGTACTACAGTGCAATCACGTGTGTCATGTGATCCTAATGCATCATGGGAGATGTAGTCTGGCCAAAGAATTCAGCCCACAGAGAACAGCAAGGGACATAAGGCATCAGAACTCAATCTCCCATGAGGCATGGTAGCAGATATGGGGCACAAAAATTAATGATAAACTTTTTCAACATTTCTCAATCTATTTTTTTTACCTCTTTCTGTTATTTGTGTTCTATTTCAATATTTAACCTTTCCCCCCGATTTATGATGAAAACAGAGGTCAAAATATCAGAATTTCTCACAGGATGGAAATTCTGATTTTCATTCAGATCTAAAGTAAACTTGTCAAAAGGTAGCACTTGCAAAAAGGGAAACTGAGCAGAGCTTTAGGATGTGTCTAGACTATAGGTTTTTTTTTTAAAGTGGCCTTTTTTTAAAAAAAACTTCACCTGTGTCTAGACTGCTGCCGCATTCTTCCAAAAGTAAATTGAAAGAACGCGGCAGTTTTTTTGACCATGGAAAACCACATTTTACGAAGAAGAACGCTCTTTCGAAAAAAGGCGCTATGTAATGCAAACTGTGCTTTTTCGAAAGATTGCATGCAGACTGCCTGACTGCTCTCTTCCGAAAAAGTGGCTTGCTTTTTCAAAAGTACTGGTTGTAGTCTAGGTGCTCTTTTTCGAAAGAGGCAATTTCGAAAGTATCTTTCGAAAAAGCCTCATTCGAAAGAGGCTTGCAGTCTAGATGTAGCCTTACAGTGAAGGCAGGAAGCCACAGTGCTATATGGGTTATTGTAATGATATGCACCGTATTGTAAGTCATACCACATCTATATAGCCTTAAAACATACTGCAAAGGACTATTGCAGAAAATTGCTAATACAACAGAGCTGTTACTTGTTTAATAAAGGTCAAGCATTGAAGCATGTGGCTGCTGGAGCTGACATGGCTGTTCAGGGATTACTGCTTGTTACATGGTGCCAGGAAAGGCTTCAATCCAAAGGAGATTTAAAGAAAAGCGACTACAAATGTGCAACATGAGGAAAAGATAAGACTTCTGCACTCCACGGCAATGGAAGCAATCAAACCTACTGTTCTCCAGCAAACGGCAGGTAATATTAACTATAACTGGAAAACTTTTAAGCAGAGATTCATGCTACACTGCACAGTAGTTGGTGTATTTGCAAAGTCGGGTAAAAAGAAAGTAGCTGCATATCTTACAACTCCAGGGACCTGAGCAACGTATACATAAATAGACAACAGATCAAGATGAGTCAGGATTGCTTATTCACAAGTCTGATGCGTATCACTCATCACAGGAGCAGACAAGTGAGAGAGAGTCTTCCACAGAACATTCAATAACTGGAATCATTTGATACCTTCATCACAGCCCTTAGGCACACAGCTTAGTCACATCATTTTGGTGAATTTACAACATCAGTGGTTTTGGATCAAACAGTACAATAAAAAATAATCAGAGTGGGTCAGCTAAGAGAGTCAGTGCTCGGGCTGAGTGATGCAGTTATGCTGAGCCAGTGAAATAGTACGATTGAATATACAATGAAAACCACTTACTAGCGACTTACCAATTTGTTCTATCTGATCATATTCCACAGGGCTAAGAGGAGAAGAGGAGGGAAAGATAAACACCAAGGTAACACGCAAACTGTTTGGGGATGCAGAGGATATGTCTAGACTACATGCCTCTGTTGGCAGAGGCATGTAAAATAGGCTACCCAACATAGTCAATGAAGCGGGGATTTAAATATCCCTGGCGACATTAAAATAAAAATGGCCAGCACACTGTGCCGGCTCAGCTGATCGTTGGCACAGCGCGGCAGTCAAGATTTGGATCGGTCGACAGGGGAAGCCTTTGTCGACCGCTCCTGTAAATCTCGTTTCACGAGGCATAAGGGAGCGGTCGACAAGGCTTCCCATCAACCGATCCGTGTCTTGACTGCCACGCTGGGCCGATGATCAGCTGAACCGGCACAGCGCGGTGGCCATTTTTATTTGAATGAAGCCAGGGATATTTAAATTCCAGCTTCATTGACTATGTCGGGTAGCCAATTTTACATGCCTCTGCCAACAGAGGCATGTAGTCTAGACATATCCAGAGAGTTGGGGGTCTAGAGCAGTGGGGCTCAACCTTTTCTAATTTGTGACCCCCCAGCGCCGGGAATATTTTGTTGCGGCCCCTTTAATTTAAAGCACCGGTTTGCTTCCCTGCCACTCCCCCTAGCCCTGCCACGTGTACATTGGGTGCCGAGCCCTGAAAAGAAAATGGTGGCCGGCCCAGATCGAAGTGCTGTGACCCCCCCAGGAACACAGCACATGGGTTATGCACCACTGGTCTAGAGAAAGGGAGAAATCAGGGAGTTGTGTACAGTTACCGGGGGAGAAAGACTAGTGACTGGAACAAGGCAGGCAGCAGTAAAAATGTAGCTCTCATTTGACTGCAATTTCAAAACCAGCTCCAGGTTTTCCAAGGCCAAACATGGACGATGAAAAAATATTGTAATGATTGTCATTCCTGATGCACAAACTCATGGAGGATAACGGATATTGGCATGTCATTAGAAGTGATGTGCATACAGTATGGATGTTAAGTATCGGTTAATTAAGTAATCGAGTAGTCAACGGAACTGACTACTCGATTAGTCATGGGGGGAGGAGCTGCCATTGCGGCGCTGCACTTTAAAAGCAGTAAGAGTCTACTGGGCTCTTACTATCTTTAAAGTTCAGAACTGCAGCAGGGTGACCTCCTGGGGCGGTGCAAGCCAGGACTGAACAGTCCCGGCCCGCGCTGCCCTGGGGACTGCAGCGTCTCTGTCTCCCCTGGCCCCCCCCTTGCACTGTGGAGACGGAGCTGGGGGGAACTGGCTTTTAAGTCAGCTCACCCCAGCACCAGCTCCTGCTCCTGCTCCCTACCCCCTTGCTGCCTCTAATACAGAGTCAACCAGGAAGGGGGGCAACTAGTCGAGAAGTCACTTGACTACCCGATAAGCCTATGCCTAAGCTTATTGGGTAGTTGACTACTCGACTAGTTGCTTACATCCCTAGCCCACAGCATTCATGCTTTAGTGAGACACGGACGTGGGTCAACAGAGAAAGTATCTGCTTTTGTTCCTGTTGGCTATGGAGATTCAGGGGGCATGATGGAATTGCTGGGCCCTGGGCTAAGTGGTGGTGGGGGGACACCCACAAAACACTCCTGGGAAGGGGCGGAGCCTCAGAAGGAATGGACAGAGCTGGGGGCTAGCCTCCCCTTTAGCACTGCCTGGAAAGTGCCACGTGGGGCTTTGGCGGAGATTTAAAGGACCTGTGGCAGTGGCAGTAATAGAGGCTGGGAGTCCTGGGTCCTTTTGAATCACCAGGCCTGGGGCAATGTCTCCCTTGGCCCTCCTGTCCGGTTGGTGGGCCTGTGGGGATCCCTTTGCTCATATAAAACAACAGCTTCAATGGAACAGCCATGTGCTGATGTCAGTAACTATCTGTATAGAATTGCCCAGAAGCAGCAAGAGCACAAGAACTGGGTGTTACTGGCCCAAACTACCCTGCCTTGCTCTCCAGGTATGTCTACACTAGCTCCCTAGTTCGAACTAGGGAGACTAATGTAGGCATTCCAAGTTGCAAATGAAGCCTGGGATTTATATATCCTGGGCTTCATTTGCATCTTCCCGGCGCCGCCATTTTTAAATGTCCCTTAGTCCGAACTCTGTGCCCGCAGCTACACGTGGCATGGAGTAGGTAGTTCGAATTAGGAATGAGGTGTACCGGTAGTTCGAATTAGAGATCCTAATGTCGCATGTAGCTGCGGGCACGGAGTTCGGACTAAGGGACATTTAAAAATGGCAGCGCCCGGGAAGATGCAAATGAAGCCCGGGATATTTAAATCCCAGGCTTCATTTGCAACTTGGAATGCCTACATTAGCCTCCCTATTTCGAACTAGGGGCTAGTGTAGACATACCCCTATATGCTCCAGGACTTTCTGCTGCTGATCATTTTATTTCCCTACATCTTTTGAGCCCTCCTGAAACTTTTAAAGGTAGTTTTACCGGCTGTCATGATTTATTCTAGCTGAGAGTAGGGAAGAATCTGTCCCTAAAGACTTTAGAGACATTCCCCAGACATAATTCCCCATGCCAAGAGCATGATGTATAAATATAGAACACTGTATTGTACAAAACAAACCAGCAAAAAACCAGAAGGCTTAAAACCAACAGCATGTGATTTGGACTGCTGAATTAAACATGGCTGTGGAGTGGGTTTCTTTTATTGAATCAAGCCCTAAGGCAATCAGACTGTCAATATAACACTGGTCCAATTTATACCTGCTGGGTTCTGAGAGAACTTTTTTTCTTAGCTATAATATATGCTACCTATGGAACACAAGAATGTTAAATCTATGACTTAAGTGGACTGTAATATGTTATCCACTCAACAGGAAATCCATCTCAGAATGACATTGCCATTCTGAGGACAAAGCCAGCAGCTAGAACAGTACCATGGGTTTTGTCATCCAACCATACAATGAATGAAATGATCGAGTGCGGCGTCATCCATGTGAAAAGCATTTCACCACTTCAGGGGAAAGAGCAAATATAAGACAATATTGACTCAGAGGATCCAGAAATGGGTATTTGCAATTACACATTGGTGCTTTCCCCAAATATAACAAGTATAAAATTATCAGCATCCTTTTATATATAGCATGGCTGTCTACAAACTGAATACTATTTTTTTTGCTACAACTAGCACTTCTCTGCATTACAACCTGAGTGGCCACTGCAAACAAAGTTTCTGACTGTAAAGTGAATTTACCTTGGAACTGTAAGTATGTCCATCAGATCCACAGACTGGGCTGGAATGCGTCCCTGGGCATGGCTTGCACTTGACTAAATTAGCTGGTCCAATCCAATGTTTCGGGGCCAGATTTCCTTTCTTTTGCCAAAGACTGCAAAACAAAAAATACCAGTCTTGGAATATGTGTGTGAAAAACAAGAGAAGGGAACTTCAACTCAGTGAATAAAATCCTCTTTACTTACTGTGTACATTTAAAAAACCCTGGACATACCTATGTCCTCCTAATATGGAAAATTACAGTGTACCCTCTACAATGTCTAGGTAGTTCTTTAATCTATAATTAATATACTGTCATATGAAAAAATCTAAAAAAACAACAATGGTCCTGCAGCAACTTAGGGACGAACCAAAAAATAAATAGATAGTATCATGGGCTTTTGTGGGCACAACCCACTTCTTCAGATGACAAATATTTGGGTGGGTTGTACCCACAAAAGCTCATAACACTATCTATAAATGTTTTGGTTAGTCCCTAAGGCCTGGTATATACTAGGAAGTTATTTCAAAATAACTCCCCTTATCTCAAAATAACACTACCAAGCCCATTGTTTCAAAATAAGGGGCTAGTTATTTTGAAATAATAGCTCCTGCTTTCCATGAGGAATAACACTTATTTCAAAATAGTTATTTCAAAATAGCGGTAGTGTGGCTGCTCCACTGCTGCTATTTTGAAACAACTTCTCCCCTGAGTCATTGAAAATAATTACTCCCCAGTGCTTCCTGGGGCTCGAAGTAGAGGTGGCGAATCCACATTAAGGGAGCCTGCCTCGGACTAATTTTGAGGCTTTCTTGTAGTGTGGCCACGCTATTTGGAAATAGTTATTTTGGGAGTTGTTATTTCGAAATAAGATACTTTGAAATAATTTCCCAGTGTAGACATGCCCTAAAGGTGCTATAGGAATATTGTTGGTTTTTAAGGGGTTTTTATTGTTTCAGACTGACAAGTCTACCCTTCTGAGACTTTTAAACATTCAAGATACTGTCCTATTAAATTAATGACACTTAGCAGCTATATTTTGCTTGAGAACTTAAAAAACACCTTGTTTACAAATGCAACATTTCTTGCAACATTCTTGTGGCAGAAAAATAACTATAAACATTCTCTCCATCTTGTGTTTGGAGAAATGGTGATGCACAGGATCAATTTTTCTGACCCTGCCTTATTTGGGTCTCTGTGTTTGTGCCAACAAGTAATTGCTTGTGTAACTTGACAGTTTTTTAGACATTTAATCAGGTGCACTTGCATTTAGGCACTTGCAAATGAAGTAAATGCACATCTAAATGACAAATCTGCCTACACACATTGTGCTCATGAAATGGAGGATAGGTTTCCAAAACCTATGCCAGAGAAGTGAAATGACTTTCACAAAGTCACACATTGAAATCAATGCTGACACTGACCGACTTAAGTGTTGGGGCTTTCCAGAAAATGTTAAAGTGTGAGAAACTTCTTAAATATATCTAGTTAAGATGGTGCTCAGGATGAGAGTATTTAACAACAATTTAAAGACAAAAATCCCTACAGAAAAGTTGCAGTTTACATTAAAAGTGTGCATGTATGGAAATGCAATTAAGATCACTCAACCAGTTTCTGATGAAATGACATCGGCTTCCATCTTCCCTTCCTTGTTCCCATCACCCAAACTTTTTAACATAAGTTATATTTTAGGATCAAAACCATTCCCAGATTTTTTTCGGAACTGAAAAACAATCTAGAGCGATTATAACACGGTCACCGTTCCTTTCCTTTAAATCTATCTCCATATCACAGAATGTGTCTGTCTTCTCTGTGAGCCCATTTGTTCAAGAACTCCTCCTAAATGGTAAGAGTTAGGGCTACCAAATTTGGTAGGCAGCTTCCTCTTCTCTTAACTAAAATCAGCATCCTGGTTTGGTTGTGCCAGGACAACCAGAAACCCCAGGAAAGAGACTGTTTTCCATAACATGCAAAGGGAGGGGCTGCTGTTCGGTGGGATGCAATATGAGAGTCGCCACTGGGGGCAGCAAGCCCTGGGGAGAGCTATCCTGCAGAGTGTGCACCGGGGGCTGGGCCTGAAGGGTTGGGGCTCTGCCATCTTTCCTGCCTTCACAACAGAAAGGACCCGCCCTGCCCCAAATTCTTTACCTGCCCCCTTCCGGCCCTTGGCCATGGAGTCAGAGGCGAGAAGAAAAAAGGCCCCGGTGGCTAAGAGGGATTGGGGGGGGAAGGTCCTTAGTGGCAGCGGAGGGCTTGTGAAGGGAGAAAAAGCCTCTTCTGGCTGGAGGGTCTTGTGGGGAGAAAGAACAGGCCCCTGCCAGGCTGGAGGGGACCTGTGGGGGGAGAGAGAACAGGCCCCTGGTGGGCTGGGGGAGGTCCTAGGGATAGAACAGGTTCCTGGCAGGGTAGAGCAGCGTTTCCCAAACTATGGGAAACAAATACCAGGCCTCAGCGTGGCTGCCAGGGTGTTCCGGGCTCTCGGATTGCTCGTGCAGCACCTGGTTCCCCAAGCCCTCAGCCGGGCTGGGCGGATGCAGCCATATGTTTCAGGCTCCCGGCAGAGGCATAGTGAGGGTTACCAGGTGAGCTCTTATTGCTGGCAGTGGAGGAGGGCTGGGGAGCTGGTTATGGGCCGCAGGGAAGCAGGGTCGGGGCAGTGGAGCTGCCAGGGGGAGATAGGGAGGGGAACTGGCCGGCGGAAGCAGGGCTGGCTGTGGGGAACTGGCTGGCAGAAGCAGGGCTGGCCGGGTGGGTGGGAGCAGTGGGGCTGGCCAGGGGAGATCGCGGGGGGCGGGGGCAGTAAGACTGGCTGGGGGAGATCACGGGGCTGGCTGGGGGAACCGGCTGGCAGAAACAGGGCTGGCCAGGGGGGCGGGAGCAGTGGGGCTGGCCAGGGGAGATCGCGGGGGGCGGGAGCAGTGGGGCTGGCCAGGGGAGATCGTGGAGCTGGCTGGGGAACCGGCCAGCGGAAGCAGGGCTGGTGGGGGCAGCAGGTTTGCCAGGAGATATCGGGAGAGAATCGGCTGGCGGGGACAGCGGGGCTGGCCCAGGGCGGAGGGGAAAGGTGGGAGGGGAGGGAGAGAGAATCGGCCAGTGGGGAGCAGGACAGTTCAGGGCGCACGCAGATCCTGAATAAAAATGTAAAAGCTGTGCCTTTTAAATATCCCCACTGCTGACACTGAGGTTTAAAGGCACCACAATGTGTCAGAATGGAGAGAACCTGGTGCATTCAACATCTGGAATGGAAATATGGATAAAAAAATTCCAAAGATGGTGTCAGCTTTCTGAAAATAAATGAGCCCCTTTTCAATACACGATGTGGTGGTGCAGGGTTTTATTGGATTACAGTCCATTTTTCCAATCCATATTCCCTTAACTTGCTGGTAAGAATGTTGTGGGTGGCCGTATCAAAAGCTTTGCTAAAGCTGGCCCTGGGGGCTTTGGGAGGACCAAAACCAATGTATTTGCATATTCGTCATTTGCTTAATGAATATGCAAATATGCAAATGAATGTTACTGGTCCTCCGAAAGCTCGTGAATGGATTTACTGGTCCCCGTGTCTAAAAGTTTGGGAATCCCTGGGCTAGAGAGTGCAGGGTGGGGGAGGGGGAGAGATAAAGGCCCCAGGTGGGCTAGGAGGTTGGGGGGCCAGCTGTTGAGGTATGGGGGGAGAGAACAAGCTCCTGCTGAGGTGTGGGGTGGTATGGGGGGGGGGGAGATAACAGGCCCCAACCCTCACTCTCACGCCCTGCCATCCACAAGGCCCTGCCCTGAAGGACCCGGGCAACATGGGGTAAGTTTGCTAGTAATTTTATAAACTCTCTGTATAACAACCTTTCCCAAAACTTGTAGGAGATACAGTTGCAGCACTTCAAAAATGCATATGAAACCTTTGGATTTTAGTATCTGTGCCAAAAAGAAAAAAAACCCAAAGACTCAATAAATGCAATTGATTGTAAAATAATTTTTTTCGATCAATAGCTTCACTTTCCTATAATAATGAAATGTCTTGAGTATTGTAATAATTTACGTTACCAGTAAGTAGTGTGGAATGTATGACACACTCAAAAAAGAAATAGCTATTTTTCAGTGGTGCTGAAATGCAGGGTCCCAGCCTAGGGAATGTTCTTCCAATCAGAGTAGCATAATGTTTGTCTTGTTTTTGATTGGTTGTATGTGATGTCACTGAGTATTCTTTTGGAGCTGAATGCTTTGTAGGACAGAGACAGGACTTCAATTTGGCATGAAGCTTGAATTCAACACTCAATAATATTAGTTATCTTTCTAATCACCTTCAGCTTCCAGGTTCTGATTTTTAGAAACCGGAGACACGCTTCTATACCTATTTTTGCATGTTACTTACCACATATGGGAATCCACCCATGTTGCATTTCCTGCACACGTGGCTAGACAGATGGCTATTCTGTCACGTGGGACTGCAAATATCTCATTCCAGTGGGTGTGTATGGCAAATGTGCATTTAAAAGTAGGCTTTCCAGTGTAATCAGGTGTGAATCTTTGGAGACACATTATGAAAATCAGCAGCAACTCAAGTATTTTTCTTTCATCATTAAAAATGTGTGTGTGGAGAAAACGCTGTAGGTTCCCCCTCATAATCCTCCACTATCCTGGAAGAGCCCAGATCACAGTGACACTGTGTTATTCCAAGCTTGACCAGTATTTTTCAGGCATTACATTAGCTCATTCTTGAAAACACATTGCTATGGTGCCATTATCACTAGCATACAGCAATAAGCTAATAACACACTTTTTTTCATTAACCACGAACCATGGTCACCATACAGATAAGCTCTTCTCCTTTCAAGCATCAGAGCATTTACAAGTAAAGACATTGGCTACATTGCAAACACGAAGAAAAGTAATGATCGTCCCACTGCTTTGTCCTTACAGCGTAATATAAAATATATCATCCAACAGTTTAGCTACAAATGCATTTCAAAGTGCTGCAGAAGGACTTTATCACACGTCTAGAAAAATATATATGGATACATTTTTAAAGCAATTTCACTACAGATTGCAATTTGCTACACAATACAAACTCTGATGTAATGTTATATTCAGCTGTTAAAATAACACAGATTCTATTCCTTCATTTCAGATCAACTTTTTTTTCTATTCTAACCTTTCACACAGTGATAAATAGTGCTATTAGGAAGAGAGTGTCCCCAGGAAGAACCCTATCAAAAATAAGATCCTGGTGTCAAAGTCAGTATTCCCCTGTCATCTTGAAGAAACCCTTAATATATATGGCAACTTTCATCTCTTGACGAGTGCATTCAATTTTACATGCTAGAGTTACTGTTACTAATGGGCTAAATCCTCTGATGGAAGCACCCAGAGATTACAGAGCTTTTGGTTTTGAAGCCCTACATCCAGTGCTAGATTCATGCACAAGCTAAGTAAGCTACAGTTTTGATCATAGAATCATCGGACTGGAGGAGACCCCAAGAAATCATCTAGCTCACTCCATTGAATTCATGGCAGGACTAAGTATTATCTTCTAGATATATAGGTGTTTGTCCTGTCTGAAAAAAAATCTCCAATGATAGATTCTGTAACCTCCCTGGGCAATTTCACCCCCTCACAGGAAGAATTTCCTAATGCCCTAACCCTCCCTTGCTGCAATTTGAGCCCATTGCTTTTTGACTTATCCTCAGAAGTCAAGAACATATTTTTCCCTCCTACTTGTAACAACTTTTTATGCATTTGACAATGTTATGCCCCTTCTCAGTCTTCTCTTTTCCAGTCTAAACAAACTTATTTTGGCCCCTTGGTCATGTATTCTAGACCTTTAATAATTATTTTGTTCTTCTCAGGACTTTCTCCAATTTATCTACATCTTTCCTGAAATGTGGTGCCCAGAACTGGACACAATACTCTAGTGGAGACCTAATGAACACGGAGTAGAGCAGAAGAATTATTTCTCGTCTTGATTATTCTAAGATATTTCAGAGTGATTTTTTTCCCCATCAGTGTTACATTGTTGATCCATATTTAGCTTGTGATCCACTTGTAACAATATGGTTTTTCTGTTGCCATATTGGAAGGCCTGTAGCCATATTGGTAGGCCTAAACTAAAGCCTTCTTCTGCAGCCAAACTGAAGAGCTGCTGCCATTAGCTGTAAATCTTGGAGTCACATACTCACATTCCATCTAAATTGTATTAAAATAGTGGTAGAGATGTAACCATGTTAGTCTGGTGCAGCTGAAACAAAAAACAGGACTGTGGAGCACTTTAAAGACTAACAAGATGGTTTAATAGGTGATGAGCTTTCGTGGGCCAGACACACTTCCTCAGATCAAATGGTGGTTGTGACAATTTTCTTCCACCATTTGATCTGAGGAAGTGGGTCTGGCCCACGAAAGCTCATCACCTAATAAACCATCTTGTTAGTCTTTAAAGTGCTACACAGTCCTGTTTTTTGTATTAAAATAGTGTCACACAAAGCTGTGAGAAGGGGATCCTGTCCTATTAGCACCCACTGTCACCAGATAAAGAAACAGATATCAAGATGGGAAGAGAAAACTTAATTAATAGCATTTCATTTGGCAAGAAACTGTTTATCAATAGTTGAGGTTGTGGAATCTGCATTCTATGATTATTGTCTTCACACTTTCCTATTGTTTGTCTGTGTGATCTCTGTCTGGTTTGTAACTGTTTCTGTTGGCTGTATAATTAATTTTGCTAGGTGTAAACCAACTAAGGTGGTGGGGTATGATTAGTTAGGTAATTCTGTTACAGTACCTTATGACTGGTTAGTAGAATTATACTAAAATAATTGGTTAAGGTATAGCTAAGCAAGACTCAAGTTTCGCTATATAAACTGGGGTCCAAGAAGGAGACAAGCAAACAAAAGGAAAGAAGGAAAAGGGGAAAAGCAAGAAGAGGAAAAGGGAAGAAAAGAAAGAAAGGAACACCAAAAGAAGGAGGGAAGACCTGGAAGAACTCACCTCCAAGACACAGCCTAAGACCAGAGCTGCCAGAAGTCCTCTGACATGATTGTGATGTGCAGCAGCTAAGATCCAGAGAGACTGACCTTGCCTGGCCAACAGGGGAAATCTGCTTGTCTTTATCAGGATCAGTGAGCATGACACTGTATGCTTAGCACATGTATTCTGCTTGCTTGGGAATTGTCAATAAATAGAAAATAAGAATATTACTGTGTAAGGCTCTTTCAGTGGCAAAAAATCCTGCAAACCTGCAGGAAATTACACCCTGAGCCCTAGGAATAGGGTAAGGCTGGGTGTGTAAATTAACAGGGTTGCACCTTGAGCCCCAGGAACTGAGTAGAGGTGTGTCCCTAAAGTGTGGAAAGGATAGAGAAATTTGTGCAGGTAACACACTGGGGCCTCAGATTATGAGGGGCATCTAAATTTAAAAAAATCACTAGTTTTTAGTTGAATTTTTGCCTATAAACTGGTGTATATGCAAATATAAAACTTTATTATTTCTATTTTCATTGCCCTTTCCGTGAAAATAATGCACATTTTTGGTAATGCTCTGGGTACTCTTAAACACCTCTTAGCGTCTCAGCATATCCTAATCCAGCCCTGTCTACATCCAAGTCCAGCTGGCAGGCTCCAGACAAGACTGTCAAAATCTCATGTGAAAATCTAGCAAAACTTTGAACCCGTTAGGGGCAGTGTACCTCACGGCTCTATCACTGTTGCAGGAAGTGCTTGGTTGGGCAGTGGCAGCAGCCAACGGGGCTGAGATGGAAGCAGGAGCACAATATGATGTCTAGGACAGAGCTCTTTTGGTCCTTTGGAATGGGAAGAAAATTTTGGGAAGTGATATAAGGTGTAGAACAGTATTGCTCAAAATAGTCTGCGAAACCACTCTGAGAAACCTGCTAACTGGCCGTTCCGGTGAGTTTCTTTTACTGGCTCCATGGCCACGGAGCCTCATGGCTCCCATTGGCTCCAGTTCACTGTTTGCAGCCAAGGGGAGCTGCAGGAAGTGGCGTGGGCCGGGCTGCTCCTTCCTGTGGTTCCCCTTGGCAACAAATAGTGAACCAGACACAATGGGAGCCACTAGGTTCCATGGCCACAGAGCTGGGTAATAAACACATCGGACACTCTGGCCAACACCAGGGAAACTATGCCCCCCTCCCGGCCCCGGACCCCTTAAAGGGGCACGGGATGGCTACGGTGCCCGTGCCAGGTGCAAGCCTGCCAGCACCCAGCCAGCAGACCCTGCACCTGGCACGGCACAGAGCCACCCACCCGATGTCCCCCAGCCCACCCCCTCTTCCCGGGACCAGGCTGGCGGCTCCCGGGAGCTTGCCCTGGACCGCAAGAGGCGGGCACCTTCCTGGGCTAGTGCGGACATCGTGGACCTCGTCCACGATCTCCGCACTAGGCACAGGAAAGTGGCCGTCTAGGGCAGGAGAGCTGCCAGCCTGGCCACCCAGGAGCAGGTGTGCATGAAAATCAAGGGGGTCCACTGAGACCCCCGACCCTGAGCCCTGAGCTTACAATGGCCGTCCTGGGTCAGACCAAAGGTCCATCTAGCCCAGTAGCCTGTCTTCCGACAGCGGCCAACCCTAGGGACCCTGGAGGGGATGGAGCGAAGACAGTGACCAAGCCATTTGTCTCGTGCCATCCCTCTCCAGTCTTCCACAAACTTTGGGCAGGGACACCACTCCTACCCCCTGGCTAAGACTACTCCATGGACTCAACCTCCATGACTTGATCTCACTTCCCTTTAAACTCTGTTCTAGTTGTAGCCTTCACAGCCTCCTGCAGCAAGGAGTTTCACAGGTTAACTATTTGCTTTGGGAAGAGGAACTTGCTCTTACTAGTTTGAAGCCTGCTACCCATTCCTTTCCTTTGGTGTCCTCTAGTCCTTCTTTATGGGAACTCATGAAGAACTTTTATGAATGCACCCTCTCCACCCAACCCCTGCTTTTAGAGACCTCTATCCTGTCCCCGCTCTGTCTCCTCTTTTCTAAGCTGAACAGTCCCAGTCTCTGTAGCCTCTCTTCATATGGGACCTGTTCCCAACCCCTGATCATGTTAGTTGCCCTCCCCTCTCCCAGCCTTTCTCTTCCCCTCTCCCACCTCCTTTTCCCAGTCTCCCCCAGTTTTGTTCAATAAAGACAGAGTCAATGTTGGAAGAAACGTTATCTTTATTTTGTACATCAGGAAGGGGGGCTAGGGAAGGGTAAGTGGAAGGAGGTGAGGGAGGAATGGGGTACGAGCCCCCGATGGGGAGGACTGGGCTGGCTCTGCGGGCTTCTGGGGGTGGAAGCTCTCCTTCAGCCCCCCGATTGCCCCCTCTCCCCAGATCGCAGCCTGCGGCAAGTGCAGCCGGGCTGATGGCCGAGTGGTGTGATGTGCCCAGTGTGGGTACTCCGGGCAATCCAAGCCAGGACTGCTTTGCAAGCGGGGCACCCCTTAGAACTGTCTGTCCGGGGTGGGGGTCGGGACCCTTTAAGCACAGCCCTCGGCTAGCCTGAGACAGCATCTCCACGCTCTAAGTCCTCCTCTGATGCCCTGCCGGCACTGCTTCCGGCCATCCTTAAGCCCTGTTCAGGGTCCACTCAATGTGGACTTGCTAGTTCAAATTAGCAAAACGCTAATTCGAACTAGTTTTTAGTTCTAGACGCGTTAGTTCGAATTAGCTTAGTTCGAATTAACTAATTCGAACTAAGTTAGTTCGAATTAACGTTGTAGTGTAGACGTACCCTTACTGCCTTGGGAGATATGACTGGAAAACTAAAAAGTGTTCTTGGTGCAGTCTTTGGAAAGGAAATACATGATGAGTATGGCGTTGCCAAACAAAATCTTCATGAAGTATCTCTGTCCCAAGCCAAGTTCTAAACATTATATGTAGCTGCCATTTACTGCAGCCCATTTTAACCATCAGGGCCGGCTTTAGGAAGTGTGGGGCCCAATTTGAACCATTTCGACGGGGCTCCGGCAGCCAGCATTTTTTGTTGACCAAAAAAAAAAAAAACCCCCCCACACAGCACACACAAAAAAAGTCATAGCCCCACCAAACCCAGGGGCCGACTCCCCCTCCCATGGTGCAGGGAAATCCCTGTGCTCAACTCACCCCTCCTGCAGTGCACAGAAGCCACTGTGCTCCTTCAGGGCCAACACCCCCTCCCCCAGCACACCCAGCATGCCAGCACATTTCCAGATTTAGGGCACGGGGCCCTCTTGCTTTAGGGCATGGAGCCCTTTTAGGCATGTGGCCCGACTCGGGAGAATCAAGTTAATCGGCCTAAAGCCGGCCCTGCTAACCATAATTTCAATCTGTACATACATCATTTTGCAAAATCCCATTCTCCTGGGAAAGAAGAGACTGAATGTGTTTGTGTTATAACAACAGAGGTCACCAGAAGCAGAAGGACCTTCTGCAATTTGCCCTCACACTAATTAGCACAACTTGTGGTGCTTAAGAATACCCCACAAATTCTGGCCTGTCACAGAATTGACTAGCGAACAAACTACACATCCTGTTTAAATAATGAAAAAGACCAAACAATCTCTAAATAAAATACAGGACTATGTAGCACTTTAAAGACTAACAAGATGGTAGTCTTTAAAGTGCTACATAGTCCTGCATTTTGTTTCAGCTACACCAGACTAACACGGCTACATTTCGATCAATCTCTAAATGGGATCATAGATACAAAGTGAAACATTGGGCCCCTCTTTTGCACAATGTCTAAATCGAAGACAAGAAATACTAGTGAGCAGTTCAATCTAGAGCGGAAGGATGGTTTTCTGGCATTAGTATCTCCCCACTCAAAGTTACAGATTTAGGCTGAGATTTTCAAAGAGGCCTAAAGGAGATGAAAATCTTAGCCTTAAAACTTAAAGACAGGCTAAGGGCAACATTTAAAAAAGTATTTAGACGCCCAACGGTCTTCAGAAAGCTGGGAACAAATCCTGAAGACTCACACCTCAAGTCTTAGTCAAACGAAGCAGGAGGAATTTTGATAGAACAAGGACATCAGAATTTGGCCCACCAGACATAAACTAGGTTTGCTTTATGTTGTTTCTAAAAATGTTGTATCAGTAACTTCCTCCCTGACGAGTTAAGCTGAGGAAACAATATTTACCATTTGTTGGGGATTTCTTACTAAAATTAATGTGTATAGTACTTTCAATTTTAATTTCTCAGCAGGCAGCAGCCATTTTAGTGAAAGTGGTTTTTTTTTTTTAGTTTACAATTTGCAATCCAATATTACATGAATTTAAAGTAGTTAAGATTCATATTTAAATTATTAGCCTTGTACAAATTAATATTCAATCAAATAAGTGATTTGGAAAAAATGATGTTGGCAATTACCCTTTTCTGTACAAAAGTAAGCAGCATTTATCATGCTCTATTTGCCTCTAAAGTATCATGAATATTTTACTTTCTGGAGCTGTTTCCATTACAAAGATTTTTGTCATTTCAGCTTGACAGGAAAGCGTGTTCATTTACCTTTATCTGTGTGCCCTGCACAGTGCTGGGAACATATAAACTCAGAGTCAAAATATGATCTGTCAGAACACAGTACCTGAGAGAAAAAGATTTTCCTTCTTTACGCCTGTCTATTTGGGGATGTTATCTCATATATGACATTCATATTATCTCAGGGGGGTTAAAAGATTACTTTTTGAACACCCACAGAAAGCTTCCTGTGGTATTTGCCACATTTCTCACTGAACAGAAACTGCTTGAGTTAATGACTATTATGAGAGTAAACTGAACACAAGAACTAGACCTGAACACTAACACTTTGTGAATTCTGACGCTACTCCAGGCCTCCTGACAGGGAGGCGGGAAGGGGGCAACTGCCCCGGGGCCTGGCAATTCAAAAGGGCCCTTTCTATTGCTGCCAGAGCCCCAGTGGTGCCGAAGGGCTGGCGGGGCAGGAGGGAGAGGCTAGCTTTAGCCCCGCCCCTTCTGGGAGCACAGAGCTGCTGCCTCATCTAACCCAGAAGCCTGGCAATATTGTCACCACCCCCTGAGCTATTCACTACATTCTTTTTCAAAATCCACCATTACCTCAGCATTTAGTCCCCCATCCTGTAAACATTGATACACAGGCTCAACGTTATGACCCTGAGCAATGCAGATGGGACTACTCGTGGAAGTAATGTTGACTAAGTGCAGAAGTGTTTGCAGGATCAGGGCTTTTGGTTCCATTCTAGCAAAGCACCTTAACTTCAGTCAATTAGTCCCAATGACATCAAGGATGTCTCTAGCAAAGCACTTAAGCATTCTGTGACTAATTTCAATGGTGTCAATGGACTACTTAGATTCTCGAAGGGAAAAATGTGCTTAAATGCTTTGCTAGACTGGTGCCAGACAATCCTGAAGCATTGGTTCCTGGCTATTAAAGGTCTGAACTCGATTCACACACAAAGTTTAAATTCATGCTTTTCTTGAGAAAACTTTGTCAAATTAACAAGCCCCAGGAATCAGGTGTTGGCTATTGCATATTTGCAAGCCTTACTGCTCCGATCATTTTTAACACATATTTTGTCCCTCACAGACTTCATATTTTAGGGCCTTTTACTGAGGTAAGATTTTCTCTGGTACTAATAATATTTTCTGCCCTTCCATCCACAGTCAAAAAGAGTAACGTAATATGTCCATTTCACATCATTTCTGACCCTCATTGAGTCTGATGACCTTTTCCACCAGTTTAGTGAGAATAAAGGGAACATGCACAACCTTCAGGCCAAATTTTACTTTCTGAGACTGGTGCCAATTTGTGCGTGAGAAAGCAAAACCAGGCCATCTAATGACTAGGGCCTTTTCAAATTCAGGGCCATGAAAAACATATCAATGACTGTGAGATAAGCACTCTACCATGAAATCTTGCGACTGGAAGAGAGGGGGAGAGGACAGGCTGGGGGCCTCCACGCTGGGGACTCCTACTGTTCCCCAGGCTCCAGCTGCTAGTTCCAGCTCCATCTCTGGGAACCCCCTGCAGCCGCAGGAAGCTCCGGGGCTGCTGGTAGGCCATGGAGCTTCCTGCAGCAGTAGAAGGTGGTCTGAACTCACCTGAGAGTGGCCATGCAGGGGAAGAGCAATCCTGTCTCTCCCCAGCCTGGCCGGAACTAGCAGCTGGGAGCCCCTGGCTGGTACATTCCCCGCAGCATGACCAACCACCAGGAACCTTTTGAAGGCACAACAGAAGTGAAAGTGGCAACCCCCTTACAACAGTTTTGTGACTCCTTCCAACTTGCATTTAGGTCAGAACCCTTTATGGTTACAACACCCTGAAATTTCAGCTGTAAATATCTGAATGCATGAAACTGACCAATATTCCAATCCCATGGCCATGAAATGGACCAGAATGGAGTGAATTTGGTAATGCTCTGCTAATAACTATCAGGCTTGGTTTATACTAGACTGGAAGGTTGTCTTAAGGTACGCAAACTGATTAGCTCGAGTCAGCTTACCTTGAGCTGAGCCATGGCAGTGTCCACACAGTGAGAGGCTGACGGGAACATATGCTCCTATTGGCTTCCCTTACTCCTTGCAGAAGGAGGAGTACTGGACACCAGTGGGGGCTGCCCTCAGCAATCGATTTACAGGTCTATACTAGACCCGCTAAATCGAACACTAGAAGATTGACCTCTGGTGCGTTGATCTTGTGCTAAGCATATAGACATATCCTCAGTGATGTACCTGATTTTTTGAGTTATTTTATTTACATACTATATAGCAGTAGAATTTCCTTCTATTCCTTTCAGCCAGTTCATTTTCAGCTATGAACATATTCCTTTGAAAGCTCTCTTTCTTCTGATGTTAGTCTCGAACAGAAGGCTATTTAATAAATGTGAGTTAACAATGGGGTATTATTCTTTCCAAGTGAAACTGCAACTTAATTTTAATAACAATTTGTTTAACACACACAGTTGAAGCAGCAGATAGATGTAGGAAATTTGTTGTGCTAGTTTCTTCATTCATGGCTCAGTTCACAGTACACTGCAAAGCTCTCAGTTGTAGGAGCCACTTCAAGTTTAAAAAGTGATTGTATTATTTAAAAGGCAGTAGAGGAGTGTATGGTTTTGTCAGAAACAATAGCACAGAATGTCACTCTATCTGAGATGAGTCAAATTCATTTTCGTCAGCAGGCTAGCCATTCATCGGTAGCTGAAATTTTGAACTTGTATAAAATTCTTCTCATGCTTGTGCCAAAATGTAACCTTCCACTTCCTAAAAATGACACGTACCCTCCAAAAATAAGGATACATTTTTCTATACTGCTTTTTAGCAACGCTGAACAAGACTTTCTTGGATGCTTTTCAGTCTCATAACTCCTAATAACACATCAAATGTCCAAACCAACAATTTACAGCATAGTCAATAACACTGACTGCCATAAATTTCCAGACTGCAAATCTCTATTTAATGGAAGGGAACACACACACACACACACCTTTTGCTATGCCAGAAATCCTATTGATGAATAAATGTGTTGGGAACACCATAGGCCAAGGCAAATGATGTCCCTTTTTTTGTTAAAATTTAACTGATTAATCTTCTTTTCATATTCAGAGTTGAAAGAACCTATATTAGAAGAAACAACTAGGAATAGGGAAGCAACCTAGAAATTCCTTCCTGGATGTAAAATGTTGGAAAGAAAATAAGCACAAGAAAACAAGAAAATAAGCACAAGTTAATTCAACACTCAGGCTACGTCTAGACTACAGGCTTCTTGAGCAAGAAGCTTTTTTCGGAAGAGATCTTCTGAAAAAACTTCTTGCAAAAGAGAGCGTCCACATTGCAAAAGTGCATCGAAAAAGCGATGTGCTTTTTCAAAAGATAGCGTCCAGGCAGTCTGGACGCTCTCTCACATGTAAGTATTGATTGCTACAAACAGAATGGCCACCAAGGCACCTGTGCTTTTTCCTCTTTTCTCTTCTTCCCTCGAAAAACTCCCTTTTCTCTATCCATACACACCTTTTCACGAAAGAGTTCTTTCGCAAAAAGGCTTCTTCCTCATAGAACGAGGATTACTAATTGTGCAAAAAGCCCTCTGTTCTTTTGATTTAGTGTCAAAAGAATGCGCTTGCAGTGTGGACGTTCCTCAAGTTTTGTTGGAAAAATGGCCGTTTTTCCAACAAAACTCTGTAGTCTAGACATAGTCTCAGATACAACTAGAAAATAATTGAAAAATTTTACCCAATCCTAGGAGACTTAGATACAAAATATTGCACACTGTGATAGAAATACACCATCACCAATGTTCTCTCTAAAGAGCAATCCTTGCATTGAACTCAATAACTTGTAATTATTTGAAATGATTTTTTTTCCATTTGAAATTTCCAGGGAAAATTTACAAATGAGTAATTAAAATTCTTCATTAGATTTTTTTGATGGGCAATAAGTCTCAGAGGGGTAGCCGTGTTAGTCTGTAACTTTAAAAATGAGTAGTCCTGAGGCAAATATATATATAAAATCATGAGCTTTCGTGGGTAAAAACCACTTCATCAGATGAGTTGGGGTAGAAATTAAAAACAATGGAGGGATAAAGCAGTTCTTTGACTAGCTCTAGTAGGCACATGACCAGTCTGAAATTTTGAGTCTCTGAATGATATTGACTAAGATCCCCACATAGAAAGCATCTAACAGGCTTCAACCACTGCTAAGAAGAGGGGGCAGTGGAATGGCTGCAGCAGACACTGGAAGTTTCTATTACCAAACCATTGCACAAAGCTCTCTGGCGTGACTTTTTGAGGAGGAAGAGGATGAGAATTTGGATCAAGCATTTGTTACCTGTTTTACCTATGGATAGTTTTTGTGGCTAACTCTGCTAAAGTATAGTATGATTATTTTTCAGCAGCTTAGTGACAGACTGGTACATAAAGGCATGAAATTAATCAATAACATCATAAATTTAATATAAAACAGGCAAATCAAGAGAATAGGGCTTTAATTTTAAGACAAAACATTTTAACAGATGATGGGATTATTGTGTTTTCACTAGCTGTGTAATTTTGCTATCCAATATGATGACTGTGAGGATTCAGAGAAACAACTGAGAAATTATAACACCATTTTAATGGCAAATGATATAGATGGACAAGATATGTCCCAATTGAACTAACATTCATCATATCAAAACTGGTTCAAAATAACCAAGAAGTCAATAATATTACATAAGCAACATCAAGTTCAGGTTTTTATATAATTACATTTGATTTTATCAGAGCAAATTCAATTCTGTTTCTAAGGGTATGTTCTATTAATAAGAAAATAACATGCATGTAATTCAGACTGTGTGTAAACAAGACCTAATGCTATTATAGAGTATTTGTCCTTTGATATTTTTAGCTCCAAAGATGAAAAATTATTTACTAAATCAGTGCATAAAATACTATGCAGAAAATTATTTCTGAATCTAATATAATGGGATTATGAGCCTGAAGACCAAAGAATTTTTTTCTGAATATGGTTATGCACGTCTTTTAAAAAGATTCAGACTCCAGCTCATTCAACCTTTGTTGCAGGTCAAAAAACAAGTATTTCCAAGAAATTCACACTGTAGGTTACATTAACAGGAACCCCATATCTGTAAAAGTATGCAAAGTTACACTTACTGTACCAAAATTACGTAGAAAATGAGATGTGGTAAAGATCTGACTAACTCAGGGGTAGGCAATAATTTTTGAAGGGGGGGTCACTTCAAAAAATTTTGAAGTGCTCGTGGGTCACCTTGGAAGGGGCCTTGAACAGAAGGGGCGGGGCCACAGGTAGAAGGGGCGGGACCTTTAAATAGAAACAAGTGAAAGGGCTCATGCCTCCCCCTGCAGTTCCCAGGCAATACGCTAGCGGTGGGGCCAGGAGCTGCGAGCCCTTTCAATTTGCTTCTATTGAAAGGGCCTGTACCTTCCCCGCAGCTGCTAACACATTGCCTGCTGTGCTGGCCAGATAAAAGAGTTAGGCTGGCCTTCAGATGGGCTCTTGCTCAGCCCTGGACTAATCACTGATAATAAAAAATTGCAGAAGAAATGAATTGGTAGTCTGAGTCTAATTCCAAAAGGACAGCCAACAACATATGGAAGCACTAACTGGCTGACAAACAGGACTAAGACAGAATGGTCCAAAGAGATCCTCTCCGATGCTTTCAGAACAGGATCAAGGCATTTTGGCAGGGAAATCCAGCCATAGCACCATCAATCCCATTCATGTTCTGTGGATGAAGAAAAGATATCTGTTTTCTGAATTGTCATTACAGCACAGCCACTCAAAAGGAACAGAAAATAATGATCAAAATGCTCAAACGCTCTCTGAAGAGAGACAGAGAGATAACCCGCTCCCTGTGTAAGTATACTAGTATTTCATCTATTACATTTTTTGGAGAAATGAATAGTTTAACTAAGAGAAAACTGTTTCTCTCACATATACTTTGGTCACAAACTCTTCTATAAAGGCTAGAGGGCTGACTAATGCACTTGGCTATTGCAGAAGGAAAACTGGATTTTTATACATTGGCAAACACCGAGATGCACAATACTGTATTTGTACAGTGGTAGGATCCAAAGGGAGTCAGAATCGCCATTGTGCTGAGGCATATTTCTATGTGCATAGTCAATCCACATTGTCAGTTATTATTTTGGTAGCACCACTAGAATTTGGTAGCCCATGGGGGCTCGTGGCTGGGAAAGGGAAGGGGAAAAGAGGGGAAGGGGACTATACCCCTGTGACAGGTCTGCCGGGACCCGCACTACATCCAGCTGGGGGGTGGGCAGGGAATGGCGTGGTGAGGGGTGAACCCTCCACCATTTTGCAGGAAGATGCGGGAAGCCCCACGTAATCGCCGGCGACAAGCTAGCTGGGGAAACCCAGCCGCCAGCCTGCAAATGGCAGCGGAGGAGAGGGGGCAAGAGCTAAGCCCCTGAACTTGACCTGTTCCTCCGCTGCTGAAACTGACGAGCGGCAGACTTGGGGAAGCAGCGGAGCAGAGCAGCTGGGGTGCTGCAGGGTTGGTCCCACAGCGCCGCCCCTCATCCCCCTGCTTGGCGATAACTACTATAGTCTGGGGGGTGGGGAGCCCGCTCCCCTCCTGGAAACTCTCGGCGGTGGCGCGGGGCTTCCCCCGCCTTCCTGCATAATGGCAGAGGGTTTGCTCCTCACCGTGCCGTTCCCCGCCCACCCCCCGGATGCAGTGCACATCCCGGAAGACCCGTCACAGCCCCCTGCCGGAGTACCTCCCGATACTCCGGCATATCCGATAATCCGGCACCACCTAGGTCCCAAAGGTGCTGGATTATCGGAAGTCTACTGTATAATGCAAAATAAAAAGATGAAACTGATTTTTTTTTTATAGAAGTGAACCCCCCCCCCCCCCCCCCAGGCATTTTGGGAATCCAATTAAAGATTGAACCACTCTAGTCCGGCACTCTCTGGTCTGGCAACATTCGTGTTCTGGTATGATTTTCATTAGCCAGATGTCCATTTATCATGGGTGTGGCCAAGTTTCTCATCATCTCATAGCTCGTTTAAAGCCACCAAACCTGGCTCTTAGTATCATGTACTTTTATTTAGCTCTGATTTATCTTTAAATGTCCTCTAGGAGCCCAGTAAGCAGTGGGAGTGTTGGTAATGCTGCTAGACAATATTAACCTCCTGTGGTTCAGCAAATTCTCTGTTTCTTCACTGGTCAGGTCCTGAGGATGCTGGACTACATAGGTTCAACCTATAAGTGTTTCTTGGCATCTTTAGGTGCCTAAATTCCTTTACACATCTGGCTCTTAGGGGACTACCCACTATTTACTTTCAAAGACATTTAGGGTATGTCTATACTACACAGTATATCAACATGGCTGTGTTGACACAGCTGGTGTGATGTAGTGGGCAAGCCATACACTAGACTAGGCTACTGGTGGCTGTGTTTGGGCTGAGAGTGACCCCTACTGGCCAGTATCTGTAGCACTGCCCAGCAGGACAGCTGCCTAAATCACGTAGGCAAAGACCCCAATCTGTCCGACCGGTTGAGGGCAGGGAGGGAGACAATAGGAGGGAGGCAGAGACGAACACCAGGTTTCAGGGGAAGGGGCAGTTACTGGCTGAGAAACATAAAGAGACAGCTTTAGCTGAGGACTGAGGGTCCAGGGATTACAATAGACGCCCTAATCCAAGGGGCTGAGACATCCTGGCCCTAACTCCTGAAACTACATCACGTCTATGCTGCGCTGTATCCTGGAGCAGCAATAAACCCTCTCCATTCGACTGGCTGGTGGAGTCTATTCTTGCTGCTACGGGGGTGCAGGATCAGGGGGAACCCCAACACACCACCACCCCGTGTCACGAACAGTCAGGTAGGATGAACACTGTTTCTTGGCACTTTTGTTGACAAAACACTTCCACTCCCTATGAGCAGCGTTTGCTTTGTCAGCAGAGCACTCCTGCCGCCAAGTACTGTTTCCACTAGTACTTGCCATGGCAAAGGTTTTGGTGGGAGGGAGAGTGGGAGGGCCATGGTGGTAATTACTTGTGAATGGAAAGATACTTGAGCCTTAACCACACTGACTGAATTTGCCTTGTTAACACTGGTCCTACACTTGATAAGTAACTCCCTCGATAAATAACTCCCTTCTTTTGACATGGATCTGTCTACATTGCTATTAAAGCTGGGACTGGGCCATGCCAGATGACACAGGCTTATGGGGCTTGGACTAAGTGGTTGTTCAATTGCTGTGTGAATCTTCAGGCTCAAACTGGAGCCTGAGCATAATTCCATCTATGCTGCAATTAAAGAGCCCCTTAGCCCAAGTCAGCTGACATGAGCTAGCTGAGGGGGTATAATTATGACACAGACATGCCCTGATTCTCTTTTGAAAGTGGGACTAAGGAGGTTAAGTTGCATTGAAGCTTTTTGAAATTTTTACTTTAAATTAGTTTGCTCAAAATTACATATGACATCTTTGGTAGAGCAATAAATTGAATGAGAATCCCTCAGGCCAATATCCTACCCAATGGACAACCCTTCTTATTTAAGAATATGGTAAATCCTATTCCCCCCCCCCTTTCCCCAAAAAATCCCTATGCTTTATCTTAAAGTAAACCAATATATGTGAACCTTATATCAAGTAGACACTGCATGTTACTGACCGACGAACCAAGCTATGTTTAAGGAAAAAAGTCATGTGTAAAACACATGGCAGCAAGTATTTACTTTTACTAAGATGTTAGACAAAAATCATAAGTTAGAACCGACGAATGTTTTACTGCGTATAAAACAATTCATTTTTTAAAGAGGAACACATTTTAAATCTACTCTCTGTATCTTCTCTGTTCCTTATCCACAGTGTCCTCCTGTCTCTGAGAAAGGAAGTTTATCATTATAACAGAAGTCCTTGGCCTCCTTCTGTCTTTCCTCTGTATAAACGGTTCCCAGGTTTTGGAGGAAGAGAATGACAGCTTTAGAATTTGCCCACACAAATGCCAATGCTGTATTCTCTCTTTCCATCACCTTTGTTGTACATTTAACTTGAGCTGAGAGTTAAGACTCATTTCTACAATCTTTTAAAAACTTTTATGAGGGCAGCATGTACCTTCAGCTGCCACCAGAATCATTCCATCCTATTTCAGCGGCGCGAAGAAAATAGTCTCCTTGTATATTGACAAAAAATATATAGTGATTTTGAATTAGAAACAAATTTATTCATTTAAGAAAAACATTGTAAAAAGACCGCAAACATAAACAAGTCACTTCTCCACCTGGATTTTATATGCTCATAATGCAGAATAATAATCAGATCTGTCTTGGCATTTTGCCACCATCCAGTTGAATTTGGATGCGACTAGCTTTCTTTGGGAATTTCTATAATTTCATTAGGGGAAATGACTACATTATCTGAGTGCACTGAGACTGCTGATTGCTTTCTGTTTCTGCCTGCATATCTGCTGCCATAAAGAATAATGGCCAGTAAGCTCAGTACTGTCTGTGTATGTGTGTATCAATATGGGTGAAGATGCATATTTGTACACTGTGTGGAATGGACATCATACATTGCTCCCACACTGACTGTCTTGCTGGAAGCATAGGTACAGACTTCTTCTCCAGCTGGGGGGTGCCTGACCTCCTCCTCTACTACAAGCCCTGCCCCCATTCCACTCCTTCCCCAAGCCCCACCCTTGCTGTGCTCCCATCATGCCCCATTCCACCTTTTCCTGAGCCCCCTGTTCCACCCCTATTCCACCCCTTCTTCATCGAGCCTCTGCCCCATCTCCACTCCCAGAACACACCCTGTTCCTGTTCCTCTCCATCCCTCCTGGAGCTTCCTGAACCTTGTGAATCAGCTGTTTGTGGCATTCCAGACGTGCTGGGTGGGAGGGGGAGGAGTTGGTGGGTGGGGCCAAGAGAGGGAGAAGAGGGGCCTGGCTGCAGTGGGTGCTCTGCACTCACTAATTTTTCCAGTCCCTGAGAATCCACAGTCAGCACCTATAGCTGGACGACAACACCGATGGGCATGATAATTCCTCTTTCTGGGTTTCAATGCAATGCCAAAGGGATTAGTTCATATATGGAGTGCCAACCAAAGGACTGATTCCAGCTTAATAGGGCATCAGGGGTATACTAAGCAAACGGACATGGAGTTTGAGAAGTGTAGAAAGGGAAAAGGAGAAATTATTTGACTTTAGCATGGTGGTTTGGGAAGAAGGGAGCATCCTGCATGGAACAGAGCTTGGACCCACCTGCATGGAATAGAGCTTGGAGGCAGCATCCAGGAGTTAATGAATATGTGCAGATGGCTAGAATGCTAGCAGAAGCTGCAGCATTTCTATAAAGTGTCCTAATAAAGAGCCAATCTAGTTATATAAAAAAGGAGTCCTCTCGTGTTACTACCCAGCAGACCACACATAAAACGACAGGAACTGTCCCCATTAATAGAAGACTGAAAGTATTCCTACTTCAACAACAGAAGCAAAGTAGAGACCTTTTATTTCCCAGAAGCCAAAAGAAAGTTGGAGAGAAATCAGAAAAAAGAGCATCCTCAAACTCCCCAAAGTTAGAAGATGGAAGAGAGAGGGCATAATAAATGATGGAATATGACATCAAAAAACAGTGAAAGCTGTTGCAGTGTATTTACTTACAGAAGACTACCCCATCCCTGTGGGAAATTCCACTGAAAAACCTCATATGGATTGTACTGGTTCCAGCTTGTTTCTAGAAGAGAGCAATGGGTCTACCAGCTGATGGGTTTCCAAAACTACTTGTTTTACAAGATGAAGGAGTCTAATTGAGTTTACTATAATTTCCACTATGGCAGTTTTGAAGAAAAAAGATCAAAGAATACAGAAGGAACTGAGGTACTTTGGGGAGCCCTAGAGGACTTCAGAAACTGCTTTGTGCTAGGGCCCATTGGCACTGATTTCCTTAAAGGGGGCAAAGAAGGACCAAGGCAACGGCGTAGGTAGCAATGGGAAGCGCAAAGGCCAAAAAACATCTGGTATACTTTAAAGCCATTATGGCCTACTGAGTAAACAGAGCTTCTTAATGCTCCCAGCTCTCATACATTTTCATAAGAGAATTGTTTTTCTTTTCATTGTTATTTTTACACTGACATAAAAGAGAATCTCAGACACAAACGATGTAAAAATAATACCGACTTTGCAATTTCAGAGGCAGCAGAGAGATGCCAGGAAATTTATAATTAAAGCTGAAATCCTCTCTGAGTCCTCAGTTGCTAGTAGTCGTCAGGACCCTTCAGAGCACTGGATTTTGCATACTGTATAAGCTGCAATATGTTGGCATACTTTGCTCAGTGGTAAACTGCAAAGTAAATGCCATTTATTTAGCTTTAGCTCTACTTTGTGATGTAAAATGATAGTTTATAATTTCCCCAACAACTTCAAAAGAAAAAAAGAGAAGAAGGAGCAGGCAACTCTGTTTGCTGCTTTAGTATTAAAATATCAGGCAAATCAAGTCCGATTCTCTTTGTTCAAGGATGTTGTAAGATCTTTTGTGGACACAGTCAACCTGTGGAACACCTTGCCAGAGGAGGCTGTGAAGGCCAGGACTAACAGGATTCAAAAGAGCTAGATACATTCATGGAGGATAGCTTCATCAATGGCTATTAGCCAGGATGGGCAGGCATGGTCTCCCTAGCCTCTGTTTGTCAGAAGCTGGGAATAGGGAGCAGGGAATGGATCCTGTGATGATTCCTGTTCTGTTCATTCCCTCTGAGGCACCTGACCTTGGCCACTGTTGCCACTTTTTATGCAAGATCCTTATCCTCTTCTGGAGAGGGATAAGGATCTTGCACAAAAAGGGTTTTTTGCACAAAAAGGAAACATCCACACTGCTTGTTTTTGTGCAAAAACCCCTTGTGCAAAACCAGCTTGAATAGATTATGCAAATGAAGCATGACGAAATGCGAATTGGTGCTTCATTTGCATACTCTCTGCCGGCAAAAGCCAGCAGTGTAGACAAAGCCATAATGTGGTTAGGTGGCTTTGTAAGTGGCTGTATAATTCATCTATTTGGCAAGATGGCATATGCATCTCTGTCAAAACACAGAAATAGGCATTTCTGTTCCATCTTCCAGTGCTTCAGCTTGCCTGCCACCATTTTGTTCTTCTCTCACCACAAGAGTGGGCTTTTCTATTTTGCCAGAGATGGATGCACGCTAAGTTTCCTACACCTGCTTATCTTAAAAAAGAGAGGGTAAGAGGTATTGAAATAGAATCATTTCACAGCTCAGAACAGTAGCAAGTCTAGGAGAGATCTTCCCACTCCAAACTGCTCACACGGGCAGGGGAACAGAGCTGGCAGAAGGGAAAGTACTGAGGACCTGAAGGAGGTTGTTGCAGCTACCTGAAACTGTAAGGCAATAAAGTAATGGAGCTCAGAAGCACTGACGTGCCTGTCCCATTACTATGCGGCTTAGGAGCCATGCAAAAGGGAAAGGCACCTGCTTAATCATAGCTCACAGATATTGGTGGATCTCTCTACAGCATCCTAATGAATACCACTGGTGCCAAATACTCCAGTCCTACCTCAGTGAGGCTACGTCTACACAGCAGTGTGATAATTCAGTGCGCGTCTATACAGCAAGCTTATTATTTTGAAATTGATTCAAAATAATGGGCTTCTCACTCCGACTTCTATAAACTTCGCTGTATGAGGAGTAAAGGAAGTCGGGGGAAGAGTGCTCTATTTTGAAATAAGTGCAGTGTAGCCGCACCCAAAGTTGAAATAAGCTATTTCGACTTAAGCTACACAATTGGCATAGCTCAAGTTGCGTAGCTTGAGTTTAGCCCTGCCCTAAATGAACTGAAATGGCTCAGGTTATTCTCACCCCAAACGCAGATATTTCTCTAGCTTCTCCTCCCCTGGAGAATCCCACAGGGCTTAGTCTTCTCCCTCTTTCCTCCCCCCGCTCCCCCCGAACATTTCACATCTACACAAAATTGTTGGGTAGATGAATAGGTAGAAATGACAGTAACAAACAGCTGACACCCAGCTAGTGCTACTGCTCCTTCACTTACTTTCATTTCACAATAATGGTTTTAGTTGAACTAAATTCACTGCTGGAATAAACAAAGAGACAACACATCTCTTACTTATGTACTTTACAGAACTATATCCTGTATAGATAAGATAGACATCTATCAGGGATGATCTAGGTCAGCTATGACCAACCCGCAGCTCGTGAGCCACATGCAGCTCTTCCCCACCCCCAAGGTGCGACTCATGAAGCCCCCTCATGGCTTGTAAAGTCGCCCCCGTACCCCCCAAAATGGACCTCTCCTCCCAGCTCCTAACCTGGACAGGGGAGCCATCCGGCGCGGCCATTAAAAATGTAGAATTAAAGATGGTGTTGGCCGGTGGGCTCCTTTTAAAGGGGCAAAAGGAGGCAGTCTTTTTTTTTTTTGCTCAACAACTTCGCCCCAGCTCTTCATGCTGGATCCATTGATATCGTGGCTCTTTGCCCAGAATGGGTCAGCCACCCCTGATCTAGGCAGTGCTTGGTTCTGCTGTGAGGGCAGGGGACTGGACTCGATGACCTCTCCAGGTCCCTTCCAGTTCTAAAATTGTATGGTATCCATACAAAATATGGTGCCCAGAAAGCTTTAGTCACTTTGCAATCACAGGGGAAGGAAAGGGGAGAGCATTCTTAAACATTCAGCTCAACCGTGTTCTGCTTCATTATGTTGATTTTTCTCTTCCTAAGGCGAATAATATGCAATCTTCACAGAAACTGACATATTGCTGGTAGTGACTAGAAAGTAAATGCATTTTTTATAAAACAGTATTAATTCATTTCCCTTCAGGCACTAAACCAAATGTTTCTTTTCTAAAATTGCTGCACAGCACTTCTGAAGTGCGCATGCACACACGTGCACGCACACCCCACGATGGTAAGAACAATTAGTTACAAGCTGTGCTAGCAAAATTATCGCCTCTTTGGACACCTTTTATTAAGAGGGAGGTTTATTAAATTCTAAAGAAGGCTACACCAGATTAAACTGCAGGGGATTTGTAAAATTAGTGTCCACTGCCAAAGAATTCATATACGATTTCTATATGGAAAGACATGATTTATTATCCTGTCTTGTCAAACAACAGAGTGTCTGAAAGAAACCCAGTTTCCTTCACCCCTCCGTCCCCGCTGCACAGTCGAAAATCTGATGTGGAGGGTAATTTTGAAGAAAACCCGAAAGTATTTTTCCCGCAGCAGGATAAAAAATGGATGTTAACAACTCATGATAACCAAATCCATTGTCAATTTTATGAGGAGCTGAGCAAGTTTAAAAAATTCATTCTTTTTAGCATCACAACAGCTTAATGCTCCTGTTGCTCATTAATTTACAGAATATCAGCCCTGCAAGCTAAAAGCTTTGTAAATAGAAGGTGGTGGGAAACTGACAATAAAAGGCACAGGTGACTGCACACGAGTCTCCGGCTGATTTGTGGACCAGAAGGTGTCCCAGGGCGAGGGGCCTTACCACACCCATGTAGACAGACACACCCAAGCTAGTCTGAACCTAGACAGCATGTGTACCAATAGCAGCGAAACCTTGACAGGACTAGACAGTAGCAGGGCCATCCTTAGGATTCACGGGGCCCAACGGCAGCTCAGGAAGAGGGAGGGTTGATCATTTTTAGAGCTGTGATTTTATAGTCTTCAGCAACACACCAATGAAATAGTTTTAAAGCCAATATCAAACCTAGGTCCTACAGACTCGCACAGTAAATTCAGAAACTGACAGTATATACCTGGGGTTGGCAAATGCCTGTTAAGTGGCTTCATTACCACCTGAACGGCTCTTTCAAGGGATCAGTGTCCTCTAATAGCTCTGACGGACTTTTTTCTAAACTTTTAAGTTAACTAGATTCCCCTCTGGAGGAAGCAGAACAGGGATAGGAAGAGTGGGTGGGTGGCCATGAAGACCCAGTGGTGCCCCAAATTTTTGGCACCCTACGCAACTGCCTATTCTGTGTATGAGTAAGGAGGATCCTGGCTACCTGAATAATTGCTCAAGGTCCATGGCAGGCTTGTACTGCTGCAACTTCACTACTGCTGCTACACAAGCTTGCTAAAACTAGCCTGGCCACACATTCTACGGTCACACCCACCCAGACTTCTCCACCGATTGCAGTGTGGACTTGAGTGCCTGAGCTTCTCAGCATATTCAGTGATGCTGGAGTTGAGGCATTAACGTTTGTGCCAGAGGGGGGCAAACTACAGCCTGCAGGCTGCATCTGGCCTACCATTTGTTTGAATCTGGCCCTCCGGCTCCCCCTGGGTATTGGGGTCTGGGGCTTTCCCTGCTCCACATGGCTCCTGGAAGAAGTGGCATGTCCAACTTCCAACCCTATGCGTAGGGGGACCACCCGGCTGTGCCTCCATGTAGGAACCAACCAGAGGGGGGACATGCCGCGACTCCCTGCATTGCTTGAGATAAGCGAAGCTCAGAGCCTGCACCTCTGGCTCCCCAACCTTCTGCCCCAGCTCTGATCTCCCTCCCATGTTCCACACCCCTCGGTCCTAGCTCAAAGCACCTTCCTGCATCCCAAACCCCTCATCCCTGGCCCCACCCAGAGCCCTCAACCTCCTTTCCCTGCACTTCAACCATCTGCCCCAGCCCGGAGCCCATTCCCACACTCTGGACTCCTCATTTCTAGTCCCATTCCAGAGCCCACATCCCCAGCCAGAGCCTTCACCTTAACCCCATTTCATGAGCATTCATGGCCCCCCATACAATTTCCATACCCTGATATGGTCCTCAGGACAAAAAGTTTGCCCTCCTCTGGTCTATTCCATTCTCAGTTTTGACCATTAACCATTCCATGTGCTGCTGTTTCTTAATGAAAGATGAGGAGAACCTTAGAAAAATGCCAAACCAACAGGTGGGGTTTGAATAATCACATTAACTTGTGGTACCATGTGAATCCATGTTATCCTGTCTACAGACAGCGTGTGTGGAAACACATATTTAGCTAAACTTGAATTTGAATATTATTTTTAACATCAGCCCCAAATGTCCCAATATCTGTACATGCACTCACAGACAAATCACAGGAAAGAAATTTCCTGATATATTTCTATGAACCTATGAAAATCTCTTTTATGTGACCTTGAATCGTGATGCCTGGCAAACCCTGCATTATGCACCATCCTTTCCATATTCTTCAAATATGTTGCTCCAGATGTCACCCTCCCTATAGAGGCTCACTCTGTCATTAAAATACAATATCTCCATCTATGTATATGTCAAAGAGTGTCAGCATTTTATAGCGTCTTCTACAAAGGCATGCTTCCTTTCATGAAAAAGGAGTGGGACTCCACCAGTGATATATTCAAATATAATATATCATAGCCTAAAACTCACAGGGCTTGTACAAAAATAAATACATCTTAAACACTTCTTATGTTGGATAGATCTGGGGATTAAATTAAAGTCAACTAACAAATAAAACCCAGACAATGCAGAGGAAGAGCACCCTTGCAAGAGCTGGGTTCCCCTCCTCCCCCAATTTCCAAACCAACCCCTCCCTCCTTTGAAATTTACCCATCAGGCTATTTCTTTTTCTTCCTCATTGCCTTTTCCCTCTCAGCACCTCTGATTTCTCCAGCATTCCCCTTCTGCTGTCCTCTCTGACTTTGACACCATGCTCACTCTTCTCCATTTTACCACTTTGTCTCCTACCTTTGCTCTTGGTAAGTCTAGTTCACCTCGGTACCCAGCCAACCCTGTGCCCACACTCTGCTTTATCCCCATCATTTCATTTGGTCTCATTCTGAATCAACACTCTCACTTGTGAAGATGAAACTTGTCTCCCCTTGTTATTGCTCGTTCTCTCTCTCTGAGCTCCCTACTACAGAATTTTCTCTCTCTGATCAACAATTCATTTCCTCCAGGTCCGTGGTGTCTATTTGGCCTGTTGAGTGTGACAACTTGGCTTGAACAATGTAGCTGTTTGGCCGGTTGTGTGTGGCTAGTTCACTATATCAGTAGCCACTATCATGGCTATAGCTTCAGAACTAGTTTGACACCTCAGCTCTAGGCGAAGCTGCTCCCACTTATAGGTCCATCTGTCTGTCTTATGATTTTCAGTCTGCCATGAAATTTTCCACTATTCTTAATCCACTCTTCCCATCCCCCATCACTGTCAACACTGTATGTGACTTCCCAAATGCCATGCTCTCCCCCACCCACTATCCACTCGTCCACACTGGCTCACACCTCACATTCCAGTCCTTTCTTGTGGTACTGAATGTCTCTGGAGGAAGTATGGGGACCATGTAAACTTTCTTCCCTAAAAATTCATGTTCTTCCCATTCAACTCTGTTATCTACTTTCCTAAAGAATTTTACCTGTGTTCTCTCACTGTGTCCACAACCCTTCTGCCTGACTACCCAAGCTATAACCCATCTGCCTAGATGCCATCTTTGACTCCTTCTCTCCCTTTTCTCAAGAACTTGCGAACTTCATCGATGAGTTTCACAAAGCTACAGTCCCCTTTTCATAGCTGTTTCTCACTCTCATCATCCTATCCCTCCTTCAGTCACTGACCTTGCTTTCTCTCCTCCTGCAACTTCTCCCCTTCTTCCCTTCCCACAATTGACCAGCTTTTCTTCTACTTACATTTTTTCCCCTAATCCTCATTTCCCCCCCATTCTTCCTTGTAAAACAAACTGAGCCTGGTCTCACCCATTCTTAAAAAATGTCCACTCCTGGCAAGCTACATATTTCTCCAACTAAGATCCTCTCTCTCCACTGCTATCAGATAACTACATTCATATTAAACAACCTCACTCCATTTCTGCACTCTCCACTCTAGCAATGGCCACAAATCTTAATGAACTAGGTCTCACCCCGCTTTTTTATTCCCTTCTCTGAAACCCTTTGCTCTCTTCCTGCTTCTCTAGCTGGTCTTTCAGCATTTCCTTTGGTAATCTTTCTACTCCCCATTTCTCTTGGTGTCCCTCGGGGGGCCTGCTCTAAGCAAGCACCTCTTACATTTGAACAGCCATACAGGGTCAGACCAAAGGTCCACCTAGCCCAGTATCCTGTCTGTTGACAGTGGTCAATGCCAGACACCCCAGAGGGAGGGAACACAACAGGTAATCCTCATGTGATTCCTCCCCCGTCACCCATTGCCCGAGAAACAGAGCCTAGGGACACCATTCCTACCCATCCTGGCTAATAACCACTCATGGACCTAATCTCCATGAATCTATCTAGCTTTTTTGATCCCTGTTTAAGTCCTAGTCTTCACCACATCCTCTGGCAAGGAGTTCCAAAAGTTGACTGTGCGCTGAGTGAAGAAAAACTTCCTTTTGTTTGTTTTAAACCTGCTTCCTATTAATTTCATTTGGTGACCTCTTCTTTTTCTAAACCTCTATGGGGTTAAATCTGGAGAGGAGAAGTGTAACTGAGACCTGTGCTTCAATCTAATATCTATCACTGTCTCTGTGATTAATCAGTTTGGATGTCTTCTTATCAGCGCAAATGTGGCCAAAACCAAGGTCATAATCCTTCTTTCCATATTTTCCCTAAATTCTCTCCACTATTCCTGTTTCCGCTAATGGATGATTAAACAACCAAATTCCTTGTCACCCATATCTGCAATATGGGGTTTGTCTCTGACACTTGTTTCTCTTCTTCCTCCCACATCCAAGCTGTACCCAAATCTCACATAATATTGAAAAATCCTTTACATGCCAATGGGAAAATCATTCATCCAGAGCCTAATCATCTCCACACTCAATTGCTTCAACCTTCTGCCCTCAGATCTCCTTGACAAGCAGACTCACATTTGTCTGTTTACAACCTGTTCTTGTTTTATTTTCAGTTCACAAGCTGTTTGGGATATAGATAATTTCCTTACTTGTTTTCTGATTTTCCTAGTCCAGGTTTTGGTCTTTAAAAATTAAGTAACGCTAAGTTGCATCATGTCAGTAAGGGTTATAATGTAGGAGATAGTAGGAAGCACCATTTTCTGAAACAACTGTGCTCTGGATTGTCTCTCTAGCAGATCTAGTCTTCCTTCTCCTAAAGGAACAAGCATGCAGCACATGGATCACCAGTGGTACTCAAAGCTTTGGATTCTGGGCACATCATTGTTTACTTGGGGTTATCCTCCCTTGAAGTCAGTGGCAAAACTCACATCTATTTCAGTAAGAGGACAAGTTCTGCAATTCAGCACTAATCTACAGTTAGTGTGAAATTGAGACCTGGGACTAAACTGATTAGGAAATGCATTGCTTCATTTTGGGTTTTATCACAAATAGGAAGATCAGCTGGTTAAAGTATTGTGAATTTGGGCTGATTTATTATTTTGATGCAAGAAACTGTAATGTCATCCTGTCAAGCCCCCAGATCCAACCAGCCCAACTTTAGTGAAATTCAATAGGAATCATAACTTTGCTTTAAAGATCCAAGCTCTTGAGAGTTACTTTTTTACTAGGCTGTCAAGCGATTAAAAAATTAATCATGTTTAATCATGCGATTAAAATTAATTGTGATTAGTCGTGGGATTGATCACTCTGTTAAACAACAATAGAATACCATTTCTTTAAATATGTGGATGTTTTTTATCTTTTCAAATATTTTTGTTTCACTTACAACACAGAATATGAAATGTACAAGTGCTCACTTTGTAATTTATTTTTTAATACAATAATTTGCACTGTTAAAAAAGAAAAGCAGTAGTATTTTTTCTTGTTCCCCATTTACAAGTACAGTAGGACAATCACTTTATCTTGAAAGTTGAACATATAAATGTAGAATCATGTACAGGGGGTCCCCGCTATAAGTCGCCCTGGCATACATCCATTCCACACTTTAGTCGCTGACGTTTATAAGAACGGATGCGTTATAAGTCCTCCCATTCCCCACTATAAGTCATGCAAAACACTCTCCCCAATTTGCTTATATGGAAGTCAGCCATCAGAAAAAAATTCCCCTTTTTAAATTGTTTCGCTATAAGTCCAAGTTTTTATGAATGTATCTTGGACTTTTAGCGAGGACCCCCTGTACACAAATGACTGCATTCAAAAATGAAAGAGTGTAAAACTGAAGAGCATACAAGTCCATGCATGCCTGCTTCTTGTCCCTTCAGACAAACAAGTTTGTTTACATTTGCAGGAGAGAAGTCTTCCTGCCTCTTGTTCACAATGTCACCTAAAAGTGAACACTGGTGTTTGCAAGGCATTGTTGTAGCCAGATGTGTTATAAATTCATATGTCCCATCACACTTCAACCACCGTTCCAGAGAACATGCCTCCATGCTGCTAATGAGTTCTGCCCGATAACAATCCAAAGTAGTATGGACGGACGCGTGTTCATTTTTTATCATCTCAGTCAGATGCCACCAGCACAAGGCTGATTTTCTGTTTTTTGTGGTTCAGGTTCTGTAGTTTCTGCATTAGATTATTGCTCTTTTAAGACTTATTAAAGCATTCTCCACACCTTATCCCTCTCAAGATTCTGAAATGTACTTCAGATTCTTAAACTTTGGATCAAATGCTGTAGCTATGTTCAGAAATCTCACATTGATACCTTCTTTGCATTTTATCAAAACTGCAGTGAAAGTGTTCTTAAACCACATGTGCTGGGTCATCAGCTGAGACAGCTATCACATGACATATATGACAGAATGCAAGCAAAACACAGAGCAGGAGTCATTCATAAATTTAATGAATGCATTATTTTAACAGGCATCATCAGCGAAGAAGCATATCCTTTGGGATGGTGGCCAAAAGCAAAAAGGTCATATGAATATTTAGCATATATGTCACATAAATATCTTGCAATGCCTGCCACAAAACTGCCATGGAAATGTCTGTTGTCACTTTCAGGTTACATTGTAAATAAGAAGCGGACACAGCTTTACCACCCGCAAATGGAAACAAACTTGTTTCACTTAGTGAATGGCTAAATAAGAAGTAGGACTGAGTGAACTTGTAAGCGCTAAAGTTTTATATTATTCTGTTCTTGAGTGCAGTTATTTAACAATTTACATGTGTAAGTTGCACACTCATGATAAAGAGATTTACTTATATGAGGTAAACTGAAAAATACTATTTCTTTTGTTTATCTTTTTATAATTCACATATTTGTAATAAAAATTATATAAAGTGAGCACTGTACACTTTGTATTCTACTTTGTAATTAAAAATGTAGAAAACCCTTCAAAATATTTAATGAATTCCAACTGGTACAGGCAGTCCCCGACTTACGCGGATCCGACTTATGTCGGATCCGCACTTACGAACGGGGCTTTCTCGCCCCGGAGGTCGAGGTAGCGGATTGCTACCTGCGAGCTCTGGGGCGAGAAAGCCCCGTTCGTAAGCTGCTCTGGTGCCCCTGGTCTGCTGGAGACCGTCTCCAGCAGACCAGGGGCACCGGGCGGGTTCCCACGCTTCTGAGGCTTTGCCAGAGCAAAGCCTCAGAAGCGCGGGAACCCGCAGCTGCTGCCGCTTCAGTCCAGGTGCCTGTGGTCTGCTGGGGACAGTCCCCAGCAGGCCACAGGCACCGGGACTGAAGCCGCAGCCACGGGGGGGTCCCGCGCCTCTGAGACTTTGCCAGAGCAAAGCCTTAGAGGCGCGGCACCCCGCTGCCGCTGCGGCTCTGCTCCTGGTGTCCCTGGTCTGCTGGGGGGGGGGGGGGGGGCGCAGCTAGTGTGCCCCCCCCCCCCAGCAGACCAGGCTTTTGTTTTGGACCCTGGAGCAGAGCAGCTGGGGCGCTGCCGATTGGTCCTACAGCGCCGCTCTGGGCACTACTGGACCAACCCGGCAGCACCCCAGCTGCTCTGCCCCAGGTCCTGATTCAGCCGCTGCTGGTCAGTTTCAGCAGTGGCTGAATCAGGACGCCTGGGGCAGAGCAGCTGGGGTGCTGCTGGGTTGGTCCAGTAGCGCCGTGGAGCGGTGCTACTGGAGCAACCCAGCAGCACCCCTGCTGCTCTGCCCCAGGCGTCCCCAAGTCAGCCGCTGCTGAAACTGACCAGCGCTGACTACAGGAAGCCCGAGGCAGAGCTGCTCTGCCCCAGGCTTCCTGGAATCAGCGCTGATCAGTTTCAGCAGCAGCTGACTTGGGGAAGCTTGGGGTTCTTAAGTTGAATCTGTATGTAAGTCAGAACTGGCGGTCAGTTTCAGCAGCGGCTGAATCTGGACGCCAGTTCCGACTTACATACAGATTCAACTTAAGAGCAAACCTACAGTCCCTATCTTGTACGTAACCCGGGGACTGCCTGTATTCAATTGCTTAGCAGTACGATTAAAACTGTGATGAATCATGATTAATTTTTAGTTAATTGCATGAGTTAAGAGTGATTAGTTGACACCCCTATGTTTTATGAAGTTAATTTTTTGTTTAAAAAGGAAGTTGGTACATAAACTCTTCCATATCCTGTCTTTAGCTGTAAACAAAATGCTAAGTAAGAGTAGCTTTAACATAATTAAATTCAAAACATTAGGGTGGGGTCTTAGAGAACCTAGCATAGACTCAGGCTCACTGACAGGGTGTGGGGGTGGAAAGGGGATAACTGTCTGGGGAGGAGGAGGGTGTAGCATACTCTAGAGGGCACTGAAGTCTGGCTACCTCCACCCCTGCACCTTCTGTCTGTGGCCCTGCCCCTTACGGGAACACAGAGCCAGCCCCCCTCACCATGCCCAGGGGTCCGGCAAGGGTGTCAGCCCCATGCACAGACCCACCTTTTTCAGTTAAATTAGGTACGTCAACACCAGAGAAGTTGCTGAAGTATTTAACAAAGGTAAGTGAACAGGCATCACAAGAGCAGAAAAAAATCAGTATTGACAAATGTAAGGTAATGCACATTGGAAAGACTAACATGAACTATTTATATATCTTAACTGTAACCATTCAGGGAAAACATCCTTTTGTATTCAATATGTCAAGCAAAAAGGCAACTAAAGTGTTAGGAATCATAAGGAATGGGATACAGAATATTCATGCATCTGAGTCTGGCCAGAGACAGGCTACTGGACTGGTGGCATGGGTCCGATGAGGCATGGGTATTTCCTCTGTATGTAACCCCAGTTCTCAGCTTTTTGCCACACGGAAGAAAATAAGAGTGGGTTTATGGGGGAAGGGAGGAGAAGAAGAAGAATAAAACAAAGACTTTAACCTTCTGCTTTACAACCAAAGCTAATTAGTCCTCTGTAGTTGATGCTGACTAATTAGGAATTTTAGTTTTGTTTAATGAAAGAAGTCAGGTTGAGTAGGAATCAAAAGCTGGAAGATGGAGGTCAGGTAAATTAACAAGACAACATTCCTAGCTGTCATTCTAGATACATAATGTATTAATTAACATTTTCATACACTTATTATGGTAATAAAGCCATGACAGGGTTACAGGAACAAAACCATCACAACTAGACATTATCCTTTCATGCTAACCATTATAAAGTATGATGTTGGGTAATAAAAAGTTAATTTTCTTTTTAGTATCTGCATAAATACAATACAGTACAGCAATCAGCCATAACAGAGTACACATTAACAGGCTATTGGTGCTCACCATGGGTGGTTTCTGAGACATAAGGCAGGCAGCCATCTGAGAAGTTCAGCAGCAGCCTACTAATGCATGCCCTGGCACGACTCCCTAGTGTCGGAGTGTCAATCCTTTACTGAAGTGGCTCTCACCCTTTCCAGGCCCCTGTACCTCTTTCAGGTGTCTGATTTGTCTTGCGTACCACCCCTAACTTGCACCTCACTTAAAAACGGCTAGATTACAAAATCAGACATAAAAATACACAAATGCCGCAGCAGCCTGAAAAATTGCTTATGTTCTCATTTTGACCATACAAGTATACAGTACATCAATTGGAACATAAATATTGCACTTACATTTCAGCCTACAATCTATAGAGCAGTATTAACAAGTTTGGAAAGAATTCTTAAAAATCTCCTGTTTTTAGCTTTATGCAACATATCCTTTTATTATAAAACAATGCATTGCAGAAGGACTATAGAGCAGTATTAACAAATCAGTGCATGACATTTTAGTTTGTACTGACTTCGCTAGTGTTTTCGATTTAGCCTGTTGTAAAGCCAGGCCAATATCTAAACGAGCTGATGTATCCCTGCAAGCCCTCTGCATATTCCTGGTTGAGAACCACAGTTTGGAAAGAATTCTTAAAAATCCCGTTTTTAGCTTTATGCAACATAACCTTTTATTATAAAACAATGCATTGCAGAAGGACTAGAGAAATTGTAGGGTAAAGGTAATGTCTCTCCACTATTTTGATTATATTTGTTCAATTAATTGTTTCTAACTGATTTTTTCCTCCTGGGCTATTCAGACCTTTTTTCTTATTCCCCATGAGCTTTGCCTTTTGAACAGGGATTTGTGGCCCAATGACAATTTCCTGCACACTTTCTATTGAAAAACTGAAGTGAAATAATACTCCCAAGTTAGTTAATAACAGAGAGTGGGTCAAATTATCCTTTGAAATTCACAAAGTCTTTGGAGTTTAAAGTCACCAGAATCTCGCAAATTGCTGCTTTTAGGGCAGAAAGCAGCAGTTTAACATTGTTACGTTTCCTCCAAATATTTAGGTCAATTCATTTACAATTATAGCTTAAATATTACTTTAAGACAGAACTGCATGCCTGACACCAACTCCTAGTTTAGCATGCTAAAGCTTAGGTTGCAGAGTGGTTGATTTTCTGGAGCTCAATTTAGCAGGTCTAGTAAAGATTGGCTAAATTGAAAGTTGAAGGCGCCCCCATCGGTGCTGGTACTCCTCGAATCAAGAGGAGTAAGAGAAGTGGCATTTCCTCTCGTTGTCCTCCCGCTGTGGAGATGGCACCAAAGTTCAAATTAAGGTATGTTGACTTCAGCTACATAATTAATGTAGCTGGAGTTGCGTATCTGAATTTTGAACTTCTGCATAAATATTGACTGTGCTGTTAAGGATGGCGTCCCATTTTTCTGCAAAATATTTTGCAAAAGAGAAATAACTCTGAGTTTTCAAATACCTTCTCCAAAACTTTCAAAAATTAGTCTTCTCCAGCAGTGGGCCATGCACCAGAAATTTATAAATGATTGGTTCAGTTTAGGTCCAAAGCGGGTTTTCAATGGAAAGCTACCATAATTCAAATCATAATTGTCTCGAGTCTCCCATCACTCCATATTTTATGGTACTCCATAAAAGAATGAGAGAGAGAGAGACTTAAAGAGAAGAATATTCTCTTGTGTGCCACTGTCTGAGTAACACAAAAATATCAGTCTCCAAAACAAACACAACACAAAATAAATTATGTGGTCAGAAATAACCAAGATTCCAATCTATAGCACAGCAAAGTGGCAGCTCAGGGTACATTTTTCTTTTTGATCTGGGCAGGTCAGTATCAAATTACACATGGCTGTCACAGCTGCATGCTGAAAAAGTTGGCTTTTATTTTAAAACCATGTCAAATTGGACAGGATCGTGTTGACTACGATGTGTGAGATAACTCAAGCCCTTACTAAGGGGACACACGCATTGCCTTTCAGAGTGCATATCTTCTAGGCAGGCTGGGTAGGAGAAAATTACAGTGGCTGTTAGAAGACCTGTCAGACAGTATTTATTTTGAAGGCTGTAAATTTTGCTGCGAGACACAACATACGGTAAAGCCAAAAAACTGCAGTGCCTTGAGTGACCATATCATCAACTATTCACAGGATCTGAGGCATTTTTGTAGGTTCTATGGAACCTGGAGTTGCCACAGTAAACATATTTTTAAGCATTTGCTTTCTTCTGTGAAAATATGAAAAAAAAACAATAAAACAAAGATAAATTACGTATGGCTCAGTGTGCTGAAAGATTGTGTAAATGTTACCACTTAAGAGGCAAATGTTACCTCTTATGGAGCTATGTCGGAACGCCTGCAAGGTTACCACCCATGTTCTCTGGGAAAATACCCTGATCCTGTTCCCATTGATGACCTGGTACTATAGAGTTATCGCACTGGATGAACAGAGAACAAACAGAGGAGATGAGGAGTTGGCCAGGAGAGATAATAGCAACGACAGGTGCTTGGGCAAGGTGTGTATGGGGGAACAGCTCCATGCTCCTGCAAGGGGTGGGGGTCTTATGGAGAAGGGTGGAGCCGGGGTGGTGAACATGCCATGACAGCACTCCCCCTCCCTCAGCCCTTAGAGCAGCAGCTGCTGAGAGCCCCAGGCTCTTTAGAATCACCAAGCCTCAAAGCAAATTGCCCTCTTTGTCCCCTCTCATTCGGCGGGCCTGGGAGTTGATACAAGCTGTGGTGGAAGTTAATTAACACCCAAACTGACTTTATTTTCCAGGACTAGTAATCCTGTACCTTTTATCATCCCTCCATTCCTTTCCATTCTGTCTCCGGTGGTTTAAAACAAACTCAAATGATGAACGCAGCAGCGCTGTTTCAATTTGCTATAATGAAAGCAGCAGGGAACGACTTCAAGATGCAGAATAGCGTTCCTCTTTCCCCAAGAACACAGGCATAGCCTGTGTCTTCAGATGGGCATGGAAGAAAAGAATGAGGCTACCTCTACACTATGACTTTTGCTGGAAGAGGCAATGCAAATGAAGTGTGGATTAGCATTTTCTCATGCTTCATTTCCTTATTATCTTCTGATCTGTTTTTGCGCAAGGGGTTTTTGTGCAAAAAGAAACAGTGTGGACGTTTTCTTTTTGCGCAAAACCCCTTTTTTGCACAAGATCACTATACTTCCTTTTTGAGGCATAAGTCTCTTGTGCAAAAAGGGGCTTTTGTGCAAAAAGAAAACATTCACACTGCTTGTTTTTTCACAAAAACCCCTTGAGCAAGAACGGATCAAAATAAATTTGCAAATGAAGCACGAGAAAATGCTAAGCCGTGCCTCTTCCAGCAAAAGTTGTATTTTGGGTCATTTTCCCAACTTACAAATTTGTAATGGAACATTCCTAGACTGACCGATTCCAAAGTCAGAAGGGACCCTGGAGATCCTCTAGTCTGACCTCCAGGGTCAGAAACTCCACAAAATAATTCCTAGAGTGGAGCTTTTAGAAAACCATACAAGCTCGATTTAAAAAGTGCCAGTGATGGAGACTCCATAGTGCCCCTTGGTAAAGCACATTACATTCCTTAATGTCATCTTGAATTCATTTGGTTTCAATGTCCAGCCACTAGATTGTGTTATACCTTTTTCTGCCCGATTAAAGAGACCCTTCTCAAATACTTGTTCTCCATGCAGATACGAAGAGACTGTCATAAAGTCGCCCCTTCACCTTCTCTTTGTTGAGCTAAATAGATTGAGCTCCTTGAGTCTGCCCATAAGGAATTAGCAAGCATGGCTTATAATCTCATCGAACCTCTCTCTCAATGCCCATACTGAATTGTGGGCACCAGTATGGGAAACTGACTGCACAGCATTGCCAAATAAAGAGGCAAAATAACGTATTTGAGATTCCCTGTTTATGAATCCAAGCATACATTAGCCCCAGGGGAGGAGACAGGACTGCTGGGCCCTTGGGCAATGTGTGTGCGTGTGTGCGTGCGTGCGCGTGCGGCAGGGCAGCTCTGTGCTCCCAGAAGTGGCAGGGCCTCAGGCGGAAGGGGTGGGGAGCCGGGGCAGCCAGTACTCAGAGTCACCTGCAGGCCCTCACAGCCGTCTGGAGCACGTTGCGCGGTGCTCCGGCAGTGATTCTAAAGGGCTTGGGGTTCCAGCTGCTGCCGTGGCTGTAACAGCAGCAGTGGTGGCCAGGAGCCCCAGACTCTTCAGAATCACCATGCTCTGGGGCAGTTGTCTCCTTTGCCCCTGCTCCCCACCATCACTAGGCCTGATTAGCCCTGTTGGCCACAGCTTCAGGATGGGAGCTCATGTGTTCATGTTGCTAATGATCCAACATAACCCCCAAACTTTTGCCCCAGGATACAATCCCCTTTCCTGTAAGATGCCTACGTTCTTTGTTGTCTCCTGTAGGTATATACATTTCCACGTTGGCACAGTAATACACAGATTGTTTGCTTGTGCCTTCTTTTAATCCAATTAACGTCAATGTCAATTTTGCATTTTTTTAAATAAAAATGCCATGTGGCACCGAGTAAAACACCCAAGTGAAGTTTGTTACATCAACACTATTACATCAACACTGATGATTAAAATCTTTTGGGGGCAGCTATGTGCTATCAACTGTATGTGTGCTCTGAGCATAACATGAATTTGTCATACGCTCAACACAAGGAGCTGATCCACTGAACAAATCAGTCAGATTTTCCTTGCTTTTCAGTCTGCACAATGGAAAGTCACAATACTGGATGGAGTTCATGCGGCCACAGCAATGACAGGAAGTGCTGTATGGTACAATTACAACACAATAGTCAAAGTTTGAAAGATGTTTTCTATTCTAAGCCCTATATCTGACTCCCTTAACTTTTTCAAATTATATGTACTGTAATTCTAAAAAACTAGCGGGCCTTATTTGTGCATTCACCATAGTCAATTTAATCACACAGACATTGATAGCTATACAGAAATTACTACTAAAACCTAATCCAAAATCTAAGGGAGAATCTGGATCAAGAATTGATATTTTAAGTATTATACATAATTACAGTCACTGCTATTACAGAGCCTGCACTTACACTGTAAGTGAAATGTGAGGTATCACATTTTTTTCCTATAGTAGTTACAACTGGAAATAATTGTGTGGTATCTACTGGCTATTCTGATGTTTTCAATTGTAACGATTATATATTACCTATTTACCTGTCTGATGGATCACTTATGGTCTATTAGTTAAATTGGAGAACACAAACTCTACAGAGTTGTAGTACAATGGATGCTTGCAAATCCTCATGTCACTCATTTTCAAACTTCACAGTCCCTCCCTGGAGCCACAGCAGTGTGCCCCTCCCCCACCCTGTGATGGACAGGAGTAGTGCTGGCCAGCACTTGGTGACTAAGGGGTTAAATTCAGGCAGTTAGCAAGATTGTTGGCAGGGAGCCAGAAGAACCAATGGGGATAGAGTGCTGAAATTTGAATTGTATAAGATACCTTGCCTGTTTTCTTTGTGAAGGAGAGTTAAACCAGGAGTTGAGAGACACAGAATGATGATTACCATGCCTCCAAGGAATTCGGGGCATGGAAGTGGACTGAACCACGAAGCGATAGTGGGTAAAATAAAAGGAAAATGTATATCTAGTCGCCATCAGGGCATTTTTCTTAATTTTTGTGGTTTGGTTTGAACTGTTTTATGTGAATCTAGGCTGCCTCTCCCCCGTTCACCATCTAAGACAGGGCTACTCAACATTCGGGCTGCTTATTGCAGCCCATGGTGCGGTTTGGGTTTATGCAGGGCTCAACATACGGTCCACAGGTAGGATCCTTTGAGCATGGCCTCTACTGGGAACACGCTCCATAATGGCAAGTCAATATAGAGGTCTTGCATTTTAGTAGTTCAATTCCCGGACTGTCATTGCTCATTAAAAGTGCAGTCATATGGGTGGAAATCGGGTAAATATTGCATTTTATTAATATCAGCAGAACTGACTTCAATGAGGCCTGCGTGTTATGTAGTCTTGCCTTAATCTTTGTATTCATGCTCATCAGTGTGAAAGAAGCTCTTTGCATATATTTGTATATATAGTTACATGTACATGCAACCACACTTAAGTTACGGCCCTCGGCATGTGCTGTGTGTACTATTGTGGCCCTTGGGTCTTCCAAAGTTGAGTAGCCCTGGTCTAAGAGTTGTTCCCAGAGATTTTTCTCTGTTTTATTTTTATTTTTTACTTAGTTGCACTGTAACACCTAGCAATCAAGTATGCTTTATCAAGTATACCTTTTGTTGTGTTAATAAAAATCACTTTTTAAGGTGATGATTTGATTCTTGTGTCCTGGAAAGTGCAGGAGGTCTGTCTATGTATGCCTTAGACTAAGAGGTCAGCCATCAGAGACTGCAGCTTGTTTTTTCTCTCTTCTTTTTTTCAAGCTTTTTTGGGGCAAAAGAGGGGAAGGAATTCAAGTGTTGCCTCCTGGGGTTTTTTTAGGGAAAAATCACTTGATGGTGGCAGCTACCCCACAAAGTCAGTAAATCTGTGACTGGAGAGTTTTTGTGAGCAGAGTCTGTAGAAGCAAGGTATTTTAAGGTCTCTTGTGGGACCCCACCTTCTGCACTCAGAGTGGGGAATAGCCCTGATATCCCCCACTATTCAGCAAAGATTTAATAGCCAAAGCCTGTAGCAAAGTCTCATGTTAATTATGACTCAGTAGTACGTATTTCAGAATAAGCTACAGTATAATTATTATATTTATTTATTTTAAGAGGATTAAAATGTACTCAATTGTGTATCTTGGAATAAACAAATCTTAATAAAAATACACACCACTGGATTTACAAAAGAAAGAGAAGAACACAATGTCCTGCCCTAAAGAAAACAAACAAAGGGCTTCTGACTGTGAGGCCTGGAAGAAGGAGCTACTTAAACTATTAGGTCCAGTTGTAAAACTTCTGGCCTTGCTGGACTTTCACTAGAGTCCAGGTCCTTTGCTAGAATGAATGGTCATAAGCTCCCAGATCATGGAGTCTAGGGAAGTAAAGCTGGAGAAGTACAGGGCTGAACAATTGTAACTCACCGAGTCATCTGCAGCTGTAGATTTTTGGTACCTCTCAGCATTCAGCCTTGGACTCTCAAGCTATGTCTCCACTGGTTTTTTTATGGAAGAGGATATGCAAATGGCACGTTCACTTGCATATCTTCTTCCAATTTTTTTTTGTGGTAGAGGTTTTGCCGCTAAAAAACCCAGTGTAGACAGGCCCATTTGTCAGAAAAAAACCTTTTTTGCAAGATCCCTTATTCCTAAAAAAAACGAGGTTCACAGGATCTTGCGAAAAAGAGGGTTTTTTCTGACAAACGGCCCTGTCTACATGGGGCTTTTTAGCGGTAAAACCTCTTCCGCAAAAAAAATCGGAAGAAGATATGCAAATGAGCATTCAATTTGCATATCCTCTTCCACAAAGAAAAACCAAACGCAGTGTAGACATAGCCTCAGCTTGAGCACCAGGCGTTGACTTTGACGCCTGCTCCCAGTGAGAAAGGCAGATAAGCAGAGCCCAAACCATTTAGCACATGGCAAACTGCCATCAAATTTTGTTCTCTCTCGTGTTAGTTTTCACAACCGAGTCATCTGCAGTTAGTCCTCCCAGTCATCAGTGTGCATTAGCTTATAAAGGAGCTATAAAGAAATGAACTGTAAGTATGTTGCATATTCCCCTACAAGGCTAACTATGGAGACTTGATTGTCCTACATTAATAGACATATTTAAAGAAGCAAAATACTTCAGGTTCACTTCAGACCATCATTATTAATCCATATGTTCAGAGCCTGAAACAGACTTCTGTGGCTGATGTCCATAAATAATCTCATTCATGGTTCATTGGTTGAATCGGATATAATATAACTAAATTGGAAATCTGTAGGTTGAGCTCTCAATGAGTTCTGGCAGAGCGCTAAGCAGGCAATCGCAGGCTTAATAACGAAAAAAGAGCAGGATGGAAATTGAAAAATTAACGCAGTAAGAAGCAACAGACTGACAATTTTGATAACTTGCATCAAATAAAAAATACTTGTTCCTTTGTGTAAACCACCCCTTTGTTGCCAAGGGCATGTGTCCATAAGCTCCTTTGCTCGACTGGCTCTGGGAGTGGGGGTAGCCCAGTTGCCCTTTTGGGATGGTCGCCTGGGACCAGATTTCTTTGCTACCCCCTTTTCATAGCTGCTGGTGGATTTGGGGAGACCCAGACCCACCCACTCCTCTGGGTGCCAGCCCAGGGACCCTGTAAGTAGCACTTGTCCATCAAGTGTCCTTACTGTCCACTGCTCTCAAACAATCTCTGCTGGATTTAGTTATATATCCCCAACACGGGCAATTTTAGGGGAGTTATAACTTCTGCTAATAGCCAGGTTTGTGCCATAGCAGCTACCTAGGACTACTGGCTACTGGAGGTTGTAAATTTATCTCAGGCAGGATGACAGTGGTGCAAACTACATTCAACCTCTGCTCCAACGAGAACTTGGACTCTGTTGTTCTACCCCCTGCTAGCTTTGGAGCAAGGGCAAGGCCAGGTTGGCAAGGAGAGATACAGGTGCTGGACCAGATTTTAAACCTGCTCTCCTCATCAGAGCTATGGAAAAGGAAGCTACCACTTGCCCAGTGAATGATGCTCACCCTGTGCCAAGGATATCCCCCTCAAGTCCTGAATGATACACTTCCCTCCACATGGAAGGGTATATGAGGCTCTAGGTTTGAATTTGGCCCATAAATATCAATACTTTTCATTGACAGTATTGACAGAGCTACACCAATTTTCGGTAATGTAAGAATACAAAAGTATAAGATTTTGTACAAGATAAAGATTGATTTCTATTTGATCGGGTTAAAATTATATACACACTGAAATTGTGTAACAAATATGAGTCATGTCTAACAGATACACAACTGTAAAAATGTGATTTAACATACTGGCCAGTATCAAATGGAGTGTAATATTTTTAAGGGCTAATCTGAAAATTGTATACAAAATATCTGAAGTTTATGAAAAACACTGCAGTAGAAATATGTAATGACATTGGTCTAAAGGCAGATTTTAAAGTGGTAACTATTTAATATTTTTTCCAATATAGTGAGATGTTGAAAATTAAAGAAAGGCTTTAATAGAACCCTTTCCCTGTAAACAAATTCCAATCTTATAAAAACATGCCTTTAATTAGCACTAAAAAAGATTTTTCCACTCAACATTCATGTCCCGAGGCCTCTACACCAAAAACAAAACAACCTCCTTCCCCAGCAACAGATATAGACTCTCTAGTCACCAAGTTATGGTATAAATTGGGAATAATATACATAGCAGTGGGGGGCATTTGTAAATATTAAATTATCATCTGTGAATGGATGGATTTCTCCACAAATTTCAGAAACAGATAAATAGCAAAATTAAATAAACATATTAAATATTACTACACAATGGATAGCACCAACTCAATTATTAAGATTTCTGACACACTGAAAACACAGCAAACAGCCTTTATTTCAAGTATTTATCCTTAGCCATGGCAAGCCCAGTAAAGACTGCAGAACCTGGTTCTCATGGGAGGGTGGCCTATTCACAGGAAAAGTAAGCCAGCTGCTAAGGACAATAACAAATGAAAAATGACAAAGTCAAAGGTCAGAAGTGGTGGCACTGGCAGGGAAGTGGACAGCCTCTACAAGTATGCGCTTAGGGCCTTTTAAGCCGAATTTTGACAATTAATAAACCCAGGCCTGTGGTTACTGAAAACCAGTGAATGGGCTCAGAGAGTTGATGCTCCTATTTTAAACATTAATAGGAGTGATGTTAAAAACACAGTAAAAGAATGTTAAAGTAGCTGATTAAACACTCAAAAGTCAAACGTGGCCAAAGTTAATGACGCATGTGCAACTGGAACTCTTTCCCCAAGTGCGGAGGAGGAAGGCAAAGGATTCCACTCAATCCTTTAGCCCATGAGTGGGGAACTTTCTTTTGGGTCAGGGCCTACTAGATTTTGTGTGCTCCAGCCTTGCGGGGGGGAGGGGGGGGGGAAGGTGTGTGCACCTGAGGTGTCCCATCCCTGCTTTAGCCATTTGTCTACTTAAATGTCACCAAGGCCTGCATGTTCTTTTTCACTGTTTTCACCACGGATGACAGGTCCTTACCTGAAGGCTGTAGGAGAAAAAGCCTACCTGCTGTTTATTGTTATAATTTGTTTTGGTTCATGCCCACAGCACGCAAAGAGCTTTCCACACAAAAAGGAACAACTATATTACTGGCTAAAAGACAGGAATGGACAAAGGGTAGGTGTGAGCTTTAGGGATAACCCACAGTAGTACAGAGCATGGTCACCACCTGCCCTGCTCGTAATCTGTGCAGCTTTGTCTCAGATCACTAACACTAAAAGTCTGACCACAAATAATTGCTTACCCTGATCTCCACCAGCCTAGTTAAAGCTCACAGGATGACTCCAACAGCCCTTTCAGTCCTGAGTCTCCTTTAATGCATCCTTCATGAGTTTTTAACTACCAGCACTCACACTTCCCCCCTTTGGTTCGTCACCCTCAAAAAAGTGAAACCGCCCCCCCCCCCACCAATTTTTAGTTCCCTTTGGGACATACATTTCACACAGTTTACACAGAGACCAGCATGGGAAAAATATAATAAAAATATTCAAGAGAAAAATCACAGATTCAAAGAGGCAGCAGTAAGGGAAAGCAGGCACAAGTTGCACAGAAAATAAACATAAAGATGCAACCTCTCACTTTTCACTTATATATTAGTTAATTCTTTTTTCTTTTTTTTACACAAATTATCTACTGCCTCAAAGAAGTTTTCCAACATGCCCTCTGTCACAGAACTGGTCCAGACTGTCACCTTTAGCACTTTGCTTAGATGCTAGCCCTCAGTTTCTGGATAGCTTTCACTTCAAAATCTTTTCCATTTCGGCAACTACAGTTTCTTTTCAACTTTTGCCCATGCTTGCTCTACACTAGTATCTTATGTTGGCATAACTATGTTGCTCAGAGGTTTGGGATACTGTAAATGCAAATATACTTATTGATCTTAGTGACTGACTGAACAAATAGTAGTACTGAGTGGACTTGCAAGTTCTAAAGTTCTACACTGTTTCTACTTGCAATCATGTAAAATAATTGTGTATTTATAAGTTGCATATTCATGTTAAAGATTGCACTATATTACTTGCTTAAAGTGAACTAAAAATAATATTTCTTGTCTTCTCTACAATGCAAAGAGTTGTAATAATAATAATGATAATAACAAATCAGTAGTGTGCACTTTCTATTCTATGTTGTAATTGAAACCAATATATTTGAAATGTAGGAAAACATCCACAATATTTATAATAAATGTAAATTGGCATTCTATTATTAACAGTTCAATTAAAACTAAATAATTGCATCTATTTTTTTCTAATCTCACATCTGTGACTATTTTAATTGTTTGACAACCCTAATAAAATACTTTATAAAGCTTTTAATTTTTCTGCTTTAACCTTAAAATTCTATTTCATTTGAAGGGCTCTCATAAAAGAATTTAGGTAGGCACTTGCATTTGCTTTCATTACAAAGCTAAGCTGCATAATGTACAAAGAGTAATTACATATTAGCAAGAACAATAGTAACGACAGAGCAATGTAGAAGAGATTAGAAACTACACAATATATCAATTATCATATTCTGTTCATATTGAGAGCTTTAATTCAAAGACCATTACAGCAATTTTCCAAAATCGGGAAAGGTATGGAAGGACCAATATTTGAAATTTTTTTTTCTTTGTATGTTGCAGGTCATTGGTTTGAAAAAAGTCCAATCAATTTGTGGTTTTGGGGGGGGGGGGGAGGAGAAAGAGGGAGGGTATAAAATACTTCAATGCTCTTTCTTCTAAAGCAAAAATCAATTCTGGCAGATAAGAAAAATCAATGTTCAGCACTGAAAAGCAACCTTAAAACAAGAATCCTTCATAGAGAGCTCACAATTCATGAGCAACTCCAGTGCAATAAATTATAACAATTTTGCTTGTTTCTAGAGGTTTATATCTGCAATGCATGGTAGACATTAACTATCTAATGTGCACATTAATCTTGAGAAGTGGAAAGTTAAGCATTATCAGCATAACAAACCAATGTAGGGAGGCTCAGTGCTCATGGGTAAAGTTCGTGGACTATGTACTACCCACAATTACCATTCTAGTAAAGACTTGATTCTGCACAGATTTTTGTTTCATATTCAGTATAGCCTACACGGTCAGCAACATACTTTTCATTTGCTATATTAAATAACAGTCATATAAAAATACAAAAATATTCCCTGGTGCAGGGGTCGCAGCTCCAAAATGGTTGTGCACCACTGTGCTTGACCTTTCTGGAAGCTTCCAGAGTGTCTCCCCAGATGGAGCCTGAGATCCAACAGTTTCATAGCATCTCACTAGATAGCGCTTAAGTGATTTGGTCATTCAAGATTAATGGCATCAAGAAAACCATCAACAAGTTCTGAACAGACGAGAAAGAGTGGTGTTGACTAAGTAAAAAACTGGACATTATAAGGCATTTAGAAAAAGGTGTAAATAGAAAAGTGTTGACGGATGAATACAGTGTTGGTTCTTCAACACTTTACGACATTAAGGCTCAAAAGGACAAACTTTTAACATCTGTTGTACAATCTGAGACCAAGAAAGGACTTGAAAAATGCCATACACTGCATAAATTGAAATTGGAACAGCTTGATAAAGCGTTGAATGAATGGTTTGCATTGAAAAGATCTGAAGGACATCCAATTTCAGGGCCAATGCTGATTGAAAAAGCAAAGGACTTTTATAAACAAATGGAGTTGACTGAGCCTTGTGCATTTTCTGAAGGGTGGTTGCAGTGTTTTAAGCTTCAACATGGCATCAGAAGATTGCATGTGTCTGGAGAAAAAGCATCGGCAGATCATGAAGCTGCTGAAAGTTATTATGAATCCTTTAAGAAATTGGTCTCTGAAGATGAACTAAGTGCAGATCAAATATATCATGCGGATGAAAGTTATTGGCCAACTTCAACTCTGGCTGATGAAGGCGAGTTTTCTGCTTCAGGATTCAAGCAGAATAATGATCGTCTGACTGTTCTTACTTGTGCTAATGCTTCTGGTTATCACAGAATCAAACTTTGTTATTGGAAAATATGTTAAACCTACAGCCCTTAAAGGAGTTATTCATTTGTCTGTTGAATACAAAGCACAATATAATGCATGGATGGATTGTGATATTTTCTCAAATTGATTCCATCACACCTTGAGAATTTAAGAAAATTAAACAAGCCATAAGACAGAAGACAACTGCAGAGCACATCCTTCTGAAACAGATTTGGTTTCAGAAAATATTTTCACTGTCTTCCTTCCTCCCAATGTAACATCTCTCATACAACCAATGGATTAAGGAGTTATTCAAAATCTTAAATTAATCTACAAGAAACACTTCATGCAACAGTAGATCCAGTATCAAGGCAGCATCAAGGAATTTCAATCTCAGTACACAAAGATGTTATCTTCAGTGTTGCTTGTGCATGGAATACAGTTAAGAGTCAAACTTTAAGAAGATCTTGGAGAAAATTATGGCTGAATTCTATATTCGCAGAGGGGTCATCTGATGAAGAAGAAAATTTTGAAGGCTTCAGTGTCACAAGAAGAAAGACTGAATTTACAGATATCATTGAAGTTCTGAAGCAAGCTGAGCCTAAAAACCCACTCAAGAATCTCAAAGAAGATGAAGTTGAAGAACAGGTTTACATGGACAACAATGCAGACGTGACCTACAGCCCTAGTGATACTGAAATCAGAGAAAAAGTTCTGAACCCAGAAAAGTCTTTGCCACCTGAATATGATTCTGAGGAAGATAAAACTTCCTGGGCTAATGCAAGTTCAGATCTTTCAACTCTGATCAAATTTGCTGAGCGGCATTCTTCTTTTTCATCTCAAGAAGTAATTCAACTGTATGCACAAGAGACAGCAGGCCTATAAGCAGGGTGATATCAGGAAGTTGCTGTAGAGAGCTTCTGTACCTTGTGCAACTATGCCTTCTACATCTACATGTACCAGTGATTTGGATCCAGAGAATGACTACATTTTTAGTTTTAACTTATGTTACTATGCCATATAATAATTACAGTACAGTGACTTTTTAATAAAATAAGACTAAATTTTACTTGTTCGATTGTCCCATAGATCCTTAGCATTGTGTTTAGGTTGTTTACAATATAGTTTACATTGGTAGATATCCAAAATTTGAGTTTTACTATTATTGTCCATTCATTTTTCCTAAGTTGATGGGACCTTCAGATAACCAGAATTTTTAGATAATCAGAAAGCCCTAATCCCCGAACATGCTGGATAACACAGGTTTTACTGTACATGTTTTCCTGTGGATTTTCCAAACTTCCTGCAGAATTTGGCAATATTTCTTAGAACAAGCCAGGAATTACTCATGACAAATAGCAATCTATGACTAAGGTGAGAACTCTAAAAAATAAAGGATCATTTTTCCCTTCTACAAGTTCCCTTCCGAGTTTTAACATACCCAGAAAGAAAAGTTCATTTCAAACTTATCTGCAAAAGCAAACACTGTTCTTTGGAACAAGAAAAAAATTAGAAGTAGTAGTAGAGGTTTAGCTGTTTGTCTACACTCAGCAAAGACAAATAAAAAAAAAGCCAGCACAAATGGTGCCCTATTGCTTATCTTGGTTCTCTGGTCCTACAATTACTGGTGGCCTTTCTAGAGAACATCTAATAAGATAGGACACACAGAAAAGTAAGGACAATGATCTTAGTGATGCACTGATACCAATGCTTAGCACACTCAAGGTATTTTTTTATTTCCCTCTGGGACTAAGGTTTTCTAAATAGCACCTTCAAAAATATCTATTTTCTGAATCAAAATTAAAAAATGAAAACAAGCACAACACTGCATAAAACTAATTGGGGGGAAAATGATGCTATTACTAGATCCATAGCTAATTACCATCTCCCAGGTTTGACTGTGTTACAACACATCAAAATACAGATTGCTTACGTATTCAAGCTTTGATAAACAACACCATGTAAATCACTTAGTGTTAAACAGTGTAAGAAACAAACACTCCCTCAACTTCGTCAGGCCACTAGTCAGGTGTTCAGCACAGGAAGAAATTACCCCCAGAGGAATGCTTGGATTCATGCCAATATCTCATTAGCATTTAGCACTACTGGCAGAGCATGAAAGCAAGAAACAGAAATGTACAGACATGCAAAGAGACAAAGAAGAGATTAAAAGCAAACGTGTCTAAGGTATACGGGTTCCACATTTAACACATTTAAAAGCAAAAGGTGAGTGTTTGTATAATACAAAAACTCTAGTAACAAGCAGTAACAGCCCATGCGTCTTATCTGGGTAACCTTTCAGAAACTCTCAAACAGCAGTTGGCTTGCTGCGATCAAAGATGTGTATATAACACACTGACCTCCACCATCAGTCCTTGAAAGCAGCATAGTTACTGACAGTCTTGCTATTATTAATGTGTCTTCTCTTTCCTGAATATCCTTTCAGATACAACCTAAGCCACACAATTGGCATGTGGATCAGCAGTGGTAAAAATATGCATAATCCCACTCATCTGGTAGCCAGGTTTCACTGGGTTTTTTTGTTTGTTTTTTGGCAGAAACTAAGATTTTCTAGAATATCCCAGAGAGCGAGAGAGTGAGAAAGAGAGACTAGTTCACTTGTGAATAAATATAGTTGTCAGCAATACTACCCTGAACAGTCTAACCCTGTGTTGTGGAATGTATAGGGTATGATGTTTCATCTGGCAACTTAACCAGATCTTTACATAAAATAATAATATGAAATTTAGTGAGCCACTCAGTACGGACGTCTGGTAAAAATGGACTACCGGAGAATACTGAGCTAACAGCTTGACTTTTAAAATTCAATACAGAAGTTTATGCAATATAATCACTCTATTACATGGGTCCTATAAAGCATTTTCAACATCCCGGTCACATTAATATGGCTGTTACACTTTTGCTGATTCTTTTTGCCAGCTCTGCATTTCCCAGAACTTTCCTTCTTCTGAAAGTCTCAAAGGGGTAGCTGTGTTAGTCTGTAACTTTAAAAAACAAGTAGCCCTGTGGCACCTTAGGGTATGTCTACACTGCCACCCTACTTCAAACAAGGGTGGCTAATGTAGGCATTCGAACTTGCAAATGAAGCCAGGGATTTAAATATCCCGGGCTTCATTTGCATGTTCCCGGGAGCCACCATTTTTAAATGCCCTGTAGTTTGAACTACCTGCTACATGCGGCACGGACTAGGTAGTTCGAATTAAAGCTCCTAATTCAAACTACCATTATTCCTCGCGCAAGGAGGTTTAATGGTAGTTAGAATTAGGAGCTTTAATTCGAACTACCTAGTCCGTGCTGCGTGTAGCCGTGGGCAGGTAGTTTGAACTACGGGGCATTTAAAAATGGCAGCGCCTGGGAAAATGCAAATGAAGCCCGGGATATTTAAATCCCGGGCTTCATTTGCAAGTTCGAATGCCTATATTAGCCACCCTAGTTCGAACTACGATGGCAGTGTAGACATACCTTTAGAGACTAGCTCATCTGAGAAAGTGGGTTTTGCCCATGAAAGCTCATGATACTATATTTGTTAGTCTCTAAGGCTATGTCTACTCAGCAGAGCTATTTATTTTGGATACCTTTGGTATCTCAAAATAGCTATTCCACATCATAAGAGTAAGCCCATTATATCAAAATATAATGGGCTTGCTATTCCAATGTCCCTGTAAACCTCATTGCACAAAGGATAAGGGATGCTTCGGAATGGCGCCTTATTTAGAAATAACATCTAAATAAGCTACGCAATTTGCACAGTGCAAATTGTGTAGCTTATTTTAAGGTAAGGGTGTTGTGTAGATGCACCCTAAGGTGCCACAGGACTCCTCCTTATGAAAGGCATTCAAAGGAGAAGCAGAGGAGTAGGCTGAAATCCTGTAAAGTGTCATGTCAAAAATGTAATATGTAGATATGTAAATATTAGGGCTGCCAAGCCATTAAAATTAATCATGATTAATCACAATTAATTGCACAATTATACAGTAATAGATAACCATCAATGTACATACTTTGGATGTTTTCTATATTTTCAAATGTATTGATTTCAATTACAACACAGAATACAAAGCGTATAAGTGCTCGCTTTATATTTGATTACAAATATTTGCAATGTAAAAAACAAAAGAAATAGTCTTTTTCCATTTATCTCATACAAGTACAATAGTGCAATCTCTTTATCATGAAAGTTGAACTTAAATGTAGAATTATGTACAAAATAACTTAATTAAAAAAATAAAACAATGTAAAACTTTAAAGCATATAAGTCTACTCAGTCCTATTTCTTGTTCAGCCAATCACTCAGACGAACAAACTTGGTTACAATTTGCAGGCGAGATAATGCCACCTGCTTCTTGTTTACAATGTCACCAGAACATGACAACAGGCATTTGCATGGTGTTGGTGTAGCTAGCATCACAAGATATTTATGTACCAGATATGCTAAAGATTCATGTGTTCCTTCAGACTTCAACCACAATTCCAGAGGACATGCATCAATGCTAAAAGGGTTCTGCTCGATAATGAACTAAAGCAGAGCAGACTGATGCATGTTCTTTTCCACCATCTAAGTTGGGCGCCACCAGCAGAAAGTTGATTTTATTTTTTGGTGGTTTGGTTTCTGTAGTTGCTGCATGGGAGTGTTGCTCATTTAAAACTTCTGAAAGCATGCCCCACACATTGCACTTCTCAGATTTTGTACGGCACTTCAGATTCTTAAACCGTGGGTTGAGTGCTGTAGTTATTTTTCATATTGGTACCTTCCTTGTGTTCTGTTAAATCTGCTGTGAAAGTGTTCTCAAAATGAACATGAGCTGGGTCATCATCTGAGACTGCTATAACATGAAATATATGGCAGAATGAGGGCAAAACAGAACAGAAAACATACAATTTTACCCACAGGAGCGGTCACAAATTTAACACAATTTTTTAAAACAAGGATCATCGTTATGGAAGCATGTCCTATGGAATGGTGGCCAAAGCATGAAGGGGCATATGAATGTTAAGCATATTTGGCATTTAAATACCTTGCAATGCTGGCTACAAAAGTGCCATACAAACATCTGTTCTCACTTTCAGGTGACATCATAAGAAGAGTCAGGCAGCATTATCTCCCATAAATACAAATAAACTTGATTATGTTAACAATTGGCTAAACAAGGAAAAGGACTGAGTGGACCTATAGGCTCTAAAGTTTTACATTATTTTGTTTATGAATGCATTTATGTAACAAACAATCTACATTTGTAAGTTACGATTTGCATGAGGTGAGCTGAAAAATGCTATTTCTTCTCCTTTTTTCAGTACAAATATCTGTAATAAAAACATCAATTGAGCACTGTGCACACTTTGTATTCTGAGTTGTAACTGAAATCAATATATTTGAAAATGTAGAAAGCAGACAAAATATTTAATACATTTCAATTTATTCTATTCTTTAACAGTGTGATTAATCACAACTAATAGTTTTGAGTTAACTATGATTAACCAAGGGCTCTATTATATATCTCTTAAAGAGCTACTTGCTGTTCTTTGTGTACATTCAAACCAACAGAAAATTTTGCTATTACAGTATGTTCAATTTAAAGGAGATTTTGCTCCAGCTACAGTATTTTACGAGGCATTATTATGAATAGTGTGCCTATTCAAACCCATCTCTTTTAGGCATTTTTCAATTGATGATTGTTCACTCATCAGCTCTGATTGTCAGTTCAGTCCCTGCCTTTATTTGTATTGTATCTGCCCAATTGAGTTGGAAAACTCTTTGGGGCAGAGACTTATCTAATCTATGTGCTTCATAAACACTATGCATGCCTATGATGCCACAGAATGCATTAAAAATGTCTTAGGACCAAAGCCTTAGCCTGTGTAAATAAATATTCTTCCATCAAAGTCAATTTTATACAATTATTACCAAATTACTGCAGTGGCTTGTAAAGCGTGTCCCTCAGTACAAAGAGAATGAAAATGCAATATTAGATGTTACCTACAATGTAAGGATATTAAATGGCAATTAATTGACTAGTCAAGTAGTCAAGGGAATTTCCATCGACTAATTGATAGGCACTTGTCCATTTCCAAGGAGGAATGCAGAACTTTGCATGCAGCCCAGGGTCAGTTGGAAGTTCCGCTGAAATGCCACAGGGAGCCTGGGATCAGCTGGGGAGTCCCTAGCTGACCCTGGTTCAACATGGCATTTCAAACTGGCAGCGCAGCATGGAGCCCGGGGTCATCTGAGGAGTCCCCAGCTGACCCTGGGCTCCGAAGTGCCACTTTGAAACACTGCCTCAATGGTTCAAAGGGGCAGCGCCACACAACTAAGCCCCTCTGAAGTACCCCTTTCTCCCCCTCTGCTGCCTCTATCTGATAGGGGCAGCAAGGGGGGGGGGGAATCGACTAGTTAACTAACTATCCAATAAGCTTTTAAGCTTTTGACTAGTCCTTAACATCCTTAGTTGAGACTGGTTTAAAAGGCTTCCCTTTGGAAAGAGCTGGGAGACCTAAGGACTGGGAGTGACAAATCGTGCTGTGAAGGAGCAGGAAGTACTTACTCAAGTACCATGAGAAAGATACTGGGAGGAGCTGATTGGGGAAGTGGTCAGGGAAAAGCTGCAGCTCTGGCAGTAGAAGATTTACTATCTGCTGCTGCCATTAAGGTCCTTGGACTGGAACCCAGAGCACAGGATGGGCCTGTGGTCCCCCCCCAACTTTCCCTGCACCTCCATGGAGGTCACCCCTAAAGGGAGAGTTTGGGAGGCCTATGATGACCTGTTTGAATGGCCTATGGTGAGGATGGCTCAGTAGGCGGTGACCCTTGCCTCTAGTAAAGAGCAAGAGGCTACATGGAGGTCATGGCAAGCCTCTGAGGCAAACACTATTTACCCAGGAGCACAGGACCCCTAGGGTGTGTCTAGACTACAGAGTTTTGTCAACAAAAGTGGACTTTTGTTGACAAAACTATACCTGCGTCCACACTACCGCTGAGTTCTGTCGACATAATGTCGACAGAACTCAGCAGTTTTGTCGACGCTGGTAAACCTCATTTTACGAGGCATAACACCTTCTGTCGACAGAGTTTCTGTCGACAGAAGGAGTTATTGAATGGAAACTGTCCTTTGCGTCCAGACTACCATGTCGACAAAAGCAGCTTGCTTTGTCGACAGAACTCAATGTAGTCTGGACGCGCTTTGTCGACAGAAGTTTTGTCGACAGTATCTGTCGACAAAACTTCTGTTGACAGAAGCCTGTAGTCTAGACGTACCCCTAGAGAAAGGCCAGAGCTTAGCCACAATATGTACAGACAGGTAGGTCCCAATTATCAGTCTTTTATATTGGTTTAACTCCATTGACTCTAATGGATTTGGTCATTTATATGAGGATAAATGAGATTGTGATCAGGCATACCATAATCTACATGGAGTCTGTGCTGGCCCCAGGATTTTAGAAGGTGCGTGAGGTAATATCTTTTATTGGACCAACTTCTGTGGGTGAAAGAGACAAGCTTTCGGGCTTAAACAGAGCTCAAAAACTTGTCTCTCTCCCTAACAGAAGTTGGTCCAATAAAAGAATTACCTCACCCACCTTGTCTCTCTTATATAGTATTCTGGTCAGGCACAGCCAAAAGAACACAAAGTCACAAAATACAGAGACAAAGGGCCAAATTCTCCATTATTGTCTGGGTCAAAAGATTTAAGTCCTCAAAGAATTTGGCTGGCTACTTTCCTCAGTGATACTTCTGCCCTCTGAGGAAATTGGCTCATCGGATATTTTGAGAGCAAGAGCGCTTCTGTGACACACATGCCCCTACTGTGCATCAATAGGGATGTTCACAGTACTACAAAACGAGCTGGAAAACATTTGAAGGCTTTCTCAAAGTAAAGTAGAAAGAGCATTTAAACTGTCACCAGAACCACAATGCTACTCAAAGTCTATCTGAAACGGCTGCAGGCAGTGCAGGAAACCTAGAGAGATCACACCAGCTTGATCTGGTTTGGGGAAAAAAGTGGATCTGCAGCTTCCACTTTGTACCGTTCCGTCTGGGCCACTATGACCAAGTCGCATAGGGACTGACTCTGTGGATCTTCCAAGGCAGGGGGAACCCACAGGGAAAAATTAATGGGTGCTGAGCACCAACTAGTAGCCAGCTCCTCCCTCCTACCAGCAGCCCAGCTGACCAACTCCTCTTCCCCCTCCCAGCACCTCTCACCAGCCATAAACTGCTGTTCTGCCATGTTCAGGATACTCCAGGAGGGAGGGGGGAGAAACGGGGATGGAGTGCACTCGAGGGAGGAAGTGGGGAAGAGACAAGGTGAGAGCTTAGGGGAAGGAGTAGAATGGGAGTTGGGCAGGGCAGAAAGAGACGGGATGAGGTCGGGGCCTAAGGCAGAGGGGAAGTAGGTGCCAATGACAAGTCGCCTGATTGCTTCTGAGAGAACAAATATTGGAAGTAGCCCAGGAAAACTATTTGGCTCAACATGTACACAAAAAAACCTGGGTGAGTTGATGGAGCACAGGCGCATCAATGGCTATTAGATGGTTTGTGCAGGGTTGGTGTTCCTAGCCTGTTTGTCAGAAACTGCGAATGAGGGACAGAAGAGGGATCACTTGCTGACTCCCTGTTCTATTCATTCCCTCTGGGGCATCTGGCATTGACCACTGTTACAAGGCAGAATACTGGCTAGATGGGCTTTTGGTGTGACCTACTATAGCAAAATATTTAAATCTTACATTTTTATGTACTTTATTTATACTCATGACATACAGGTGCTTCATTTTCTTCTGAGGGCTGTTGTGCAATTGCATAACATGCAAAACTTCATGGTAGCATAAGCTTCTTACCAGCTTCACTTTATGTTCCAAACTGAGGATTATAAAGACTATTTTGTCCATCTGAGCTTTGCATGATAAGGCAAAACAGATTTCAAGAAAACCATTTTCCTTGTCTGAACCATGTATTGCCACCAAAATTCTCTTATTGGACAAAACACTCTGCAAAGACAGATTTTTTCCCTCAAACATATTAAAGAAATTAATGAAAGAACTTATTGCAAAAATCAAGTCTTCATCCGGCCAGCACCTATTATGAGTAATGTTGCTCCTGTGAGTAGTCAGTAACTTCAGTAGGATTACTAATATGAGTCAAGTTGAACAGGTATTTTTCCCTGAAAGGTCAGGACCTTAACCGTTTCCATTCTTGATAATTATTTGGAATGTATTAAATTCTAGAAAATTTACCTGGTGTTGCTTGGGTCCAGAACACAATTAATTTTTTTTTAAATAAAATGAAAATGTACATGCTTCATTTAAATTATTGCTCTGACATGGACTGGGGATGATGAGGGATTCCATAGGCCGGCTACCCTGGGAGAGAGGGCTACCCCAACCCTCTCTCACCGCAGCAGGTTCAGGCCAGATGAGAAGCACTTCTCATGGCTGCTGCAGCTCCAGTGGGCACAGCCAGGGGAGGGATGCATGTCCACTGACCAGGGCAGGTCCAGGTTTGTTTGCCCTCTTGGTTCCCCAGCCAGAGTGTGGAATGCAGCAAACGGTGCACTTTACCCTCACTATCTAACGAAGAGTAACAGCCAGCAATGTTCCTATATGTGAGCTTCAGCTTCCTCTGACCTTCCTAAAAAGCAACTCCTGGAATGGGAGGCTCCAGGATGGGGCAGTCCCAGATGGGGAAAGAGGGGAGGAGATGCCCTTTGCCAGCCCTTTTTACCTGCCTGTTGATTCTGTCTCTTTTCTGTGCGGTTTTTTGAGAAGCAATCCCATTCCAGGCACATCCCTTTGTCCTGTCACAACCAAACCCTGACCTTGCTTTAAGTTATAAGAGGAAGCTGTGTACCGAATTTGGTGGTCCTAGCTCCTACCATTTAGGAGGACAAACAAGACAGACAGATGGACAAATATATAGTAGATTGGATGTGACATAACAGTATGAAACTGAATTCCTCTAATGTGATTTTCACTGTGGCACAGAGCCAGCCCCTGAAAAGTGTATTTCCCTGGAAACTCTATGTGGCAATACAGAATTGACACCTTCCATCAATATTAACAGCCTAGCCTATTGCTCCAGGACAGCTATCATCATCTCGAAACCTCTTTATTATGCCAGCTTGATGCCAGTCCTTCGTAGGACAGATCATGCAATACTTGTGAATGAGGTTTGATTATGACAAGTATGTTTTACCGAGAGAGAAAATATATATCATGGCAAATGGGACATGCAACAATTTCATAAGTATTCCAAGTTCACAGCATATTCATCCGACTTTAAAAAGTTTCTGCACCTAGTAAAGTCACAGTTATTGTTAAAGTCCTTTTACTGATGTTCACAATTTTCTTTACTCAGTTTTTCTGATTATCTTGCAATGTATATTATAACTTCTCCTTTGTTGTGGGGAGAGGACACTTTTCAGGGAGTCTATAACCTAACGAATTTCAACAGGATATAGAGGCCTAAGTCTCTTAGGACTTGTCTCCACTGCAGTGTTAGCTCAAGATATGTCTGTAGCCCTTACCCTGACTCTAGTCCACATGCAGATGTCTGTAGCTCAAGTTAACTGGTGCTTTAAACTGAAGTTCACTAGCCATCAGCAGGTCCAGGTTAAAAGCTGAAGTCTGTCATGCAGGAGGGACTCTGCCACTTTGTGCTGCAAATCCAAACACTATTCAGCCAGAACTCAGTTTTGAACTCCCACACAAGTTAGGCTAACTCAGGAGAAGTCACCACGAGTGAACACAACTCCAGTTGACACTGCAGTGAAGAAACCATTAGTTCCATCAGAAAACCCCAAAGTTCTTGAAGTACTTACCATTTAATTTGCCCTTGGTTTAATCATTCAGAAAAGGGATCTATTGCTTTCTGTGATTTTGTGACTTATCTGTGGAATATTTTTCCTAGAACTATCAAAACTTTGAAGTGTACCTTACTAATAGGCATAGATTTTGCTTATTAAACAAAAAGTAGAAGTTCCCTTTGTTTGCTACTGCTTTTAATTGTTTGCACTTAATTAATTTGTACCGTAGAAGTATACAGCATCTGGAATATTTTCATATTTCACGAATTCAGGCTTTTATGCGCCACGTTTCTTATCTGAAAAAAATGCTTCCAGGGCTAGGTAGTAGATATACTGCAACATACAATTCACCCTATGTTGTGTTCCAAAACATCTGATCTTTCTGGAACAGTTCCAACCCTGCTCTAGCCTTTCTTGCAATAAATATAAAAGTTACACTCAGTAACAAAAGCAAATATAAATTAAATCTTCAAAGAATATCTCAAGCATCTCTTTTAATGTTCACTTTAGACTTTTTTAATTTTGGTGGTTCATGACACATTACAAGTGCATCCTTACCTGTGTACCAGCTGCTTACGGCTTACACAAATCGCTGTCTCATAATCATGAGTGACGCACACTTTATGTGGGCTGCACTTTACCTTCAAACATGGATCTTTGGATGGATCAAGGGCTATCAAAAACAAATGTAAAAATAACAAAGTTAGGAGTTTAAGTGAAATTATCTCGCCATTCCTAATTCAAATAAAGGACATGCGGATAAATCAATATCGTATAAACACATCCACAAATGATTGAGCACATGCTTTTCCACTTTACAGTTGTTTTTAATTAATGTGTTTTGGATGGGAGAGTTTAATGGAAGCTCAGTCTGAGTGGTTAAATCTTTTGATTGCGTAATAGTAAGTTGAGTCCATCTTGTCATTCAAATAAATATAAGAAGTGCTCATTAAGGAAAAATAGCTCATATGGCAAAAACCCATCATACATTATTTATCTAATGTAGAAGTTAGAAAATAAATAGACCTATAAAATAAAACAGAGCCATCACTAACATAATAAATGATATTCTAAAAGCTATTTTGTGACTACTGGAAGCTATGTAGTAATTACTAAGCTCATGTTGATATGTAGTCCATAATAATAGCATTGTGCACTAAGAATTTTTGCATCTCCTCCTACCCCAATTCTAAAGGCAACAAAATCTAGGTGCTAAAAAAAAAAAAAGATAGCTTGTAACAATGTTAAACCTGTAAGGAAGGACAATAATAATAATAAACTCATTGCACATTTATACAGCACCTGTCATCACAAAGTATCCCAAGGAATTGTTCTACTACTTAAGTGAAGTTGCCTCTCGGATGAAAGGTGGCCACTATTTAACAGCACCACAACAGTGCATGTTCTGCAAGAATGAACTGTACAAGACCTTAATGAAACTGCAGTGGGACTGATGACAAAGTAATTACCAAAAATGATGTTTGGCCAGGATCCTGGAATTAGACCCCCTTCCCATCTGGAAAGATCACAAATGACCCAGTAAGATGCTGCCAGTATTTTAAAAAGGGGCTCCCACAAAAATTCCTTATTTAGCCTGTGTTAAATATAATATAGAAAGGAGGGGCAAGAAATTTATTCTTCTTTTTAACTGCAAAATGCTCTCTCATAATGCTAAGCAAGGAAACACACAAGAAATATAGACAAGGAGTCCTGTGGCACCTTGTAGACTAACAGATGTATTGGCGCATAAGCTTTCGTGGGCAAAGATCCACTTCGTCAGATGCATGACATCTGTTTTTACGGTCACATGCATCTGACGAAGTGGGTCTTTGCCCACGAAAACTTATGCTCCAATACATCTGTTAGGCTGTGTCCAGACTCAAGGGTTTTTTCGAAAAAAGTAGCCTTTTTTTGAAAAAATTTCCCCTGTGTATAGACTACAGTTCTTTCGAAATTAAATCAAAAGAATGTGGCTTTTCTTTCGACGGTGGAAAACCTCATTTCACGAGGAAGAACGCCTTTTTTCGAAAGTGCTCTTTCGAAAAAAGGCGTTCTTGAATGCAAACAGGGCTTTTTTGAAAGAGAGCATCCAGACTGCCTGGGTGCTCTCCTTCGAAAAAGCGGCTTGCTTTTTCGAAAGTACTGCTTGCAGTCTGCTTGCAAGTATCTTTCGAAAAAGCCTCTTTCGAAAGAGGCTTGCAGTCTAGACGTAGCCTTAATCTATAAGGTGCCACAGGACTCCTTGTCGCTTTTGCAGATCCAGACTAACGTGGCTACCCCTCTGATACTTGACAAGAAATAAAGTGAACTTTGCTGGAAATGTTTATACTTTTTCTTGACAAATATATCAACAGGGGGACTTACCGACTTCTGGGGTCTTTGGGATTCAGAGAGAGAGAGAGAGCGAGATAAACTCCATGCTCTCAGAAGGGGTGGGGCTTCAGATGGAAGGGGCAGGGCTGGGGGGTAGCCTCTCCCTGTGGCCCTTCCACACTGCCTGCAGCTCTGGCACAGATTTAAAGGGCCCACAATTCTGGCTGCTGCCACTCCCTCAGAAGAATGGCAGGGAGCCTCCAGCCCTTTTGAATCGTCAGGCCTTTGGGCAGTTGCCTGCTTTGCCTCCCATTGGTGAGCCTGTATATTAGCTATATTACCATGCACCACTGCATTCAACTGATAAAATGTGTAGTATACATGGTGGAGGGGTGGGGGAGAATTTAAGACATTGTATAATTGGAGGCATCTTATGAAGGAAAATCTTTTTAATGTACCTTGTTGCAGTCAAGTCCTAGTTTTGATAATATAAAAGCACACTTACGGGCTCAGGGACAAATTATGGCTGACAGGGATGGATTAGCATTGTCCATTGGGGATATGAGAATCCATCAGAAGCAGGGAGTCACCTCCATCTTCCCTGTCATTGTGTGGTAGATTGTTAAAATGAGTGGGCTTTGTAAGGCCCTCAGGCTTTCCCACCAGCACACCACAAAACAGGTCAGGATGTTGATTTGAGGTCTCCTGAACAGTGGCTATGTTGCCTCTCTAACTAATTTAAATTATTTTTATATCTGTTTTTATTTGGACTTTCATTATTTCTTCTTCCCAAAGATTCCCCCCTCATTCCCGCTCAGCATCTCCTTCCTTCCAGCTTCGATTGCTTATTTGAGACATTTTTGTTTTCATTTTGGAGCTCCACAGAAGGTATTTATGTCAAATTATCCCGGCTGTTTATATCATCATTGGCTGATGCCCAGGGAAGTTTTTTTTTTTTTTTAAGTAAGACATGACTTTTTACAAAAAAAACAGAGTAATTTTTAAGTTCAATTCAATTACCACTGACGTTCTCCGCATGTCAGCAAATGCATTTCGAACAACTAGAGGGTTCTTTTGCTCTCCTGCGGTGCTGAAATACTGCAGCTGTTCTGCCTTGGTTTAAGCAGTCACAGCAGCAAGCGCTCGCCACATTAACACCCATTACAGATTTGTGATGGGCAATTGAGCACAATCCGTGCATATGTAGTTAGAGCAATACAAGGCGTTGGAAGACTTAAAAACAAAACATCAATGTTAACAGCTTTTGCTCCTAAATCCATTAAACTGATAAAAAAGGTGAAATGGTGGGAAAGGTCCTACATTTCCCCCCATTTCACCTTTTTTATCAGTTTAATGGATTTAGGAGCAAAAGCACACTTAGCATCTAACGAGTATCCATATGGAAAATTGAATTTATATACATATAACCAAGGGTCTATTGTGTGGTCTATGTCAGGACTCTGCAACCTGAGGCTCTGAAGCGGCATGCAGATCTTTGGCTTTCCCCTTGCGGCTTTTTGGGGGGGCTCTCAGTCAATCACAATCTCCCTGCTTGCCTTGGTCCCACACTGCTGCCAGAAGCAGCCAGCATGGCCCCATGCAGGAGAAGGAGGCCACAGGGGTCTCAGAGCACTGGTCTTGCCTGCAAGCTCCACCCCTGCAGCTCCCATTGGCCAGAAATGGAGAATTGTGGCCAATGGAGCTAAGGAGGTAGTTTCGAGAGAGAGAGATATTGAGCCACATGCCCTTGACCTCCCACCCCCAGGGGCACAGGAGAGTGTTGGCCCCTTTTGGGAGTAGTGTGGGGACAGGGCAGTCGGAAAGCCTGCTTTAGACTTTCTGCACCACCAACCAGGAACCACATGCGTTATAAGTGCCTCCTGGCAGGAGGCTGCACCCCGACCTCCAGAATCCCACACTCCTCTTCTGAACCCCAACATTCTGCCCCAGGTTGGAGCACCCTGCTGCACCCAAACTCCTTCCCAGAGCTTGCACCCCATACCTCCTCCTGCATCCTAACCCCCTGCCCTGAGCCCCTTCCCCAAGCAGCTCTCCAAAGATGTCCAACAGCAGAAGTCACATTAAAACTATTGGTGAGTAGCAATAACTATACTATGTTCAATTATTATTAATTGATAAATTCTAACTCTATTCAAATAAATTGTAAACATAATTTAGTGTAATGATAATAAGCAATTCATTCAATATAACAGGGACTGATTCACTAAGTAATGTCTAGGTGAGAACAAAATGCACAGTCAAACTGCATTGATAGGACATACTTACACTAGGAAATTATTTCAAAATAACTTATTTCAAAATAATAACTGTCTACCTGCTATCTTTGTGATCTGTACTGTAGCCTGTAAGGCTAACCTGCTTGCTTGCCTATAGATATCTTTTTAATCTCTTATATACTTTCTAATGGTTTAATCATTTGATTTATTTTAGTTTATAGGTTTATAGCAAAGTAATTTGACTGTAACACAAATGACCTACAGGCCATATCCTGTATGTTAAGCTAAAGCACGTTAATATTTTTGTCTGGGACCTTTCACCCAGACAGCAGATGACTTGCATATGTTCAGGACCTTTCACCTGGATAAAAAAACCAGGACCGTGTAACACTTTAAAGACTAACAAGATGGTTTAATAGGTGATGAGCTTTCGTGGGCCAGACCCACTTCCTCAGATCAAATAGTGGAAGAAAATTGGCACGACCATATATACCAAAGGATACAATAAAAAAAATGAACACATACGAAAAGGACATGTGTTCATTTTTTTGATTGTATCCTTTGATTGTATCCTTGTTAGTCTTTAAAGTGCTACATAGTTCTGTTTTTTGTTTCAGCTAGACCAGACTACCAGGGCTACATTTCTATCACTATTTCACCTGGACAGATGGTGATTAGATAGTGACTTTTCATGGTACAGGGGCTTCTAAGAATACTCTCAAATTTAACAAGTACACCACTAGAAGAACAAAAATAACATAGGTGAGAATGATCTAGAATCATGAATATGTATGTACATATCATCAATACATACAAGCATGTTACATGTGTCCAGCCTATGGAATAAGTGTACACCACCAGTTTGTGGGTGAGGAAGTAAAATTTGGGCATAGAAGGAGGTCCCAAGCTCTTATGCTTATACAACAGGGTGCCTGGAGCTTTTGCTGGGGTGGGGGGTGTGGGAAGGGGGAGAGCGAGAGAGAGAGAGATAGAGAGAGAACTTTATTTTTCTAATAGTCAGGTAAAAACCCGTCTGCCATTTTTATTGGCCTAACTAGACAGTCTCTACGACAAAGGATTAATGGACACAAATCAGAGATTTGAAATGTTCACACACAGAAACTTGTAGGGAAATATTTTAACTTGCCCAGGTACTCATTAACGAATCTAAAAGTGAATATTCTCTTACAAAGCAATTTAAAAAGTCAGATGGAGAGAGAAGATGTGAAACTTGCTTTCATTTGCAAATTTGACACCTGTAATCGAGGTCTGAACAAAGACATTATCCGGATGGGCTGCTACATTCAACACTCTAATGACATCAAAAGGTAAGTCTCAGGCACGTACAGCCCCCTCTGTTAGCTTCATTTAGCATATACACTCTAGTTGACAAGATTTTTTCCCCTTTTTTCCCCTTCTCTTTCACTCCCCATATCTTCTTTTTCTGCTATTTATTTGTACCTCTGGACCCCCTTGCTCCACTCATCTGAAGAAGTGGGTTGTACCCATGAAAGCTCATGATACTATCTTCATTTTTTGTTGTTAGTCTCTAAGGTGCTGCAGGACCATTTGAAGTTTTTTTTAAGTTGCCATCAGTCAGCTTTTAACCTTTGCACCTCTCAGCCGAGAACTGAGAAACCTGTACCTGAACTGCTGTACTGGCGGCAAGTCTCATCCTTCATCTCTTATCATCAGGTTATCAAGATCAGGTGTAAGTATATTAATAAAGCCACCAGATCTGGTCCATGGACCATCCTGCTGGGAACCTCAGGCACATGCAGCTGCCGCGGTTTAAAACACAGTCCCTGTGGCTCTCTGCTCTGTAGGGAGGGGGAGGCTTCGTACGATCTCCCTGCCCCCAGCCCAATCTTCAGCTCCTATTGGCCAAAACCAACTGGCCAATAAGAACTGACCTCAGCCAATCTCTCAGCTCCTATTGTCTGTAAAAAGACAGCCAATCAGAGCTGAGAAATTGGCCTAACTGTTTGGGGCAGTGCAAGCCTCTTCCCCGATGCAGAATTGAGAGCCACATGGAGGGAGTAGCCTGTGTTTTTAAGGGGGCTGGGGCTGAAACAGGCAGGGATTCCAGCCTGCCTCAGGGGTGTTGCCGTCTGCTGGCCAGGAGACACTAAGGTAAACTCCTCCCAGCCAGCACCTGCCTCTGGCACCCCAACCCCTCCTGCACCCCAACTCCCTCCTCCAGGTCACCATCCAAACCGTCTGCAACCCCTGCCCCAGGTGACAACTCCCTCCCAGATCCTGTACCCCCTCCTACACCCAGGCCAGAATCCTCTCCTGCACCCACACTCCCTCCCTGACCCTACACCCTAATTCCCTGACTCAGATCACAACCTCCTCCTCCACCCAAACACCCTTCCAGACCCCACACTATCTCCTGAACCCCAGTCCCTTATCCCATACGCCCTTGTGCACCCAACCTCCAACCTAGACCTCACACCCCCTCGACAGAAAAGTGCAGCCCTTGACCACTTACCAAAATCTTGGAGTGGCCCCCCACCAAAAATAATTGCCCACCCCTGGTTTACAGAAATGATACCATATGTATCTTAGACTAATATTACTGCATTTGTAACCCTGATTTATTTTACTATTCAAATTGCTATTTGACTTCAATTCCATATAGTTTAATAGAGTTTAAAATTATTTTGTCTCAGTGTGAACATCCTGTCATACCCCCGAAGGTCGCTGGCATATTCTGTACAGCCTGATGCTGGGACAAGAACCTTATTATCTCCTGATTAGTTCAATTACAGGATAACCCAAACTATCCAGATTAATAATATTTACTATCCTTAAATCAGGCTACAGTACAAGTAGCTTTGCATGTGATGCAGCTCTTGAAATATTTTGCTCAAAGACAAAAATATGTCTTTTCTTCTTAAAAGGTTGCTGACCCCTGATATATTTCTACCTTGTAAGTTTCTGCAAGCAAAAATCATGAACTAAATTGAACCCAAATGACAGCAGCGATAAACCTGGCTTTATGGATAAAATCCTGCTGAATTTAGTCATGGAATCAATAGTAGTTTGGCACGAGTAAGAGGAACAGGATTTGGGCTCTTATGAAGTTTATGGCACCAAACACATGGTGAATGCTCAACAAATTAAAAACAAAAAGGCATGGAAGCATTCTACCAGTAATACGCATCTTAGCATAACCCACACACCTTCTGGGTGTGGGGTATTGTCTCTTAGGGTGTGTCTAGACTACATGGCTCCATCGACGGAGACATGTAAAGTATGTAAATAATCCCCGCTTCATTAAAATAAAAATGGCTGCCGTGCTGTGCCAACAATCAGCTGATCCGGCACAGCGCGGCAGTCTAGATGCAGCGTGGTCGACAAGGAAAGCCTTTGTCGAACGAAGTTTACTGGAGCGGTTGACAAAGGCTTCCCTTGTCAACCACGCCACGTCTAGACTGTCGCGCTGTGCCGTATCAGCTGATTGTCGGCACAGCACGGCAGCCATTTTTATTTTAATGAAGCGGTGATTATTTAAATCCCCACTTCTTTGACTATGCTGAGTAAACTACTTTACATGGCTCCATCGACAGAGCCATGTAGTCTAGACGCAGCCTTATAGTGTCACTTAGACCACTTAACAGAGACAAAGAATGAATGTGCTCTACAGCCTTAGTTGAGAGCCAACTGGCGTTTAGTTCAAGCTGTAGAGGCTCACGCACTAAGCTCCAGAGGTCCAAAGTTTGGTTCCACCTGTCAGTGTTACATTAGCAAAGTACAATTTTATCTCTTTGCACATGAATTCTGAAGCCAGAAGTGAAAATTGGTGCAGATGTAAAGAGACTGAATCCCAAGACAGTATCACATTATAATCTATTTTAATACACAGGAAACAATGTTTAAATACTTTTCACCAAAAAACTGAGTATTTCAGAATGGTTTGGCAGAACTTTCATATGTACAGAAAACATGGTCTTGTGTTTAAAGCACAGAAATGGGAGAAGATGTGGGGTGGAAGCCCACAGACATTGTTGGGGCCAGAATTGCACTCCTGAATTCTATTTCAGATACAGATTCACTACTTCTTTGTGATTCAATATTTTCTCTCTTAAATGGGAATAATAGTAGAAGGGACAATCCATATTAGGCGTGAGAGGTCAAAAATGCAATTGTGAAAGAATTTAGCATGTTAGAATACGGAAGAAAGGTGGAAGGTTGTACTAAAGCAATGTAATATAATCCTTACAGACAGACCACAAAATAAGAAATAATTTCTAAATGATACTAATCAAACATCATGCTTTGTTAATCAGGTTTTTAACCTCACTAGGAGCAGATGCTTATCTCCTGCAGAAGACAAGACCTTCAGGAATAAGATGAAATATAAAACCCATATAATATATCACAGTGCTTTGTGTTCTACAACAAAGAATGTGAAGGCTTTGAAATTAAGAACCGAAGTTATAAATACCTAAATGAAGGGGAGAAGGGCAAGAAAAAAGAAGATAAAAGTGTAAAGTAAAAGTTAAAAGTAAAAGTGTAAGGTCAGTTTTATTACAAAAATAAAACTCTTTAAGCATTCTAGGGAAACTGCTATATCCTGAAACCAATGTTTTTCCTGTGAAAAATTGCTAATGTTTGACTTCTCACTCCAATTCTCCATCCCACGCTCACCCCAATCAAAACTTTTGCTGGAAAGGAATTCAATTTCCTGGCCAGTTCCAAACACTGCAGTCTCTTGCTATCTGACAGACTAAGGGTGTGTCTAGACTACCTAGTTTTGTCGACAAAAGTGGACTTTTGTCGACAAAACTATACCAGCGTCTACACTACTGCTGAGTTCTGTTGACATAACGTCGACAGAACTCAGCAGTTTTGTCGACGCTGGTATACCTCATTTTACGAGGCATAACACCTTCTGTCGACAGAACTCTGTCGACAGAAGGTGTTATTGCCTGTAACATTGTGTCCAGACTACGGAGTTCTGTCGACAAAGCAGCTTGCTTTGTCGACAGAACTCAATGTGTCTGGACGCTCTTTGTCGACGGAAGTTTTGTCGACAGTATCTGTCGACAAAACTTCCGTCGACAAAACGCGGTAGTCTAGACGTACCCTAAGAAAGGAGATCAGAGCCAGCCAATGCCATGGCTGTGGAGTTCACTACCTACATAGATTTAACAGCCACAAAACTTCTTGGGGAATGTCAAGCAGCATAGGCCACTCACAAGTTCTAAAGGATAACTGCGTAACAGTGCCAATGCACAGTGCTTCCACCCAAAACGTGGTGTTTCCATCCAGTACACAATGCTAATTTATTCACGCTGTGAAAGCGACAAGGAGTCCTGTAGCACCTTATAGACTAACAGATATATTGGAGCATAAACTTTCATGGGCAAAGACCCACTTCGTCAGATGCATGTAGTGGAAATTTCCAGAGGCAGGTATAAACATGCAGGCCAGAATCAGGCTAGAGATAACAAGATAAATTCAATCTGGGAGGTTGGGGCCCACTTCTAGTAGCTGATCTGGAGGTGTGAACACCAAGAGAGGAGAAACTGCTTTTCTACTTGTCTAGCCATACACAGTCTTTGTTTAGTCCTGAGCTGATGGTGTCCAATTTGCAGATGAACTGCAGCTCAGCAGTTTCTCTCTGAAGTTTGGTCCTGAAGTTTTTTTGCTGCAGAATGGCTACCTTTAAATCTGCTATTGTGTGTCCAGGGAGATCGAAGTGTTCTCCTACAGGTTTTTGTATATTGACATTCCTAATATCTGATTTGTGTCCATTTATTCTTTTATGTAGGGACTGTCCAGTTTGGCCGATGTATATAGCAGAGGGGCTTTGCTGGCATATGATGGCGTATATTACATTGGTAGATGTGCGGGTGAATGAGCCTGTGATGGTGTGGCTGATCTGGTTAGGTCCTGTGATGGTGCTGCTGGTGTAGATATGTGGGCAGAGTTGGCACCGAGGTTTGTTGCAGCGATTGGTTCCTGAGTTAGAGTTACTGTGGTTCGGTGTATAATTGCTGGTGAGAGTATGCTTTAGGTTGGTAGGCTGTCTGTGGGCGAGGACTGGCCTGCCTCCCAAGGCCTGTGAAAGCGAGGGATCGTTGTCCAGGATGGGTTGTAGATCACTGATGATGCGTTGGAGAGGTTTTAGCTGAACACTGTAGGTGATGGCCAGTAGTGTTCGGTTGGTTTCTTTTTTGGGCTTGTCCCGCAGCAGGAGGCTTCTGGGTACATGTCTAGCTCTGTTGATCTGTTTCCTTACTTCCTCGTGTGGGTATCGTAGTTTCAAGAATGCTTGTTGAAGATCTTGTAGGTGTTGGTCTCCGTCTGAGGGGTTGGAGCATATGCGGTTGTACCTCAGTGCTTGGCTGTAGACAATGGATCGTGTGGTGTGCCCGGGATGGAAGCTGGAGGCATGAAGGTAGGCATAGTGGTTGGTAGGTTTTCAGTATAAGGTGGTATTTATGTGACCGTCACTTATTTGTACTGTGGTGTCCAGGAAGTGGACATCCCGTGTAGACTGGTCCAGGCTGAGGTTAATAGTGGGGTAGAAGCTGTTGAAATCGTGGTGGAATTCTTCCAGAGTTTCCTTCCCATGGGTCCAGATGATGAAGATGGCATCAATGTAGTGTAGGTAGAGAAGGGGCATGAATGGATGAGAGCTGAGGAAGCGTTGTTCCGGGTCAGCCATAAAAATGTTGGCATATTGTGGGGCCATGCGGGTGCACAGAGCGGTGCCACTGGTCTGGAGGTATATATTCTCACCAAATTTGAAAGAATTGTGTGTGAGGATAAAGTCACAGAGCTCAGCCACCAGTTGTGCTGTGGCATCATCAGGGATACTGTTCCTGATAGCTTGTATTCCATCTGTGTGTGGGATGTTTGTGCAGAGAGCCTCTACATCCATGGTGGCTAGGATGGTGTTTTCTGGCAGATCACCAATGCATTGTAGTTTTCTCAGGAAATCAGTGGTGTCACGGACATAGCTGGGAGTGCTGGTGGCATAGGGTCTGAGTAGAGAGTCCATAAATCCAGACAGTCCTTCAGTGAGAGTGCCAATGCCCGAGATGATGGGGCGTCCAGGATTTCCAGGTGTGTGGATCTTGGGAAGTAGATAGAATAACCCCGGTCAGGGCTCTAAGGGTGTGTTGATTTGTTCCTGTGCTTGTGTAGGAGTATCCTGAGCAGATGGTGCTGTTTCTTAGTGTATTCCTCAGTGGGATCTGAGGAAAGTGGCCTGTAGAATTTGGTATTGGAGAGTTGTCTGGCAGCCTCCTTTTGGTAGTCAGACCTGTTCATGATGACAACAGCACCTCTTTGATTATATTGTCAGAGTTGTTTCTGAGGCTGTGGACGGCATTGCGTTCTGCACGACTGAGGTTGTGAGGCAAGCGACACTGTTCTTCCACAATTTCTGCCTGTGCACGGCGACGGAAGCATTCTATGTATAGGTCCAGACTGTCATTTCGACCCTCAGAAGGAGTCCATGTGGAGTTCTTCTTCTTGTGCTGTTGGTGGGACGGTATCTTTGTGTCAGTGCGCTGTTCAATATTGTGTTTAAAGTATTCTTTGAGTCGAAGATGGCAAAAGTAGGCTTCCAGATCACTGCAGAACTGTACCTTGTTAGTGGGGGTTGTGGGGCAAAAAGAGAGTCCCTGAGACAGGACAGACTCTTCTGCTGGGCTGAGTGTGTAGCTGGATAGATTGACAATATTGCTGGGTGAGTTAGGGATACCACTGTTGTGGCCTCATGTGGCAGGTAGGATATTAGACAGCTTACAGTCCTTTTTCCTCTGTAGAGAAGTGAAGTGTGTAATGTAGATCTCTTGTCTAATTTTAGTAAAGTCCGTTTGTGTGGAAGGTTGGTTTTTTATGAAAGTCTCCAGATTGGAGAGCTCTTTTTTGATGTTCGCTGTGAGTGTGGAACCTGAATACTAGCCATAGTCATTGGAAAGGAAAGTGCACACACAGGTGTCATTTCATTTCTATTGGCTCTTTTATAATTTATTCCTAGCAATTTATACACCTTATTAAATCTATAAATCCTCCATGGTTCCCACTTAAGAGTTATCAAACTAATTAGGAAATAAACAGTGGCGATTACATCAAACCATTAACAACCTCCCATTAGTATGTTAGCTTTTTTTTTTTTTTAACAGTGCACCAATATGAAAATAATTATGGCCGTTACATTTTGAGTGTCCTCCCCCATTAGGCAGAGAATGTTTTGTTATGAATAACACAAATTATTCTTTCCTTCTCCCAATACGTGTCAGCAAGAGCGCCAGGTTAACAATATAAATCATAGTTGGACAAAGAGCTAACAATTGGTTCTGAGATGCTTGTCCACTAGATTTCATGTTTTTATATATTACTACTATAAAGGAAGGCATACAACTCATAGGAAATGCTGTTGGTTCAGACAGTAGCGATACATGTAGTGGGTTGCTATATAAGACTATATGCAGATGAGGTCATGTTAATCATAACGAAGCAAATTTATTTTCACATGTGACTTTGGAAGTGTGGTAAGAAACCGTCTTGTAGCAATAACTAGTTCTGCAAAACTTGTACAACTAGTTTTCAAGACAATTTATAAACTCACAGTTGTTTTCGTGACCATTCTTTTGGGAAAAGCTCAAATTTCAAACCCAGACATATTTAGTAAAGGATTTTTATATATATATATATATATATATATATGTGCCAGGCATTCAAAAAGAAAATGACATGTAAACACATTTGGTTTCAAAATCACCCCACAATAAGTATTATGATCATTCCAAAACAAAAAGATTTTTGAAAAATGAAATGTCAAGAGCAGTTGCCTCACACAATCCTCTTGGAACTGTTCTCAGCATCAGAGAAAACAAGACCATCTGGTGAGAAAAGCTATGATGAACTGGAAAATGGGACCTGCAGTCTATAATGCAAAAATTCTAGTTCATTTTGTATCACAATAGAGCATGACAATAAAACATCTATTTTAAATGAGACACTGAAATGTAGTTTTGCCTTTGACAAATTATTTGTCTCCAGTAGCGCTCACAAAGATCTTGGTTCTGCATCGATACAGAGGAAGGCTCAGCCCCTGACTGTACATGAAAGATAGGGCGGGGTGAAAAAATCCCTACCTCTTGGAAGCCTGGGAAAACCTGAGTTATGACAGAACAGAATATTACCACTCATTATACTGGATCAGGCCCACGGACGGGAGGAAATAGGGGCAGCTGCCCCAGGATCCACTGATTCAAAACACTTTGGAGTTCCTGGCTGCCACTGCTGCTACTGTGGCAGTGATAGTGGCACAGGGCTCTTTAAATCACCACTGGAGCCCTCCACGACATGTTCCTTGCAGCCATGAGGGCCAGGCAGGGGCAGGGCACACTGTAGTCTGGGTGATACTGAGAGCTGGCTGGCCCTGGCTCCACCCCTTCTGCCTGAGACCCTCCCCGCTTCTGGGAGCACAGAGCCAGCTGCCCCCTTCTCCCGTGCTGGATTAGTCCCTGCTAGGCACAGAGCCATTATAATGCCTAAGACTGAAAAAATACTTCTGCTGAGGATTGAGAAGGCAAAAGGCTCAAGTCATTCCCTACATTCTCAATTAGAGCAGTCCAACAACTGGCCAAATAGCAGAGTGAAACAAGCCACTAACTCACCCCTGACTGAAATAGGCAATGGGTGGGCTAGATTTTTCCATGCGGAGAAGGCCAACACGAACTAGGCAGCTTCCAGAATCACTTCCTCACCATCCTATGCCGAATTATGGGCCTTGACTCAGCACCCACTGAGAAAACAAGACATCTATCCCAACTGGCTGTCGCTTGAATAGGAAAAAGTTGTTTTTAACGTTTATTAGCTAACGTTAGATGGCTGGCGTAACCCCCAGGCTTCCTTTTAGGCTTCACCTTGACCAGCTAATGTGTTAAAACAAGAACTGACTTACCTGTGCTAGGATTTTAAGTTGTGTTGGCCAACCTGTTGTATAAGAGCTCTTTCTTGCTAGTGTAGCCATGCTGCTTGTGTATCATTGAGCACATTCAGTTGAAACTTTGCAATCTTCTCCCTCTGAATAGCACGGCTCCCAGTATGGATGAAGTAAAATACAGGTTGGACCTCCCTGGTCTGGCACCCTGGGGACCTGACCAGTCCCAAATTAGGGATTTTGCCGGACCAGGGGAAGTCATTTCTGTCCCTGCACCACCACTGCCTCACCCCCCGCCCTGCCATGGCTTGGCTGCCCTTGACACTGACCCCTCCATACGTAGGACTTGTGGCCTTGCGGCAAGGCTACAGACCTCTGGGACTGCCCCACTGCCTCTCACCCCTGTTGGGCAGCCCCACTGGGAAGCAGTGGGGCTGCCAGGCTCTTTGCTATGCTGCTGGGTGGAAGCCCCCACCCCTCTGGGCTCTTGCCCCTGCTTGATGGGCTGCCCCTCTATCTCCTGGTACCACTGGGCGGTTTTGCCGTCAGGCGGAAGTCCCGCTGCTGGGCGCCAGCCCCACTGCCTCCCAGCCCTCCAACCCTTTCCCATCCTGGCCATATAGCCACCAGGAAGCAGATTTGCTCCCGGGTTTTCTGCCACAGGGCAGCCCCGCTTGCTGGGCTCCAATCCCGCTGCAGGGCTCCCAGCCACCAGCTCTCCACCAGGACTCTCTAGTCCTGGAATATCCAGGAATCTGATTACGCTGCCATGTGTGTGTGCAAGGTCACAGAATGAGTCAACGGCAGAGGCAGGGAAAGAAGGCAGGAGTCCTAACTCTCTTACTGTGCTCTAACTACCATAACTCTGCAATCTGTTGATGCCCATTAGACGAGCAGCTCCTTCTTCTTAATCTACGTTATTTCACGGCTCATTAAGTCATGCCATTGATTTGATAAGAAATATTTTTGGTTAGCATGGTTGGTGGTACACATGGAGGCCACACCTGTCATATTGTTAATAAACTTGTTTTTACAAAATATTTTCTTTGAAAGAGCAGATAAGGACAACCCCTAAACATCAATGGCAAGCAATTGCTAATTTTTTTTATTCTGCTTCTGCAAAAGTTGGCACAAGTCATTCTGCTTCATTAGAGAGAAAATTGCCACTACCCCTCCCTGAAGTCTTGAGAAGAATATGCTTTCGGCTAACATACTCAGACATTTAACTCTCATTCTCTCACCACGTAATTACTCATAGCAATTTGCATACAGAATCAGTTCAGCTAAAAATTAATTACCACTGGACCGAATGCTTCAAACATGCATGTGAATTATTTTCACGATGCAACAAAACAAGTTGTCAGCGTTTACTGAATTGCTGTACTGTGTTGTGTTTTAGAGAAACCATAATGTGTGAGCAGTTAAAGAGATCAGTAACATGGAAAGAAACATCTCTTAATTTATATGGGTGCTTTCAAAACTCATTTCCCATGGCGAACATACAATCCCTTTTGACACTGCTGAGAAATAGCCAGGCTAAAGATACCGTAAAGAACCATGTGCTGATTTGCTTGCTTGCTTTGCGTAAAGAACATGAATAATAAGAATCTTCTTGATATACTGATAGAAATGAAGTGCAGTTACAATAGGTGAAGAGAGGGCAGAAAAGATAGGACTAAATGCCAGAGGAAAAACCTGCTTATGCTAAATGCATGTTGCTGAATTTAACGTAGTTAATGTGCCCGTGTGTATTTTATTCGCTCAAAATAAATTGTCGTGTAGATTTAAAAAGTGGCATGTAGTTAGTTTATTTACAAGGTGAAGAGAATTTCCTGGGAAATGAAAAGCATTCTCAACTAGCACTGAACTCATCTGAACACTTGCTCCTCCCAGGATAAGGCCTTCTGTGATGCGCCATCAGCATTATTCCCTGCCTCCTTTCAGCTAGCAACAACACATGGACTTAGTCCTGCAAGGGGTTTAACACTCTGAGGTCTTTGAGGCTGTTCCACACATGCCCCAGAAACAAGCCATATGAAAGGAAAGGGAGACACCTAGGCAAATTAGGGTGAAATACAATCCTAAAAAAAGGGCATAACTGGTGGGGGTTCTGCAGAGATCTGGTCCATTCAATATCATTATCCACAATTTAAATAATGGCATAGAAAGTACACATAAAGTTATGGATGATACTAAGCTGGGACAGGTTGCAAGTGCTTTGGAGGGTAGGATGAAAATTCAAAATGATATGGACAAACTGGAGAAATGATGGGGGGAAACTGGATGGAATTCAACAAGGACAAATGCAAAGTACTCCACTTAGGAACAAACAATCCATTACACACATACAAAATGGGAATTCACTGGATAGGAAGGAGTATTGCAGAAAGGGATCGGGGCCATAGTAGACCACAAGTTAACTATGAGTTCACCGTGTGACATCATTGCAAAAAAAGTAAAGATCAGCCTGGGATGCATTAGAAGGAGTGTTGTAAGGAAGACAAAAGAATTAAATCTTCCATTGCACTAATTAGGCCTTAACTGGAGTATGGTCCAGTTATGGGCACCATATATCAGGAAAGATGTGGACAAGTTGGAGAAGATTCAGAGAAGAGGAACACAAATTCTTAAAGATTTGGAAAACATGACTATAAAGGAAGACGGAAAGACATGGGTTTGTTTATTCTGGAAAAGAGGAGACAGAGAGGAAATAACAGCTTTCACATACCTACAAGGTTGTTACAGGGAGGAGGGAGAAAAATTATTCTCTTTAACATCTGATGATAGGAAAAGAATCAATGAGCTTAAATTGCAGTGAGGGAGGTTTAAGTTGGACATTAGGGAAAACTTCATGTCTAAGTGGTTAAGTACTGGAATAAATTGCCTAGGGAGTTTGTGAAATCTCCATCATTGGAAAATGTTAAGAGCAGATTAGACAGACACATGTTGGGGATAATCTAGATGTTGTTTGGTCCTGCTGTGAGTGCAGGGGCCTTGATGACTTCTAGAGGTTCCTTCCAGTTATATGACATTCTACAGATACAGCAGTTACAACTATCAGAAAGCTATTGAGGCACTTATTATTATATCCAGCTTTGGTCCACTATATCGTCACAGAGGAATTACTGGCAGTTTGATTGCAAGATAGCTGTGCTTTCTGACAAGGGAAAATTACAATTTATTTCTCAACACATACAGTATTGGTAAATTTTCTTACCAAGGGTCAGGATATTAGCCTTAGATGTACGTCAGTACATATGTCAGTGATATCTGCCTCAGGAAATAAACAATCATTAGGCAAATCCCCCCAAAATCATAACATTGTTTCCACAAATCATAAGAATTTAAGAACAAAGTATGTTTTGTAATCCAGCTTTGACTTAACAACTCTGCTCCATACTTTTGACCTTTAATGTACACAAAAAATGCATACCTTCCCATGGCTTCTTGGATGAAGACTCCACTTACCACAGAGGTGGGTAACAAGCAGCCTGTGGGATAGATGCAGTTCACCAGGGTTAGCCCTTAATGGGCTGCTGGACACTATTTATCTGCACATCCACAGGTATGGCTGCTTGTAACTCCTCATAGCCATTCATATGTAATTAAAGAGACACCTTTTCTCAATTTTAGATGAATGTAGATAAAGCATGGCCAACGGCTCCGGGTAGAGGGGTTACACTATCAAGCACTTTTGTAACTACTCACTGGCAGTTATAAAATATGCTTCACCTAAAGTAGTAGTATCTTTATGAGGGGAAGGGGAACAAAAATCAATTCTGATATTTGGTTTCTCAGATACCAGACACTTTTGAAACTTGGATTAAAAGCAACATTGAATTATAAGGATATGAACTAAGTAACTGCAAACCAAATCAAAATGAAACAAAATACCTCAGGATAGACAATTTCCTCCTTATTCTTAATACAAAACTTTTCCCCCAAGCACATTATATGGCTTTTTAGGAGACACAATCATGATATTTTGAAATCTGCACTGAAAACATACATGAATGTTTTATTCTTTGATTTGTAAATGAAATGTGTTTCAGAAGCAAAATCTCATTATTAACACATTTCTTTTAGTAAAAATTACACCCTGAATTATCAGGTTTGTGAATCTGTACTTCAGCAGGAATAATAATGCACTGGCTTCTGGTAAAAGGCCACATACTGTTAGCTGTGTGCCATGAGCTTTGAACATTTATATCCTTGAAGGCTGAGTCACGTGTGCGATTGCTGTGTGTGCTGACAGATTGAATGTTAGTGCTATTACAGCTGTCATAATTCCCAAGAAATAAGCCAGTCTTACACATCTGGAACATGCTCAAATTGAAATTTTACAATTAGACATAATAGGAAATGGATTCTGATTTCAGTTACCGCCCTACAATAGAAGAATAAGCCCAAAGACTTCAGTGAAGTTTTTCTGGGTCTGCATTGGGGTGGCAGCAGAATTTGACCTCAAGCATTTTCACCAAATTAGAGCAAAATATATGGGATCATTTTATGCTACATGAATTCAGTATTACAATGCGGCATTCAATCTCATTAGAATCAGAGGGGTAGCCATGTTAGTCTAAATCTGCAAAAACAAGAAGTTCTATGGCATCTTATAGACTGATTGATTTATTGGAGCATAAGCTTTCATGGGCAAAGACCCACTTTGTCAGATGCATTAGAAACATCATACACAGGAAGAGCCATACTTTTTCCTTGATTTTATTCACGTCCTCACTATCTTAGGCCACTTCTCCACTTGTTGCACTGGATATCCAGCTTCTGACATTTGATTTAGTGGGTCTAGTAAAGACCTGCTAAATTGAACCCTGAGTGTGCCCCTGGTCAGAACCAGTACTCCTGGCGATCACTAGGAGCAAGGGAAGCTGACAGGATTGTTTGCTCCTATTGACCTCCAATGTGAAGATGGCACCAACCTCAGCTTAAGGTACGTCAACTCCAACTGCATTATCTACATAGCTGGAGTTGTGTACCTTGAGCTGACCTTCCGTCTAGTACAGACCTGCCCTTATTTAATTTGCAATGGATAATTTTGTTGCCTACTAAGTGAAGGTGGTATGCTCCATGTACATCAGAAGGCTTCAGTTCTCTTCATGACGTTCCCTGGGCAACTTTGGGCAGGTCATTTTGTGCCATGCTTTGTCAGTGTTTAAAATGGGGATTAAGAAGCAGATAACTGACTTAATCGGGTAGTCGATACAATTTGTATCAACTACACAATTAGTCGATAAGGGGAGGCATGAGCCAGAGCTATCCCTGCTGCAGCCCTGCTCCTACTACATTTAAATTGCAGAGCTACAGTGGGGGTAGGTTGTAGTCCTGGCTCATGCTGGGTCCCAGATTGCTACACCTCTACTTTTTAAATGTACTAAGAGCCACCTGACTCTTACTACATTTAAAATGCAAAGCTACAGTGGGGGTAGGACTGGGACCTGATGCAAGCCAGGACTGAGTGGTTCCAACTTGTGCCTGGGTCCCAGATCACTGCACCTCTGCTTCTCCTGCCCCACCCCGCACAGCAGAGACAATGCTGGCAGGAACCAGCTTTTAAGTCAGCTCCCTGCAGCTCCAGCTCCAGTTCCCCCTCCCCTTGCTGCCTCTGATACAGAAGCAGCAAGTGGGGTAAGCGAGTAGTCAAGTAGTGACTCGACTACTTGATAAGCCTAGACTTATTGGGTAGTCAGCTACTCGACTAGTCGCTTTCATCCCTAATGGGGATAATACTAGTTAGCCACTTTCATTAAACACACTGAGATCCTCAGAAAGCCCAAAAGCAAATAAGCCTAGAGTCGCTGTGAATGACAGTCACTGACTGATACAGAAATTACACAAAACGGCTAAAATCTTGCAGAGCTATGAGCCATGTTCATTTATCACAGCTTCTGACTGTTGCCATGGAAACAAGTGCCAGCACTCATGTTTCCTGTATCAGCACATGAAGACTTTGTTTTCATTAGGGATATTAAAATGTGTTTAAGTAAATGTGTAATCATTGAAAATTACAGTGGTAACATGTTTACACACAGGATGGCACCGGCTTCAGTCCGCCTCCCCATCCTGCTGCCTCTGATGCAGAGGCTGAGTGTAGAGCGGGGAGGAAGAGGCAGGAGCATGTTCCCGGAGCCTGCGTGTAACTGTGAAGGTTAACCAATGAGCCCAGGCTCATCATGTTACCTTTAGCCCACACCACACAAAACAAAAACACAAGACAAAGAGAGGAAATCTCAAAGATTGGAATGAATGGAAATGGAATCAATCAGTTCAATATTCATAGGTGAGGAAGTCATACATGTGTCGGCCCTCAGCAAGAGTGAATTAGTAAACCTAGCTGTGGGGGAGAAGATCTTGTTCTATGGCACATATGGAAATTTGGAGCCCTCTGAAGTCAGTGGAGTTCCTTTTTACTGAGGATTAAATCCTGTCAGATGCAGATTCCCTCCTAGCAGTACCCACCACCACCTAAAATCAATGGGCAGAGAAAGCATACAGTAATTCCTCATTTAACACTATCGATGAGTTTCTGAAAATGTTCATGCTAAGCGAAGACTTGCTATGTGGGGTCAATTTTCCCATTAAAAATAATGGAAAATGTAGGGGTTGCGTTTCAGGTGGTGGTGACAAATTCAATTTTTTGTTGGTGTTGGGTTGTCAACATTAGATATCTATCAACACAAGGCATCTAGCAACACAATTAGTTGATCGCCATGGTTTGTTAAAACACAAAGATAAACATGTGAGTGAGCGGAGGAGCACTGTGACCACGTGTATTCATCTGCTCATGCGTATTACCACTGTTTTCACTAACTTAAACCGCCGCATGAAGTAGTCATCCACTTGATTATTTTCGTGTTATTTCGGGCATGGTCGTGTTATTCGAAAAACGTTCCCCCCAAAAATCGTGCTATTGCGAAAACGTGTTAATCAGGCATATGTTAAATGAGTAATTACTGTATAGCTCATCTGAGCACATTTCCGTCTCTTGAAGGATGGGGATCTTTCAGATGTAATAGAATCTGATCTGACAGTTTGTATGAGATCTGGTATTTCAAACAGCTACCCAAGGGATTTATGCATTGTGTATTGCTTTCAGAGTTAAAGCAATCAAACGATGTTTATCCAAGGTTCCAGGTGTCTAAACATCATTAATACCACAAACAAAATCCAGGAGCCTTAAAGAAAGTATTTCAGAGGGAATTCATTTAGTGCAACACATACAGAGATGCCTTTCCACCCCTTGATCGTTTACAGGAAATATTTTTACAAGAGACCGGTTGAATCTCTCTAAACCAAGATTCCCTGGTCCAGCAACATCCATGGTCTAGCAAGACATGAATGTTCCTGGGTAAGACAGCCCCAGTGAAGAGCTGGTAGTCCATCTGGGCTAGCTACAGGGGGGCTGGAGGCCAAGAGCCCTGTCACGGGAGTCTGGTGGGGAGGGAAGCCTGGTGGAGCCAGTGGAACAGTGAAGTGGGCAGTAGGAGTTGGAGCTGGCAGAGCTGGTCCAGCTGGGCCGGAGGCAGCAGGGAGCCAGCCAGTAGGCCAGTGGCTGGGCCAGGAGTACAGCCGGGCTGTGGGGCCACTGGCAGAGGGCCCAGAAATGACCTCCCCTGCCACGGCAAAATCCCTCATTCAGAACTGGTTGGATCTTGAGGGAACTGGATCAGGGAGGTCCAACCTGTATCAATATTAAAAATTAAAATAAATTTTAACTCCATGACACTGCTCTGAGGCACAATCCATTACCTTTATCAGGAACAACATGTTCAGATCTGGTCAACCTAGGCCAAAAAACTAAGTTTCAAAAACACAGCTGACAAAAATGAGTAGAGGACTTAAATTTCTGTATGAGATACTGAAACATCTGGAACTATTTAGTTCGAATAGGAAACTTATCAGAGGCATACATAAATAGTGGATGGTACAGAAACAGGTTAGCCAGGCCTGCTTATTTAACTTCTGATATAAAACAAGAACAAGGGGGCATACAATAAAATTAAAAGAAAATGGATAAAAGAATTACACACACACTTATACCTTTGGAACTCACAAAATATCACTGAGGCCAAGAGCTTAGTATGATTAAAAATGATTAAGCATTTAGGTGGAAAACAACAAGATTCCATCTACATCTGCATTAGACAAAGCCATTCTCTAGGAGGAGTATAAGCCGTCATGTTTCAGGGCACAAGCCAACCATTAACTGCCACGAGAAAGAAAGAAACTTCCCATGTAGGCAGATTAATGAGACATCTGAGTTTTCTTGAACTTTCCTCAAAAGCACTAGGTATTAGACAATGACAGAGATAGGATACTGAACTAGTATGACCACTTCCATCCTCCTGTATTCCTGACTTCAGCCAAATTACCATTAACGTCAATGGCAGCCACTGAGAGAGAGGCCACTTATGTAGGTGGCTAACTTTAAAAAGCCTTCAGATCTCTCTTACTTAGTTTTAGATGCTGAACACAGGTATGACATCCTTTAATTATAGTAACTGATGTGGAAAGTGTCTTGGTATTATTATCACACTTGAATTTTTGTGCATATAGATGCCTAAGCTAGGAACCTATACAGTGCAAAATAAATGCATTGTCTATCATGCTGGTTACAAGCCTCATTTTAGGTTTTTGGTAGATGTGATTTTCTACCACTTTCAAGAGAAATTACCGTGCTCAGAAACGATGAAGATCCTGTCTAGATAACAGTCTGGGAATATACTTTATAGACTGGAAATTGTTAGTAAGCCCACTAAAAGAAAGAATCAATCAAGACAGTTCATTTAAAGGATCTGAGTCAGAACTTAAAACTAGATGTTTTTAAAAGGAGTGAATTATAATTTTTTACTATATATTTTAGAAACATGTGTCTGTCCGTCCATCTATGAATTCACATTTGTTCAATAGCTCTTCTCGAACAGTAAGAGCTAGGACTGCCAAATTTTTTATGCAGCTTCCTCTTATCATAATTTAAAGCAAAGTCAGAGTTTGGTTGTGCCAGGACAATGGGATTTGTGTGGAATTTGACTCTTTCTCATAAAATGGAAAGGGATGGGTCTGTTAGAAGGGACAGTTTTACTGTAGAATGACCACAGGGGGCAGCAAAGGGACCAAGACACCTATAACCCCATTGGGCCAGCAGGGGGCAGAAGTGGAGAAAGAGACAGCTATCTACTATATATATTTCACAGAGTTTGTCTGTTGTGTGTCTGTGCAGTTTTTGTCCTCAGCTGGGGCCCTCCATCTAGCTGTGCCTGCTACAGTGGTCATGAACAAGGCCTTCTAATCTGGTCCGTAGCTGCTGTGGTGAGAGAAAGCTGAGGTAGTCCTCTCTCCCTGGGGCAGCCTGCATACTGAACCCCTCATCCTCAGCCCCACTCCGAAACAATGATTTAAATGAAGAAAAACAAAACTTATTTGAGTTAAGGACTCAAGAAATGCTTGGTAAATCTTCTAGTTATAACATAAAACATTCTCAATTTAGGGGTATGTAATAGAAAAAAAATGAATATCTATTACCATTACTCAACATTTCAATGGATGTTTTCCAGTCTGAAACCTACAAAGATGGCTTGAAAGTTTTAAAATAGAAAACTACTCTAGTTGATAAAATTCAGTTGTACTCTAGGGGGAGCGATACTTAATGCACCAACATTTAGATCAAGAGACTAAAATATATGCACATTAGAAATAGTAGGAGATGGGGGCACTGGTACAAAATGTGACAGTGAAAGAGTAGGATAAACAGATAATCTAAGGGGAGAGCAAAGCTGCATTGTCAAATATGCACTGCATGATCAGTGGCTAAAAGATGAAAAGTGCAATAATTCTGCAGTCTCCAATTATCTCATGGTTAAGAGGAATAATATCAAGCTGGAGAAATACAGTCCTGCAGGACGACACAAAGGAAAAAAGAAAAAAACATTCTCTTTCTATCTTAATTCTTGTAAGAATTTGGAGTACATTTGGTAAGTTTTAAAGCAGGGTCGGGGAACCTTTGTCCTATCACAGAACCACAGAAAAAAAAAATTGCAGGCCACATATATTCAATTCTCCTGCCTGAGGGAACACAGAGGCCCAAGTTTTCTCACACAGAAGGGCGAGTCGGTGCTCATGGCTCCAGCCAGAGGCAGGAAGCCAGATGAAACTAAGCAATAGGAGGATTTGGCCCACCGGATTAGATTCCTCAGTGCTGTTTTAGAGCTTTCATACATTGGAATGGCCCCTATGGTTCTGATACCCCCATGCCAAGGAACATCAGTTGAGGATCTGGCCCAAAGAGTGCTTGCTCTGCAATCTTCTCCTCTCTACTCCTTAGCAAATGCATCTCAAGTCCAGAACTGTAGTATCCATATGGCACCACAGAAACTCCCCTGAACAGAAACTGACATATGTTTCAAATATTCAGGAACGTTTTCGATATGGGCAAATACCATCTAGTATAAACTAGACTGAGAACATCTGCAGTTAATTAAACTAACTATGTATTTGTAATGATCCTACAGAGAAGAATTATTTGCTATTCTGTCAAACGCACTCATTAAAATCCTTCTGAAAAACCGTGTCATTTTTGGAAAAGATTGTTGTTGGAACCAGGGCTGCATTATGACTTTTGTGGGCCCTAGGCACTTTTACCTTCGTGGGCCCCTCCCACCATAATAATATGAATATTAAAAATTATTTTGTATATAACTTTAAATACATCAACTTTTTTTTTCTGTTTTAGGCAAAATTTAACAGATTTTTGTGGGCCCTAAAAGTTCATTTTTTTCCTTCTGATTTTAAAAGAAATTAAAACATTTTCGTGGGCCCCTAAAAGTATCGTGGGCCCTAGGCACTGTGCCTACTGGATAAGTCAGCCCTTGTTGGAACTGTTGTTTGTCCTTATGGGCACTTGAATAATGGTCTGCTACAACTAACCTGTTGTTATGGCCTTTCCCCACAAAGAACTCAGGTTGCCTGTGGCAACACGAGTACAAATTCTATAGCTTTGTACTCCGCATGGTAGCTAAAATCTCTTCCTACAGCCAAGAAACAACTAGGAGAGTAATTTGATTTTTGGTACACCTGACTAAGAGAGGGTATCAAAAGAGCAAGCTTTCCTGAGTGACTGACATGCATTATTCAGGAGTCTTGATATCCATGGTTCTTTCCGAACAAAAAAAGGCAGAAGCCATAGATGATACGTCTACATTTCAATCAACATCCCCTGACTAGTCTGTGCCAGCTGACTTGAGCTCATGGGGCTATTTAATTACAGTATAGATATTCAGACTTGAGTTGTAGCCCAAGCTCTGGGACTTTTCCATCTCAGGGCCCATGCAGCTACCCTACAATTACACTACAGCCCCTTAGCCTAGCCCTGTGATCCTGAATCACCTGACACAGGCAAGCCGCAGGTGTCTAATTGCAGTGCAGACAGAGCTAGAGAGCCCAATAATGCAAATGCATTACAGAATAGTTCTGGTTTAATTCCTTCTATGGATTTAGATCTCCCAGTGCGCCTCATCCATTTTCGATTAGAGTGAATGGGAATTGGGACATTGGCTCCAAAGGGAGCAGTGTCCTGCCCAACATTGGACAAGAGAGAAGCAGGGTGAAGGCAGAGGAACGGCATGCTCTGTGCTTCTGGTTTTTATTATTTACTTGTCTTAGGAGCTAGTATTCCTCAGGAAGGCCGTGCATAATTCTAAAAGAACCCTGATCCACCTTCCTATGAAACGATGCAGGAATGAAGTACGGATACAGACCTGTGCCCTTTTAGTCACTGTTCTCTGGGAATATGGCAAACCCTAGAAGGATAAGTGGTGCCTCTTATGAGGCCAGGAAAACCAAACAATGATGAAGTGGATTCCTTTCAGCTCTTGAGCAAGACTGTAGCTCAAAATGGCAAAAAAGCAGAAAGCAGCAGGGCAGCTGTGACCTTCACATCCAGCAAAGAAAGATGTGCCTTTCTCTACAAAAGGATTCTGATGTTAAGAGGACTGGTGCGGTGTCTCACTGTGATTGATGTATTTTACTGTTCCTTGGACAGAAAGTTATTTATTGATAACTTGAGATTTTTTTTATAAATTCGAAGTAAAAGTCCATAGGGGAGTAACACTGGGTTGTGGAGACTGTTCTTGCCATTAGAATGCAGTAGGTATCATGGAAAATTTCTGATCTCTCCCTGGTTCCTCTTCCTTTCCCCCTGTGGAGCATCCAGTGCTCAGGCAAGTGACCTGTGTTGTAATCAGCCTAGGAAAATGAGTTTAGCTTTATTTTACTTTGGTAGAAGGTTAGAGACCATCCAATGTACAGTCTGAGGTATAAACATGAGTATCTCTGGCATCCTGGCTGCATTTGGGATTTATAATTTGAATGAGATCCTTGCTCTGTGTTACGTCCACGGAGAGGGACAAATTCAGAGCACCTTCCTCAGCTTTCCAGCCTCTCAGGCAAACTCCCGTTGAAACCAGTAGAACTTTTGTCCACACAAAGTCTGAAAGGGGAAAAAAGGAAAGATTTGGACCACAGAAAGGAAACAGCTCTGGAAGTAAAAATACATTTCTTTGGTGAGGGATGAAAGCAAAGTACAGCTGTATAAACTCCAGCAGGTAGCATGAAAAATTGGGACAGGATATATGTATGTGTGTGTGATGGGCGGTTATAGGTACTTATATATGACAAGCTCCCAAATACTGGAACTGTTCTTACAAAATCAGCATATCTGGTCACCCTATTCCTAAACACACATGGCCTGATCCAACAGGACAGTGTGATGGGGTGGACTAAGTCCCAACGCCTCCTACAGGAGGCAGGAAGCCTTGTCACATGCAATCCCAGTAAGAGGAGCAGAAGAAAGGTCCTCCAGGCAGGATAGAGTGGCTGTCTCCATGGCAGCCAATCAAGGCCCAGCAGACCAGTATAAAAGAAGCTGCTGGTTTAGGGCCTGGCAGTTCCTCACAGGAGCTCGACCCAGGCAGTTCTATAAACTGACTGAGAGAACAGCAGCATTATGGACAGCTCCAAGTATAAGCTGAACTTTAGATCTGGGTGAGGCCCAGGTCCAGTGGCCGAAGATTGGCCACAAGCTGGATACAAGAATTGACAAGGCTAGGGAGATCCTAGCGTCAGAACCTTGTGATGACAAGACAGGGCAGCATCCAGGGGAAGTGACCCAGGGAGCAAGCAAGTACCAGATGGCCAGCCAAAGAGCTTACCCAACACCCCTCAGCCACAGAGGGGGGCTCACAAATGGGCAGACGCCATTACAGACTGGTATAAATCTTGATAGCTCCACTGACCTCAATGTAGCTGTAAGCCTACCGGCTCTCTCATTAGCCTAGCCAAGAACCAGTGCCAGAACTAAATCAGTATCAGGTCCTTGCCTCAGGCCACAATTTGTCATTCAAACCCAGAAACTCACAAGTTACAAAAGAACAAATCAATTCCTCCGACCAAGACCAGCTGCAGTCTCCAGAGACTTTTCCCTTTGCCTTGGTCGGCTATTGAAAAATAACCACACGCCTTCCCTCATGCCCCTGCTGAGTCAGATGACAGACTTTAAACCAGCTGAGGATCTTCCCTAGCGAGCCCCTGAAGGTGACATCGCCCTAAAATACTTGTCCACCCAGTTTCCAGAAACCACTGGTGGGCTTCATACAGCATTTGAATGATCCAAAGAGAGAAATGAACTTTTCTATATTAATTCCAGTGGTTTGGAAAGTGGATACAGTTTGTTTCTTGTGTGTTCTTCTTGTTGATTGCCTTCCCCAGAGCTCATGCTGCTTTCCCCACAATCCCTATAATGCTTCACTGCATGCATCCTAATAAACTCAGTGTGATGTTTCCCCCCCATACTTTATAAAATTGTCTTATGACTATAAATATCCATAACTCAAACATGCTTTGGACAAAATATCTCATGTATCCTATCAATTTTAATATTACAATCTGCTGGATCTGTATAACTTATTTGGGTGCATGTGTCATTTTTGTATGTAAAGTTAGGAATATGATATGAGACTGTTTATAGTTGTAAATGTGCAAAGGTCATCAACAGTGCTCTTCCTCCCTTCCTTGTTTGTCCTTTAAATCTAAGCAGTGGTTGGTCCTATGAAGACATGTGCCCATACCACTTGGGAGGGGGATACCAGTTTGACCAGGTAATTTTCCATGGAAGGTGGGGATAGAGAACAAAAGATTTCCACCCAGTTTGGAATCTATAAAAACAATAGGAAGCTATCTGTCCCTTCGTCTTCGGCTGGCCTGGGGAAAAACCTGGCACACTAAGGCTACGTCTATACTGCAGCCTTCTTCTGCAAAAGCTTATGCAAATGAAGTGCGGAGTAGAATAGCGCCGTGCTTCATTTGCATAATTAATTAGCAGCTGTTTTTGTGCAAAAGCCTTTTGCGCAAAACAGCTGCTAATTAATTATGCAAATGAAGCATGGCGCTATTCTACTCTGCACTTCATTTGCATAAGCTTTTGCGGAAGAAGGCTGCAGTATAGACATAGCCTCTGATAGGAAGAAACAGAGAACAGGAGATCCAGGTCAGAGTAAACAATCATCTTGGACTTGAAGACCAGAAATAAGAACAAGCTCTTTAGATTAAAGAGTTGTTTTTAATACGTTTTTTCGTGAAGAGAACTAGCTATGCATTTTCCTTTTCATTTTAATTCTGTAATTTACTTTGATCTGTCTGTTTTCACTGACAACCACTTAAATCCTACTCTTTGTACTTAATGCAGTCACCTTTGTTTACTATCAAGCCCAGTGTAAATAACTGTTACCTGGCGAGAGCAATCAGTGTACATATTCTCTTTTTCAGGGATAAGGAGAGGGCAAACATGCTCATGAGTTTTCTTTGTGTAAAACTTCTATTCAGAGAAGGATGGATTTATTTGGGGTTTTGATCCTTTTTAAGGACTGGTTTCCTAAGTGTTATGCCCTAGAACTGCATTCTCCCGGAGCTGAAATGATTCAGTATCTGCATTGCTCTTCATAGGGAGTTAGTTACCATACCCCAGCTCTGTGCCTTGTTTGGGGGAGACCAGTGACAAGGCAGGATAGGTTGGTAGGGAGCCCTAGAGAGCAAGAAAGTAGATGTCAGCACACCAAGGAACAGCCCCAGGGATCATCTGTGACTGCATCCCATCGCCCTGTCACACTCTGAAAACCAAAATTATCAGAATCTCAGTGAAACGCTATCTACCTCCTCTGCTAGTTAATGGTCTATTACTATGTCTTTCTCATGTCTCTTCTCAGCAGCCCCTTGCTACTGTTAAATTTGAACCAATCCACATTTCTGGCTCCTGATTAAAAACAGTGTTAAGAAGAAAGAAGAAGGAAGAAGTAGTCTACATTTTTGTCTTTAAAGTGCAATATAATCATTAGCTGGCTGATTTCACAAGCACCCTGTGTGACAGGTACTAAAGTTTATCTGCAGAGAAAGAAACTGAGACAGAGAAGCTGAGCAAAAAACAAAACGAGTGAACTGACAAATTTTGCTGAATACTTATTGCCTTATGTGCACATAATGTCCTTTGGGCCTCAGATACATATGTAGAATATCCATTAATGTGAAGCAAAATTATGTATATTTATCTAAGAAACAAACTTAGACCCAGTGGGTGAAATTCCAACTCTTAAAGTCTGGAAAACTTGCCTGGGAACTCATTAATGGATCTCAAAGTCACTGTATTTTTTAAAACCGATCTCAAAAGCCAGTTTGAAAATGAAGCTACAGAAATTAATTTCATTTACAAGTTTGATTACTACAACAAGAAGTCGAAAGAAAGACATGGTCTGCTACATTCCACATCCTAATGACATAAAAAACCAAACAAAGGGTACTTAAAGTGGGTATCAAGTATTCTTAGCTTAATTTAACAGACACTCTAATTGACAATTTCTTTCCTTTTTTTTTTACTCCTCTTCCTCCCACCCCACTACCTCTTGTGCTATTTATTTGAAAACTGGACTGACCCCTTAAACTCCATACATCTGAAGAAGTGGGTTGTGCCCACGAAAGCGCATGATACCATCTACATTTTTTGTTAGACTCTAAGGGCTCGTCTACACTGGCCCCTTTTCCGGAAGGGGCATGTTAATTTCAGCTATCGTAGTAGGGAAATCCGCGGGGGATTTAAATATCCCCCGCGGCATTTAAATAAAAATGTCCGCCGCTTTTTTCCGGCTTTTAGAAAAGCCGGAAAAGAGCGTCTACACTGGCCCCGATCCTCCGGAAAAAGCGCCCTTTTCCGGAGGCTCTTATTCCTTTCCGGAGGCTCTTATTCCTACTTTGAAGTAGGAATAAGAGCCTCCGGAAAAGGGCGCTTTTTCCGGAGGATCGGGGCCAGTGTAGACGCTCTTTTCCGGCTTTTCTAAAAGCCGGAAAAAAGCGGCGGACATTTTTATTTAAATGCCGCGGGGGATATTTAAATCCCCCGCGGATTTCCCTACTACGATAGCTGAAATTAACATGCCCCTTCCGGAAAAGGGGCCAGTGTAGACGTAGCCTAAGGGTATGTCTACACTACCACCCTAGTTCGAACTAGGGTGGTTAATGTAGTCATACGAACTTGCAAATGAAGCCCGGGATTTGAATTTCCCGAGCTTCATTTGCATGTTGCTGGGCGCTGCCACTTTTTTAAATGTCCGCTAGTGCGGACTCCGTGCCCGCGGCTACACGCGGCACAAACTAGATAGTTCGGACTAGGCTTCCTATTCCGAACTATCTGTATACCTCGTTCCACAGTAGGAATAAGGGATCTTCCAGAAAAGGGCTTATTTTCCGCAAGAACCCGTCTAGACTGGCGCTTTTCTCTGGCAAAACCCCGAGCTGGAAAAAAGCGACAGCCATGTTCATGCAAATGCCGCGGGGGATATTTAAATCCCCCGCAGAAGTTGCAATTCCAAAGTGTCTCATTAGCATCCCTTTTCCGGAAAGGGGTGCCAATGTAGACATAGCCCAAGGTTTTTTAAGTTTTTCCAGTTACAGGCTAACATGGCTACCCTTCTGAAACATCTGTCCAAGTCTGTGAGTTTTACCATTAAACTCAATAGGGTGAGGTTTGCACCTACTGACTATAATACATGTGGCAAGCAAGATGGTAAGGAAGAATCTGAGCATGCAAGTCTTTACCACGGAGTCTAAAGTTAGAACAAAGGATTTGGATTTAGTTTTCCAGTTCAGGCTGTTGCATTTTAATTACTTAAACTTTCTTGCATACAAGCTGTTGTGTACATATAGAAAATAAGGAAGTCATTATATAAAACTGAAGGAAACTTTAAGGCCTTTTAATCTAATATTTCATGTGGATGTGTAACATAACTGTGCTCTGAAGACACAACACAAGGTCTCACAACAGTAACAGACTTTGCACTAACATGTGGGACCTAATGAGGGGATTCCTTTCTCTGTTTCTCTGCAATATCAATTTCATGCCCTGTAGCTTTTAAATTGCTCAACAAATCTCCTTGATATTTTCCCTCTCTTTGCAGAACAATGACTACACTATCTAGTGCTTTTAATGTGAGGTGAATAGACAACAAAGGCAAAAAGTATTGAATAACCATGACAGACCCTCCATCTTAGCGTATACATGGGGACACGATCAGTGGTAGATGTGCAGTTTCTATGTTATCGGGATTAAATACTTTCCACATGGAGATGGCTGTGGAGAGATATTAACACTTCTGTTAGATTTTTTTAAGATTGCCAACCATTTAAAATGAGGAAGGCACAAGTATTGTTTCAGATGAGAGATTCTTATTTCCTCTTTTTGGTGAACTGTCTCGTTATCCTCTCTCTGAAATTTTGTATTGAGCTAATTAATTTGGCAGCCTCCCAGGCTGCGGGATGATATTCAAACTCAGCATCCTCTGCTAGTGATGATTTGTTAGGGTCTCTAATTTTTGCATAGCAAAGCAGCTTTTTCTCTTGTCTGAGACAATGATACTTATTCTTTCCATATTTTCAGCACTTGGATTTTAGGAATAGTCTGGTACTGTAATGAAAGAGGACAAAGCCAATGGTTTGATGCTATCATGGCTTTGCCAACATCTACCATCTAAATAAAGCCTGAAAGAAAGTAGACTAAAAGGAAGTCCTGCAGTTTTATGACTATTAAAATAGATTATTAGTGCACATCTTTGCCAGTTGTGAAATGTCTGATTTTGGTATAATTCATATAAAATAATTCCATAATCCTTCTCTTTCAAGTAAAGAACTCAAATGAAGCATTCATCCTTTCTTAAAATGTCTGTGCATTACAAGCCTGTAGTATACTGGTGCGCAATCTGCAGTCCAAATCTTTACAAAGCAAAGGAATCTTCATCCCCTTGAATTACTCCAATATGAGTATACATGCAATTTAGGAGGAAGGTCTCTGAAGAGCTCCACATAATTATTAATGCCAGGCTAATGCTTGTGGCATCAAAATGCTATCCAAAGTTATCCATCACATTTGAAGGCAAATGACAGTATTATAATGCATGTAACATTATACTGCATAGTCCTGAATGACCCGGTAACTACACGCCGTGTGTGCCACTTATTACATAATGATCTTTTAAAAGCACACATTTTGCTATCACTTTTTGGGGGGCAGATGATTTGCCTTATATGATGCATAGCTACTTACAGATGGACAGAACCCTGACATGAATCATCCGCTGCACGTCTGGGGCACTGAACAATTTAAACAATCACCATTCTTCATTTAAGTGTCAAGCACTAGGGAGCTGGGCAAACATGTGGTTGACAGTCATTGATACAGTGCCTCCACATGATATTACCTCTAGGATCTTTGCAAAGTGTAGAACAATTTTTAAATGTTAATTTGCTCCATCTATTCAGTGCTAAAGGTGTATTTCTGAGAAAGGACCCAAATGAGTTTTGATAGTTTTCTGATCCCTTTCTCCAGTGTGCTTGTATTTGACAATATAGACAATGAATGATATTTTGGCAGTATATGACTTAACAAGGAGGGGATGGGTTTCCTATTTCATTTAGATTATTTTTGTAAGACTCATTTTTACAGAGAGCATACAGAACTGACGATAAAGGCAGCAGGAGGGAATCATTATATAGACAAGTATTCTCTTTATATCATTATTTGAGAGAATAGAACTGATCTTCATACACATAATCATGAAAGGACTGGTTTTCTTAACAGCAGCATCTATACAACTGGAAACTCTCATGGGCTTCTGTATTGCTAATAATGCAGGTCATGTGAAAATAATGCAGTTATAGATGGCCCAAATCCTGCTGGACGCTGTATTGGCAGCTGGGTCAGGGCCAACTTAGAGTAGCCAACAGACTGCTCTAAATTGCAACAGTTCCAGCACTCCTCGCTATCTCCTCCAATGTTCATTCTGGAAAAAAGGTATTGCAGGAGTGCTTTGGAAGTGCCTCCATTGATAAGGTTGCATGTGAATAAATCAGGCTGTATGCAGGGTGCAACCCTCATGAGTTATATGAAAACAAAAGAATGTGAGATGGTCCAAGGATAAACATTAACAACAAAAGTATTGTAACAGTTATGCTGCAGAGAGCAGAAATTTGGCCTTCAAAAGGCTGGGGGGGGGGGGAAGGAGAGTGGGTTTGTGACCATTTTCTTTTATTAATTTATTTTGTATTAAAATATCCTGAACACTTTTGATCGTCTTTAACACTGGAAAATGAAGACTCTCTAACCTGTTTCTACTGGAAGATTTGACAGATGCTGGAGGAAGATTATAAATGATGCACACCAAGAAAGTAACAGGTGAGCAACTGAGAAAGCAAGTGGACTCTTTAAAGCTCTTGGGTTTTGGTGTTAGTTAGCACCAATTTGGGGGAAAGAGCTTTTTGTGAAAGGCCTGATGTCCTCAAACTTCAATTCAGGATGGAGAAAACTCCCATTCCAGTTCCATGACTCTTCCAAGAAAAATATCAACAAAAATACTGGGAAGTCCAAAGTCAATATCCCTGTTATTTCTAAGAATAAAAAAGGCAGAAAAGATACCTTTCAGAGCTACTATGCTGTGCATCATACAAAAGGGTAAAAAGGACACCAACCCATTTTTTCCATCTCCACACAATAACTGAGACTGACAAAGGATAACTTTAATGCCAGACCATTGGGGAGTTGGGTTAGCAAGCTGATGAGAATGGGAAACAAACACTGGACAGTTAACAAACAGAATGTGACTGAGCATCAAAACAGTGTGACAGCCTATAATGATCCTGAAATGAGGATGAAATATCTGCTCTCCTCATCAGAACACAGATTCCCAAGGCAAATCGCCAGTATGCAGTACAGAAAACAACTAATTAAACAGCCCCTAAAGAATACTTTGTTTTATTGTGAAGAACAAAGGGTCTCACCTCTCACATTCTATGTGCCTTACTGGAGAATAGCCCTTTTAAATGGGATTGCAGAGTTTCTGATTGCATAAAGTACTTGAACTTGAATGGCTGAGACAGGTGAATGCAAACACATCAGAGTTTTCTCAAGTACTCAAGTTTAAGCGAGCCAACTGGCTCCACAGACGTCTCTAGCACATGAATTGTGTGGGACTTGACAATAGCATTTGAAGACTTATAAAAATGCCATATTTCAGCCTGCCAGCATTGCTCAGTGGTAATGCTGTTTTCATTACAGATTCCCTACTCATTGACATTTCAGCTTGTTTAACAAAACAACCCCAAATCTGGCAACAGTCTGAAACAATAGCTTTAAGGAGGAACACGCAATTAAGTTTTGCACTACTTGTTGTTGCTAACACCATTTACCTCCAATCCACTGACTTGTCACCAGGCTCTACCCTATCTTTAATACAAGAGGTTCTGATTCCATCTGAACTGATTTAGCAGATGATTCAATAGTCAATCTTTGAACATTTAACTCCACCATGAAACATGCCAAAGCATACTCAATAAGCTTACTTACCGGCATGGTACGTGTTTGTATGATTTGATGTCATACTGCACACAATAATTACTTGTAGCAATTGCATATTGATCTGTCATGTTTGATTTAACATCATAAAAAACTGTGAACACTTAACGGCATTCAACAACAACAAAGTGCTACACTTGAATCAAGCAGAACCGACTGTTAAGAGAGAGCCTGGTGCTTCCCCTTTCGGGGGAAATGTAGTGATCGTGTGGCTGCCAAATAATCTGCCAAATGTGAAAACCAGTGTAACAACGTGTTGCCTAGGTCTGGAATACAGCCTGAAACAATATTCCGAGAGATGGACACGCAGCTTTCAGTCATCTCATTGGCATGTTAACGCTGAAACGTATAGACAACTGCTTCAACGTCATCACTGTCAAACATTTTAGCAAAAGCATCCAGCTACATTCCCAAATTTCCTTCACAAAAGCCCCAGCCGATAAAACTCCCAGCTTTCCCCATCAACTCTGAGAAATAGTCGCTCCTTTGTCAGTACAAACATGCATGCCAAATTGACACATGCATATTTAGTGATCGGACAGAATTCAAAATAAACACAAGGACTTTTTTTATTGCATTTGTTAATTCTCAGACAAGCTGTCTAACAGTTGGGCCAGCAAATGAGAACGTCCTTGTAGCCACAAGTCCCTCTGTGGGCTCCCTGCCTCAGTTTATTCTCTTCAAGGCTCCTCCAGTAAACTTCACCAATCCAGCGCCCTTGACACATTCATATCCAGCTCTCTGTAGAGACCAGCTGCTCTCTGTTAGGCCACCAAGAAGTGTTAATGAAGCACAGTGAGCTCCACAGTCTATCCGATGCCACTCGGGATGTGAACGACAAGTCGACTATCTGATAAGAAAATGCTTATCGGATAGTCGACACACTAGTTGACTAGTCGCTCCCCCCCCTTTGCTCCCTCTATGAGAAAGAGGCAGCAAGGGGTGGGGGGATGAGGAGGTGCTTCAAAGCATCAGTACTGCATGGAACCTACTGTCAGACCCTGGGCTCCACATGGTGCTGCTGTTTTGAAATGCCATGCAGCCTGAGACATGCACATGGAGTTTCAAAGCGGCAGCACCACATGGAGCCTGGGTTCTGCTGGGGACTCTCCTGCTGATCCCAGGCTCCATGCAGCGCTGCTTTTTTTAAACACCACGGGGCCAGTGGGGTCCTGCTTGAGCCCTGGGGCTGTTGCTACACTTCAAAGGCGGAGGCACCCTTATCGAGTTATCGAATAGTCGATGCAAATCGCATTCACTATTTGATTAGCTTATTAATCAAAATTTTACATTCCTATATGACACCCTCCATATTTAAAGTTTACTTGAATCTGATGAAGACTTTTCTATCAGCCTTATCAAAGTGCCTTGGAATGTAGGTTCTGCAGGTTCTGCTTATTGCAGAATGCTTTGCCTCCCATGGACCTGAAGCGAGACCTCGTCCAGCATGTGTCTTCCCAGGGCTGAACAACAAAAGGGAGGAAACCTCTACAACAGTAACTAGAGCAAATCAAAATGTTCATTTAACTCAAATTGTTGCTTCTGGACAGTTTTTCTCTGAAGCTGTTGGCATCTAATATAATTAGACCCTGAACTTTTTGTCTTCAGCTGTGGATTCATGACATATCATTCATTGGCCTGATGTGTAAGCAGCAGCTGCTCATCAGAATGGACTGTTAACCACACTGAAAATTATGTGACACGGACAGGTCAGTGGGAATGAGGAGCCTTAGAAAAACACGACTGATTGGGACAGAAAAAAAGAGAAAACACTGGCAGGAGCAAAGTGCGCTTACAGAAGGGGGCTCTATTATGCAGTGAGCAGAATAGAAGCTGATGGCATGGCAGGAGGAAATGGCAATGACAGCCAGAAGGCAGGATTTGGATGGAAAGATGTGGTGACAGCAGTAATTGGGGAGAGAAATTGGAAAAGGGGAGACATTACAAGGCTGGCTGCATTGCAAAGCACGCATCAAACACAGAGGGCATGGCACCAAGAGATACAGCTGTTCAACTGGAGCTACTGCATGTACAGACAGACTGCTACTTTGATAGCTCTTAAATTCCTGTGTTCCTACCCATAACCTCGCTGACAAATGTACAGTTTATCATGTTGATGTACTACACAAAGAACCGTTTTCCTCATTAATATAAATTGAACTTTCAGTTCCAAGCAACTCACCAGCAATTTATACGGGACACTAAGTACTTCAGCTCTCATGAAGTAATTGAGTTGATACACTCAGCACCTCCCAGGACTCGTCCCTAATTAATATGTCTGTAATCGTTTTCTTTATGTCATTCATTTCAGAATTCTGCATTTCAAACATCACAAAAAGGCTTAAAATACTAAGAATAACTTTGTTTGAAACAAAGATTCAGACTCAAATTTAAAAAATACAAGAGCATTCAGAAGTTGCTCTCATTTCCCATATAAATATTTACTCTGACTGCAGAAGGTACTTCTGCAACAGATGACCGGTTCAATGGAGTAAACTGAAGTGTTTTAAATGGGAGAATGCACTAACTTCAGTGGGAGACCCAAACATCTGAAGGAAAATTTTGGCCCAAAAGCTTTCACAGCTTTTTATTTTTGATGTTCTGAAACAATACAAAGTAGTACAGGTGGAACCTCTCTAGTCCAGCACTCTCTGGTCCAATAACATCCATGGTCCAGTATGATTTTAGTTAGCTGGCTGCCCACTTATCACGAGTGTGGCCACGTTTCCCATGATCCTAAAAAGTTTGTTTGTTTACAGGCGCTCAGTGTTCTGTGCTGTTATTTAGCTCTAGTTTACCCCTAAATGTCTTCCAAAAGCCCAGTACACAGTGTTGGTAATGCTGCTAGACAATATTGACCTCCTGAGGTCTGGCAAACTCTCTGGTTGGGCACTGATCAGTGCCAGACTAGAGAGGTTCTATCTGTATTTTGTCTTAGCTCATTGTACAGTAAAACTACAATAGTCAGGTATCCAATAGTCCGGCACGCCTGATAGTCCGGCATCACAATGGCAAGAGCCTAGTGAGTGAGCTTCGGCAAAAAATGAGTCACAGGGTAACAGCAGCAGCAGCTGAACCGAGCAAAAAGGGTAAAAAAGGCTTTAAAAAACTAAAACATCACAGTATACTGTATACAGTATGTACAATAGAAAGGGTTAGGAACACTTTATATACAGTATATAATGTATACAGTATATATATATATATATATATATATATATATATATATATATATATATATATATATATATATATATATATATATATATAACCAGCTTATAGTACCTCCTGATAGTCCGGCATATTTGATAATCCGGCACCACCTAGGTCCCATAGGTTCCGGATTATCGGAAGTCTACTGTACCATACATACTTTTTAAAAATGAATTTCAGTTCCCATATTGCAGCTAGAAGTCCTAAAAGGGATTAAAAAAATGCTATTCCCTCTGAAGAGAGAAACTTGTATGGATTTAAAAAAAATACAAGGACATTGATGTTAACTGATATCAGCTGACTAAACAATTGGAAACTACAGTTGGCTGCTTTGCCTGGGCCACTCTCGATTCTAACCCTTTAAGCTGTACCCAGTGTAGACATATGCTTTTATCTCAAGGTCCTGGTGAAACATAGCAGCCTCTTGACATTTAATTTTCACACTTTGCCTACACCCTAGAATTTGGCTTGGGTAAAAATGATGGCAACGCAAGTAAAATAAACAAGTATAAAGCAATGAAGAAACCATTTTATAATCACAATAGTTACTGTATTTTGTTTCTACAGCACATATGATTCTCTTTTAAGTGATCTCATTTTTCTGAGTAATTTGGATATTTTCTTCTTTTACACACCAAAAGGACTGCAAAAGATGATAGTGAAATCCTGCCCCCACTGACCTCAATGGCAAAGCAATTATTTCAGTGGGATCCAGACTTCCATCTATAGACCTCTAAATTGAATCCAAACGACCGTACATAGAAATCTTTCTTACCGCCATCAATGAAATGCTGCCACCTCTGAAAGATGTTACTTTTCTCAGCAATACTACATGAAAATTCATGAAAGGAAGGGAAAGATATCTTTTCAAAATCCAAGGGGAGTTTCTAGATAAGTACTGAAATTTGGTCAAGATGTCAGAATCTTTTCTTTTGAGGATTACATAGGCTTTCTTTGAAGAACATTTTAACGTTCCTGGGCATTCATTGACTTAAAAGTAGCCATTCTTCTAGATAGGAATTTCACAAGCTAACTACAGAGAGAGAGAGAGAGAGTAGAAACAAGCTTCATATGCAAATTTGAAACTGTCTCCCTTGGCCTGAACAAAGATTTGAACTGGTTAACATATTATAACACCAACTTTCCTTATATTCAATACGCTATTGACATCATAAGCTAAGTATGGGATACTTCCAACCCACTTAATTAGCCTCATTAGCACCAGGACTACAGTTGACAGACAAATTTTTTCTCCTTCCCCCTTCTTACTGTGAGGGGCCCCTTTTTTATTCACTCAGTCATCTGAAGAAGTGACTTTTGCCCAGGAAAGCTCATGGTATTATACATATATTTTTGTTAGACTCTAAAGTGCCACAGGACTACTCATTTTTCAAGTCACAGACTAACATGGCTACCTCCTGAGACTTATAGGCTTTTTAAATGATTATAAATGGTCGCACTCTCAATTCTAGGTACACACCAGAAACAGCAATTCCAGCAGTACAGGCAGTCCCCGGGTTACGTACAAGATAGGGACTGTAGGTTTGTTCTTAAGTTGAATCTGAATGTAAGTCGGAACTGGCGTCCAGATTCAGCCGCTGCTGAAACTGACCGCCAGTTCTGACTTACATACAGAATCAACTTAAGAACCCCAAGCGTCCCCAAGTCAGCTGCTGCTGAAACTGATCAGCAGCTGATTCCAGGAAGCCCGGGGCAGAGCAACTCTGCCTCGGGCTTCCTGTAGTCAGCGCTGGTCAGTTTCAGCAGCGGCTAAATCAGGACGCCTGGGGCAGAGCAGCTGGGGTGCTGCTGGGTTGCTCCAGTAGCGCCGCTCCTCGGCACTACTGGACCAACCCAGCAGCACCCCATCTGCTCTGCCCCAGGCGTTCTGATTCAGCCGCTGCTGAAACTGACCAGCAGCGGCTGAATCAGGACCAGAGCAGCTGGGGTGCTGCTGGGTTGGACCAGTAGCACCCAGAGCGGCACTGCAGGACCAACCGGCAGCACCCCAGCTGCTCTGCCACAGGCGTCCGGAGAAAAGCCTAGTCTGCTGGGGGGGGGCATACTAGCTGCGCCCCCCACCCCCACCCCAGCAGACCAGGAAGACACGGGCGGCGGACCAAGACGCACCGCGGTCCCGCCGCCTGGGTCCTCTGCGGCTTTGCTCCCCGTCTCCCTTGTCTGCTGGAGACCAGCAGACCAGGGAGATGGGGAGCAAAGCCTCTGAGGACGCCGGCAGCGGGACAGCCGCGGGGCGTCTGGGCTGTCCCGCTGCCGGCTTCCCCCGCAGCTTTGCAAAGCCTCGGGGAAGCCGGCAGCGGAGCAGCCCAGGCGCGCCTGGGGTGCCCCGCTGCCCGAGCCCCCCCGCCGCTTTGCAAAGCCTCGGGGAAGCCGGCAGCGGAGCAGTCCAGGCGGCCTGGGCTGCCTCGCTGCCCGAGCCCCCCCGCAGCTTTGCAAAGCCGTGGGGAAGCCGGCGGCGGAGCAGCCCAGGCGTGCCTGGGGTGCGCCGCTGCCCGAGACCCCCCTCCCACGGCTTTGCAAAGCCGCGGGGGGGCTCGGGCAGCGAGGCACCCCAAGCGCACCTGGGCTGCCCTGCCGCCGGCTTCCCCGCAGCTTTGCAAAGCCGCGCGGGGGGGGGGTGGGCGCTCGGGCAGCGGGGCTGCCCCGCTGCCCGAGCCCCTCCGCGGCTTTGCTCTGCGTCTTCCTGGTCTGCAGACCAGGGAGACACAGAGCAAAGCCCCAGAGTACACGGGCGGCAGGACCGCGAGGTCCCGCAGTCCGTGTACTCTGGGGCAGCCCCGTTCGTAACTGCGGATCCGACATAAGTCGGATCCGCGTAAGTCGGGGACTGCCTGTACAGTACCCAACAACACTCTGAGAAACTGATTCAATGGTATTTCTAGGAAGAGTATCACCATCTATAGAGAATAGTAATAGAAACGTAGCCATGTTAATCAGGTGTAGCTGAAGCAAAACACAGGACTATGTAGCACTTTAAAGACTAACAAGGTGGTTTATTAGATGATGAGCTTTCGTGGGCCAGACCCACGTCCTCAGATCAAATAGTGGAAGAAAATAGTCACAACCATATATATCTATGGAGTGAGCAACCTTACAAACTCTAACAACTAGCTTCTCAGGAGAGAGGTCTCCCCACCAAGTTCTGAAATGGTCCTATTTATTGTATGAGCTGGCGTAACATTTAAAGTATTTCAGCCAAACTCTAAGGACTTTTGGGATTTCATGCTTCTTGAAAAATGAGGCGTGCCTCCCTAACGCCTCTCATGATTTGGCCCAGAAAGTTTTATTACCACAAAAGGTTCAATTTAAAATCCCATTCAAGATGTCTGAACACCTGTTCCAGCAATTCTGCTGCATAGTAAGATACCACATGGAGCTATTCTATGCAGACTGCTAATGGTGATGGAAACTGGCATTTCAATAATACATTTTCAGACTAAATTATCTTAGCTATTGCAAAAGATTGTTCAAAATGCTTGCTGATTATTTTACTTAAGGGACAAAATCTGTGCAATATATTTTGTTCCTTTTTTTCCCCCTCCAAAGCGATGCCGGGCAGTGGGAAGAAGGAACGGGAGCATCCCGAACAACTAGTACTCTCCATTTTAGCCTCTCACAAACAAGACATGAAAACATTTACATCGTATAAAAAAATTACTCAGTCCAATTTCTATTGCATTTTAACAAAGCTAAATTCTGTAATGGATGAGTCCATGGATCAGGAAACAGAATTTGATATAGAAATGTCAAGGTAACCTTTTCTGTGACCATGTTCCCTTATGGGTAATGTAATAATGTATAGGGGAAAATGAGATTACCTTGGTCAGTTCCTATATCAATGCATATTGTGAGATGGTACAGTAAATACTAACAATATTTCACTGCTATCAGTGTTGCCACACAGAAAAGTTAATTACAGATGAGTCTACATAAATAATATTGAGAGAATCTAGGAACACTCATCTTCATTATACCATTTAACCTTGCATTAGGGTAATTTTATTAGGGTGGCATCTTTGTTTGGATGGATGCATCAAAAATACTTCAGAACTTAGAAGGTGCCCACATATTCAGTTTGGTTTATATGAATGGGTAGCATTGTTATTCATTAATCACTTACTGTGGTCAGCTAAGGATCTGACCCTGTAAGCCTTCCATGTGTGGAGGATGTTGCAGGATCAGACCCTCAAAATATCTAAGTTCTGGAGAAAATCCCATTTTTAGACCATAATAAAACAGCTGGGTCATTTACATTGTATTCAGCTGTGAGGGCTGATAGCTCATTCTTATTTATAGTCTTATCTTCCAAATATTTTACATTCATTTATAATCATGAAAAGGGCTCGTGAAATAAGATTAGCCATGTTTTGTTATGTAGGAAAAGTGAGGCAAGATGATTATCTGACTGGGCCAAGGGAACAGACGGCATTAAAGGCAGTTCAATCCACTCAAACAAAACTCTTAATATAAATTATCCAGATTATATGCCAGAGTCCCCTAGGTCAGCAGAAGTTGGAAGTTTCTCATTGTGACTATATATGCATTGTAAGACCACTGTCATGACTTATAGCGGCCTCCCCTGGTTGCTTGAAGTACTGGTATTGACAGGATTAAAGAGGGAGGATTGATTAGTCTATTTGTGCTGTGTACAAGAAACCCCCCTGCATATTCACAGAAATGTGACTAGAGCTCTAAATGTAACAGGGTAAATATTAGAGACGACGTTGGCTCTATCCTTCAGCTCAGAGCAGTTTGCTGACTAATTACAGAGATGTACTGCAAAGCAATCTTGGAGCATACTTTGAGTCTCACACTACTAGCCAAGCAATGAGTGTTACAGTGCCTGCCAGATAGTGGTGGGGTTGAGGAGGAAAAACTGGACAAAAGACTTCCCATAATAGCAAAGTTTGGAGGATTTTGTGTGGAGCTTCCCAGCCACAAAAATTAATCAAATGTTGGAAGAAAACAAAGCGTCATCAACAGGCACTCCATGATATGTACTGAGCTAAATTCACAAGACATTAACAATAAAATCATATCACAGTTCACTAGTAGCATAATGGACATTTACTGCAGCAACTGGAGTGTAGTGGACTGCTTTACTGACAATTCATGCTACCTGCACTAATGCATACTACACACATGTAACACTAGAGTAGGGCTTACACGGAAAACCTAGCAAAAATGGTCCTATCTGCATAACTTAGATCTCAACCTGGGTTCAGATTTCCAACACTCATCTTCCTGTATCAAAGTTCTACACCAGTGAGATAAATCAGTCTTCTGTTAAAACTAGCATTTAATTGGAAGATATTCTATGGCACGGTGCACAATATTAGTAGAATGCCTCAAACATTCCCTGGATGTATTCCCATCACTCCCCTTGGGAGGTCAGGAGGTATTATTAACCCCATTTACAGTCAGGGTTTATAAAACAGCTCTCACAAGGTGGCACAGAGTGGTTGGGATGCAGCAAAAGCCCATGAAAGTGTCAGGAGTAGAAGCCACATACCCGGATTCCCAAAGTAGGGCTTTCACCACCAGACCATTCTTGCTCTCGACAGAACAGCTCACAACCCTTTGTTTATTGAAGGAGACAGAAAAATTCTATAAAAAGACTCCAACATGTAATGAAGGTTGACAACATAAAAAGCAACTCTTTCTCCCCCTATTTTCTTTTATTTATGTACTTGTTTTCCATACAGATCACTTTTAATGGCATAAAAAGCCCCCTCGGGAAAACAAATGGCTTAAACAAAAGGCAGAATGATTTTTAGTTTATTACATCAACAACAGTAAAATGTTATTCCTTCAGGAGGAAGTTTGTGTCCTCACATATCTCTCTGATATTTACGCAGATACTTGGAGGGTCATGTGTTTCCCTCCATGGATAGGAACCTTAGTAGCATAGTACAAAAAAAAGAACCTATTCTGACACTGAGCAGGTGACAACCGCCTACAAGCACAATGGTGGAGCAGGGAGCATCTCCTGGAGCAAGGGGGGATACAACCAGTGTTCTGGGGGCAGCACAGCTTCACATATGACTAATCAGCCCACTCAGTCAGTGTGCTCCACGCAGGGAGCCCTGAGCCTCTGATTGGGTGGGGCTGATAAATCACCTGTGAAGCTTAGAGGGGACACTGAATAGGACCACTAGAAGCTTCTCAGAAAATATACAGAATTCTCCCTAGAGTTGAAATGCCATTTACCATGACAAACACTGATGCTGTCATGTGCTGTGGTGCAACTGTGTAAAGAGGATCTTGGCAAAGATGGCACAATGCAGTTTTTGTTTCTGTCTGGCAACAATTCTGATGGATTTTTACACCGATTTTCATCGAAATGTGCAATCTCGCCCTTCATGGAGCAGATACTCACCTGATGGGCTTATCCTCTGTCTTTGGGCAGTGAGAGACTGTTTTTAAACCCCGGTCCCCCTCACTGCGGTACAGTTCCAGTACTTTCGTACTGTACTCCATAACAATGGTGTATATAGTGAAGCTGTTAAAGGAAGACAAAAAGTACCTTGACTCATAATGCTCTATAAATGAAACACATATTCCTAATTTCACATTTGTATTTAATTTATTTAAGAATTATGAAAAAAAGGTCTTGTTCTCCAATCGTATAAATGGGTAATACATCTCTGTTGCCATTAAGCCTCTGATGTTAAATTTTCCTTCCACATTTGAGCTGAAATTTCTTATTTTCTCACACATTTTACCGAGGATACTTGGTCCTTATTTGTAAAGGAATGCAACAATAAGTGGGGGAGATGACAATGGCTTACGAAATAAAAAACCTGCCTAGCTACACAGCTGTCTCTCCCAAGATTTAGATTCTAGCAAAGTAAACTGTGAAAGGTTATAATTGAAAGGAGCTACACCCCTGACAGGCTTTACAGTGATAAAAAGGCCATGATAATTAATCGCTTGCCTTATTAGAAAGATATGTTTCTTCACAATGATTAAAAATGACTACAAGAGATGATAACCTGTTAACTTCTTAGAAAGACAGCTCCGCAAATGTAAGAGACAAGAAGCAAGAGTTATGCCACTGACAGAATACAAATGAACTACAGGAGAAGACATAAGGCCCATGTTAGTATCACTACGATTATTCTAATAATACATACTTTGAAACAACCTCAGCCTGACTTGAAGGAACAATGCAATGATGAGTTGGAGCAGCTGGCAAGAAAAATTCAGAGAAGATCTGTGGGCAACTGGACAGAGCTTTTTTTCTTCCCTCCACTCAATCATCACACTCTTTTCCCCCTTCATTCATTGTTAAGCAACCCTCTGGTGTCCTGCCGGAACATGTTTTGCCCCTTGTGCTTTTAAAATGGCCAGATGCTGCCCAACATCTTTGGGTCTTGGACATTGCACAGAAAGAGTCAATTGCACTAGCTTCTCTAACGCTTCAAAAAAGACTTTGGGGGCAGCTAGTGGAAAGGATTCTAGGGCGTCATCTGACACCTGTGTGCATCACCCTGCCTAAAGACACACTCGAAATAGCAACAACCTGTTGAGAGGCATAACCCCCAAAAAGATCAGAGAGCCCATCCACTTAAAATAAAAAGTGACAGAGCTCTGTTGTGACATTGGCACTGGTAGGTTCTGACACATGTATGATAGAAAGAGACAGAAAAGTCAGGCCTGTTAAATCCTAAGGTTACAACCACTATTTTAAGTGATTCCCCCCCAGCCACCTCCTGTGTGACAGATAAGAAGGGAGAAATGGATGGAGACAGGATGTAATGGGAGAGTGAATTTTTTTTGAGGGGGGAGGGGAGGGGCAGACAGCCACGTTTAATGATGAAACTCTCCCCCTCCCCCAACAGAGGGCCAGCATGAGGCCTAAACCCACATGCATTCTTAAAATAGGCCTAACGTGGGACTGAGGTTGAGCATAACACTTTTGCTGACAGCTGAAGTTATCCTTAAACGACAAAATCTTCTGATTTTCCTAGCCAATTGTAAATACACTGTTCATTTTGTAATGCAACTGAGCTGTGTCTCCTTAGTTTCTGGGACCTCCTTATATCAAGGCCTTCAGATGCTTTAGTGGCACAGACAAAGGAGATGTTTTAAACCTGGTGTGTATGATGACAGCGATCACAGAGCATGCACTCAGCTCCCAGTCTTCTCCCAATAAGCACTGGAGTGAGTGTCACCTGAGGTTTGTTTCTCTAGAGGCCCAGGCCATCTTTGGATGCTCTAAAGGGTAGGCGAGGAGTCCTGGGATGTCCCAGGACATTAGTGACTGCATTAGCAAGCTAGAACAAAACAGGCCATTATTCTCAGCTGTTTTCTTGTTTGTTTCGCCTTATATCAGAGATTAAGGATATGTACAAATACAGAGAATGGAAACCAACAGTATCAGGGCTGTGGAGATTCAAATATCACCAGCACTCAAACAAAAATTATTTTCTAGGCTGACCTTTGGAACCGTATTGCCCCTTTTGCTATAAGGTCTGTTTACTCACAGCAAGCATGACTCACCAGCCTTATCTATCCGCTTCTTATCTCCTCAAAACATCTCATTAACTTCTGTGTCAAAATGTATGAGTGCTTGTCCTATTGGAAAACCAACCAATAAATGACTAGATCACAAAAGCAAAATTGTACCTCACAATGGTGCTTTGAGTTAATATAGGGCACTAGGAATGCCCACTGGTAGCACTGATTACTTTTGTTTCAATAGGGGTGTGATGTTCAGCATATTGGTGTTGTTTCGAAATATTCAAGCATCCAACACTTACAAGACCATTACAAAGGGAAAAAATGTTAAAGGGGAAATAGGACATGGAAGGAAAGATAGTGATTAGTGCTCTCCATAAACAGGGGAGCTAACAGCCTCCATGGGCCCCTGGACAAGTGAGGGGGGGCAGCTCTGTGCTCCCGGAAGGGGTGGAGCTTCAGGCCGAAGGGGGCAGGGCCAGTGGCCACCAGCTCTCTGCATCGCCTGGAGCATGCTGTGCCTCCAGCCCTCAGAGCCTTGCCTGTAACGATTACTACTTATATTATTTATGTTGCAGTGGTGGCTTCAGGTCCCCATCAGGATTCACAGAACCATACAAATACTATGAAGATAACAATCCCTGCCCCCAAAGAGTAGTAAAACAAAAGTAGCCAGGAGGCCCAGGTAACTGCCTTATTTGCACCCCTTCCCCATCAGCAGGCCTGACCATAATCTGAGCCCTCATTTAGGTGCAGCATTTTAACCAGTAACACAGATTAAGAAGTTGTCTTTCAGGCTCTTGCTTTGATTCTGCACCCCAAGCTTTAGTGTCTTTGCCAAGACACGGTCACAATGAACGAAGAGAAATAAGGCAACAGACAGGTCATTCTTCGTGGGTTCCAATATCACAGGTTTTGTAACATTGAACAAATTGCAAATGAGTGGACATGTTAGCCCCTTCCCCAGCATGTTGCTGTTGGATCTATGCCATCATCAGTGGTTCACAACCTGTCCACACAGCCATTCAAAGCTGGATAAACACATCTGAATACACAGCTAGGCAGACAATGGTGCCGTTAAACAGCATCACCACTGACACCAAAATTAAGGACCCCATCTTCTGCCTTCTCTACTGAGACACCAGGCTGGCAAACAAGCGATAAATGCAGCAACACATCTTGTAAGAAACATGGGCTACTGTCCTCCACTTTCTTCACTGGTCTCCCATAGAATAATGCAGTCAACTCAGGTCTCTGAGCTTAGTCTTCAAAGTGATAAGGGGTGTGGGCCCAGGATAACTCAAAAATTTCCTGATGCTCCAGGATGAGGATTGAGGTAGACAGCTCTGCAATACAATCGGGCTGTTCACTGTGTGAGTAAAGCACATCCGTATGAGAGACAGAGATTTCTTAGAGGCTGATTTGAGGGTGAGAATGAACTTCTGTGGGAAATAAGAACCACCTCAAACCTCACTTCCATTCTGAGTGCACCAGGGCACATTTCTCTGAATTTACTTTCAGTTACACAGACTCACTGAAAGCCATAAAGCAAACATTAAATAAAAAAACCTCACATAATTTTCCCCTCTGAAAGAAACTAGAGAGAGGAGAATCACACATGACAAATGCTAGCCCAGTCCATCCCTTAGTGCACTACAGCAAAGCACTCAGATATTTAAGCAATGAGTATAAGAACCTGCATAGAACAATAAATTAAAAACACATTGAGAGAAAACACAATAAAAGCATACACAATAATTAGTGGGATAGAAAGAGTAGATCAGGAAGTTCCATCTCATAGCAAAACAAAGGAACAGCGAGTTAAATTAAACACTAGGAATTTCAAAACAAATACAAGGAAATACATTTTTACACATTTACTAAAACTGAGGAATTCACTGCTCCCTGTAGACAGAGGCTGCTGGGGGCGGGGGAGGGAGTGGGAAAGACTGTCATGGGCTGGCCATGGACAGAGGCCATTCTGGCAGCAGACCCTGTCTGCTACAACCCACCTTGGAAAGGGGCTGCTGCCAGAGCAGCCTCTGCCTGCAGTGATCCTGGGTCCATCACAGGGAGAGGCAACAGCACGGGGCGTGGGAGGCAGGTGGCCCTGTGGAGATAGCCCCAGCACTGGCTCCTGCTCCCTCCCTCCCTCCCCCTTGCTGCCTCTGATCTGGGGGGAATGCGAGTAGTCGACTAGATTAACCAAAAAGCCTAGGCTTATCGGTGAGTCGACTAGTTGACTACTCACTTACTTCCCTTGTGGCTATAGGTCCCCATCAAGGATCTGAGTCCCCACTGGGTACCATACTCGTGCTATGAAGAAAATAATTCCTGAACTCTTAACTACCATGCTTGCAACTACTGCCTCACTTGTGCTCCTAAAATGTGATTACTGCTACAACTCATGCCAGTGCACAAGGATCTGTCTCTCCATATGTAACAACAGGGGGGTGATTCCATTCCCAGAATCTGTCCATCCAATAAGGTAAAATCAAAGGGCTGTGTGCCAGAAATTCACAACCATATGCGCATGGCAGTCAATCCATCTGCAGCTCATACCGCATGCCAATTATTTTAGATAGAGTGCATGGGAAAAGAAACACACTAGATGTCCATAGTTAATTAACAAACATTCTCCTCTCAACTTTTATCTCCTCTGCCTTTCATCTGGGGATGCTACTGCTGCAGCAGATGCTGATCTAGCTTTAGATACAAATAGTGCTTCAAGACTTATATATAATCCCCAAACTAGTTAAAAATTATTGGCTTGTGGGTAGGGTTTTTTTACCTATTTGATTACATTAATTTTGGTAGACACTATTTAAACAAAACAGCTTCTTTTGATGTGCAGATTGGCAGATCAAGGAAATGTAATCACTGAACTAAATCGTTCTGAGAAGCACTGTAGCGTGCATACGCTCATTAGCGCTCAATATTTCTGCTTATTTAGTCTCTGAGTAAATTCTGTAAAGAGAAATAAAGAGTGTTAATATGACAGGGCTCAATGACCAGCAGATTTTTATTTTGATTTAAACTCCAATTAGCCAAAGGTCTCAAGAGCACACCAAATCTTGACAACCTGGGAGACAGGAAAATTGAGGGAATTACAAATAATCACACAATGAGCACATAATCAAGGACCATAGATACCAGTACAGTTGCATTGAGATATTTACCATGATGGATGCATCTACATAGCACTCAACTTGAAATAAGATGTGCAATTTGTGCTACACAAATTGTATATCTTATTTCGAATCTATTTCAATACAGCTAATTTTGAAAACTGGCACATCTACACAGCACCAAATTCCAAAATGCGCTATTTTGAGCCATTCCTTACCCCTCATGCAACAAGGTTTACCAGGATGGCAAATTAGTGCACCTGTAATTTCAAAAAATATTTTGAAATAACGGGCAGCTTGTGTAGACGAGGGGTAGTTATTTTGGGACACCCATGCAGTGTAGACATACCCGATGTGTGCAATATTCTGGAGTGCCATATTTAGTATTCTAATTTGATATATCTTACCCATGATAAGTGGACATCTGGCTAGCCCAAATCATGCCAGACCACGGATACTGCAGGACCAGAGAGAGTCGGATTAGAGAGCTTCAATTTGCACTACCTGTTTGATTTTAAGCATCTAAAACCAATCATCTATAGCTGCAATGCCACAGACAAAACTCTATAACTGTTGCTTTAATAGTTGATACTGTATTAATATACAGTATTCTGTAAGGGTGACTAGTTTAGGGGGGTTGTTTTTGCTTTAAATGAGTATTGCAAGGCCACCTCATTCGTGAAATGATAAACTGTACCTTTTCACTTGACGTTGCATGTATTGATCAACGTATTTTCTAACCACCACACCTTAGCTGCAGCGGAGGTAGCTCCTGGTCCTGGCACGAGCTGGGACTGAGCCAAGCTGCCTGCCCCCGTCAGCTCCTAAATTACTCTGCATGCAGAACCGCAGCGGGGGTAGCTTCTGGGACCTGGCATGAGCAGGACTGAGTCAGACTGCTGGCCAGCCTGCTAAAAAAATTACTGGGCAGAGCCAAGGGGGTGAGGTGGGGGAGGGTGTAGCCAGTAGCATTAACCGATAAGCATCTGTTTATCAGTTAATCGTTTAACCAGCTACCGTATTACATCCCTAGTGTAATCATACATATACAATGAAGAAGCAAGCTCAAAAGCTGATGTACCTAGCAGCAGGATTCTTTTGTTAATCTTTACCATTGCAAACACTGTAATAGATAAGCAAACAGGGTCTGTTCCTCACATTACAGATATACTCTGAGAAATCAGAAATAATTATGTGCTTTAAAATTTATTTGGATATAAATATGATGAAGGTGTTGACGAGCAAGAATGTCAAGCCTGGCAGTTGCTGCCTTTTCCAAGATGCTCCCATGCTTACAGATCAGTTATACTAACTAAAGTGTGTGGTTGGTTTTTTTTTTAAACTTCATAATATTTTTGAGGGTCTGTTATACAAGATAGATACTTCAGTTTAAAACATTATAACACTACAATTTTAGGATTAAAAGCAAGAAAGTGGCTAAACAAGGCTTTAGGCAGAAACAGTTTTAGACAACTAAAGCAGAGATTTCTGACACACTGGCTAGAGCACCAAGTTTTTAAGTCCATTTACTATAAATAATCTGTGTGAGTAAAGCAGAGGTCTCCTGGCCCCAAATTATTTCACATATATCCTCCCACCTCATGCTTCATGGTCACAGTCTCCAAGGAGCACAGTTGGCTCTTCATCTGCTATTAGATATGGCAAGTCCCGTCAGTTTTTTGGATGCATGAATAACTCTCTTCCCAAATTGGTTTCTTAGTGTAAGAGGAACTGACCATGCAGTTTTATAAAAAGCAATAAAAGTGCCCAAAGCTGACAACAGCCATGTAGAAGTCAGCCAGGGTTATATTCCTGCGCACATTGGACAGTTTTACCTATTACGTGTGACAAAATTTACATATTTAATACCCAAAGTTGCCATTCATTTTACTTTTCAGAAATGGAGAAAGAAACAGTGTAAGGTTTAAAATTAAATGAAAAAAGGAGTTTCTCTCTGCATATAGCTTATCTACATCTATACAGACTGTCGCAGAGGGGTAGCTGTGTTGGTCTGTAACTTTAAAAACAACTAGTAGTCTAATAAAAGTAGAGACTAATAAAAATGTGTAGCTGAAGTTGGCTTACATTGAGCGAAGCCATGGCAGAGTCTACACTGCAGGAAGCCGACAGGAGCAAACACTCCCATTAGCTTCCCTTACTCTGTAAAAGAGGAGAGTACCAGATGCCAATGGGAGCTGCCCTTAGCGTTTGATTTACAGGTCTATACTAAACCCACTAAATTGGATGCTAGAAGATTGATCTCTGGAGCGTTGATCTTGCGGGAAGTATAGACATGCCCTAAGCTATCACATGACTACTCGTTTATACACACTGTTTCACTCTGGTTCTTACAGAGTCATCCAGCCTGTGTCACCAGCTCAAGACATGCTAGAGCAGGCATGTCAAACTGGCATTTAGGAGGCAGCATGCGGCCCGATCTAAATTTTTTGCGGCCCTCCAGAACATTTGGACAAGTTGGCTGCTCCCGCTGGCTGCTCAGAGCATTTGGACAAGTGCAGATCACAGGCGGCTGGGCCGTTCTGCGCCGTAGCAACTGCTCACGGCCAGCGAGGCCACTCTACCCACATGCTCACGGCTGGCTGGGCGCTCTGCGCTGGGCGCTCACAACCGGCGCCTGTGCTCACATGACCCCAGCACCTCAGGCGGCAACGTCGATTCCGGGACCCTGGCTATGGGGGAGGGAGGAGGCATTAGGTTGGGGGGCTGGGAGTGCTTGACTCTGGGGGAGGGAGGGAGGCATTAGGTTGGGGGGTTGGTTCTGGAGGGGGATTGGGTTAGAATGGGAATATGGGAGTGCCTGGATATGGGGAAGAGGAAGGGATTATTTTGTCAATATTTTGTTATTTATTTATTCCCAAATAAAAACCACAAGATGTATATTAATTTTATATTAATAAATATGTCATTTTTTTTGCAATTGCATGAATAATGTACATCTTTATGCAAAATCTCAAACTTACAAAGTATCTGACATTTTCACAGAAGCCTGTTCTATTTCATTAACCATGGTCTATACTTGTTTTTATTTCAACAAAACAAGTTATAGATCATATACAGAATTTAAAAGTACCTTAAATGTATATTTAAATTAAAAATTATGTAAAATTAATTTACAAATTATTTAATATGAGCAAATAATTTTACACATAAAATTATTATAATATTATAACATATGCCAAAAACATAATCTATAATAATAAATAACTACAACATTCCAACAAAGTACATTTTCTTTGGTGGCCTTAAGGTTGCCAGGTATCCAGTATTGGTACCTTCTGCTTGGCACCTAAAATGTTTGCTGCTTGCTTGCTTGCTTTTTTTTTTACTTGACAAACCATCTGGGAACCCTAGGTGGCCCTGAAAGCTCTCAGTTTTCGTTTGTGCGGCCCTCAGTAGGCTTCGAGTTTGACATGCTTGTGCTAGAGGAACGTGGCACTGCTTGGACATTTCGTTCTCACAGTGTTAGGGAGGCAGTTTCATACAGGGATGTGAAAGGGCAACGGTGAACTGGTACCTGGAAGCAGTCCCACCTGGGCCGGCAAAGCCCCTCCCTTCATCCTCACCTCAAGCTGGAGCAGCCACCCTGAATGCAGGGGTTGCTCTAGTGAGGCTGGAGCAGCCACCCTGACTGCAGGGGTTGCTCTAGTGAGGCTGCGGTGGGTTTGGGGCCTCTCACCCTACTTTAATCAGTTAACCAATTAAACAGGATTTTACAACCTTAGTTTCATAAATCTGAACACACCAGGTAAAGTTTCTCTGAAAGAAGTGCCACAGTTATGGAATGCAAAAATTCAAGAATGGAGCAAGTGTATAACACCTTACTAATCCGGCAAGACAAAAGGAAGAAGAAATGACATGATACACGGCCATCTCCAACAAGAAGGCAGATTATTGTGGATTTAAATATACAGGCAGTCCCCGGGTTACGTACAAGATAGGGACTATAGGTTTGTTCTTAAGTTGAATTTGTATGCAAGTCGGAACTGGTACATATTGTAGGGGAAACTCTAGCCACACATTTCTCCAGACCTCAGTTTTATTCTCCCACACCTCACTTCCCTCAGTCCTTTATTCTCAAGCAGATGAGCAAACTACAACATTACATCTAGATAAGCTATGAGTACTGAAGCACTGTTTGGAGGAACAGGTTTAGATGAATATGGATTAACCAAGCTGCCCTATGGTTAAGAACTTTTAAAAAAAATCTCTTCCTTTGGGGCAGCTTAAAAATATCTAGGGGGAAAAAAAACAACCTAAGACATGCAGTAGCCATTTGCGCCTGCAAAAACAGAGGCCATGTCTGAAATTCTGTTACAACACACTTGTGGATGCTGAAGAGTTAATCATAATGGTGAATATGCAAAGCTTCAATACTTCATAACTTGTTAGGTAGAATAGAGACATAAGAGCAAATGGGGCCCCTGAAAGTAAACCAGGAAACTCTCACAGGCTTCCATATGAGTTGAGGGCACTTGCCACCTGCCAGGAGATGATCAGCACCTTGAACAATCAATCTCCATAAAACTATTCATTATTACAGTTCAGTACATTGGCTAAACATCATGGCAGTGCAGCTGTTATCCCTCTAACTCCATCCACCTCATGTACACCACATTTTATGTAAAGCAAGACCAAAAGGCACAACTCTGGGAATGGCATTTTATTTCCTATGGTGCTTATAATCACATGAGAAAGTCCAATAAGCTGTTCACACCTACCACTTCAAAAACCGCTGTCTCTCCATTCCTACTGTACTGCATGCTTTAGAAAATATTGTTGCATTAGAAAACTTCCATCCTCTAGAAAACATTGTATTGTTGGAAGGAACAATGTACCAAATTGACTTGTCTGTCTTGTATTCCTTAGTTGTTTGCATTATAGTTGTAGCCCCACTGGGCCCAGGATATTAGAGACACAAGTTGGTGAGATAATGCCCCTCGTAGGACCACTTTACAAGATACAAGTTTTTGAGCTATGCAGAACTCTTCCCCAGACCTGGAGAAAAACTCTGTGATGCTCAAAAGCTTCCATCTTCCATCAACATGGCCCAATAAAGGACACTGTCTCATCTACCTTGTCTCTTTCATAAATATTTGTCGTTTACTTTTTTTGTTGTTGAACGTCTGTAAGAGCTGCTATTTCTGAATGAGGTTGGGAACGCAGATGTCTCAGAGATGACATATTACAAATTATGAATGAAGTGACAAATCAATCGTTCCACAGAGATCTTCTTGAGATAAAAATAAGGCTTTGTGCCGAGGAAAGCAATGAAGTTTGCCCATTTGGGGCAGGCAAAGGAGAGAGCAAATCATTCATCTCTCTCACACACAGGAGGACACACCTGTATTCCTTCCTCCACTGGAGCAGAAGCCCAGTGGCAGCAGAAGAGTTATGGTTCTTCTAAGGAGGAAGAATTTGTCAGTGTACATAAGACATAGTCATGCCCTACACAGCGGCTCAGTTCCCCAGGGCCTCAAGAAGGCCTGTGTGCTGCCAGGATCTTGGGGTGAGTTACTGTAACAATTCTATAACAAACATTAGGGGTTCAGAGGCTACTCCAGCCCTTTGGATTCCTTTCCACTGTGGATGTCAGCAGTACTCAGCCACTTTTTTTAGTTTAAGTGCATTCACTGATGATCCCCAAAAGCACCAGCTTATGTAGTAACTCATCCATTCTACCATAACCCTGAACATGATAAACCTTATAAACAAGCACTCTGACCTAACAAGTACAGTGCTTTACCTCCAATGGACCATATCCAACCAGCCTTTGAAAACATCACCCGTCATGTTGATAGAAAAGACGACCAGGAAACATGCACACTATAAACAATGGACTAAAAAATACCCAACTGAATGTGAAACAGTCTAGAAAATAGGAAGACACAAAAGCAGTATGTTTCTGGGGCATCCCAAAGGGTTTGGACATTGTAGATTTGAATTTTAACATGTTTGTCCTTTGGAAAAGGAGTGAAAGAAGATATTTGCACCCAGACCACATGGTTGTTTGACTATGTGAAACTGCCTAAGATTTCAGATTAACCTAGTGCATCAGCACTTAGGAAAATGTAATTAATATTATACAAGTGTCCCTGAGATTTGAGAAAGAATGGGAGAGTGTACCCACCCTAGCAAGTTATCATAATTATCAAGGCATTAAAGGACAGAATTTGTTTTTGGTTTATCGAATCCTGTTCCCTGACAGGCTTTTCTGTAATGCAGCATGGTTAGAAGAACATGTCTTCAGCTATGAAGTAGATACATAATGGCAACTTTCAGTAGAATTAACACAGAATGTTTTAAGGTGGACTGATGATGATTTTATTTTATACATGTTTGCATAGCTTCACACACCTGCTTCATTTTAAACATGTAAACAGTCCCAAGTGAAAATGTATCCAGTTAGTATGGTATTTAGATGGAAGCGGAGTTCTTCTGAAAATCTAGAGTTTTGTTTGATGTATTTTCTTTAGGTGCCTGATCCTGCACTCCTGATTCAGGCAAAAATCAGGTTCATTCCCTCTGTAAATGCATAAGCTTCCATGGCAATGGTTGACAACCTGTGGCCCGAGGGCCACAGGCGGCCCATTGTGGTTCTATGTGTGGCCCACAAGACCATTTGTTTACCATTGCCCATGTGCAGGGTTGCCAGATTCTGCTGGTTTCTGAGTGGTTGTTTTTCCTACTGGTATTACTGAAGTGACATGCACGTGAAGGGAGTTGTGTGCTCTTTGCACACAGCATTGATGGGGAGAGCCATGTGCTCCCCCTACATCCAATCAAAGTGCTATTATGGTTCAATTGGCCTACTTGCAAATTCTAAGTATGGAAGCGCAGTTAGCAAATCTACCCTCGTCTGGGAGACCATCTGTCAGGGCTGTTCCCCACTCTGGCTCTGGCACTCCAAGTGCAGAAGGTGGGGGCCTGCAGGAGACCTTAAAAATACCTTGCCCCCATAGGCTCTGCTTACAAAAACCTCCCAGAGTCACAGATTCCTGGCTCTGGGAGATAGGCTGCTGCCACCATCAAATGAATTAAATAAACCCCAGAAAACCGGGAAGGAACACTTGAATGTCTTTCCAAGGGGTACCCCCAAGCTCCTTTGCCACAAGGGAGCTTGAAAAAGAAAAACAAAAACCACAGAAAATAAACTGTCTCTCTGATAGCTGACCTCTCAGGCTAGGCAGCCATATACAAAGACTCCCTGTTACCTTTCAGGACACAAGAATCAAATCATTGCCTTAAAAAAGGTGATTGTATTAACAGAACAAAAAGGTATACTTGATAAAGGATACTTGGTTGCTAGGTGTTACAGAGCAACTGAGAAAGAGCTGATTAAAACACAGAGCAAAAATGATCTCTCTGGGCACAGCTTGGAGCACAGTGAATGGGGGGAGGGAAGCACATGGAATTCACACAGAGAAGTTTTATCAAACTGCAAAATAACCTGGTTGCAACTAAATAAACATTTCCCCTCTACTCACTATCTGTACTAATCCATACCTCAAGGCCCAGTCCATTCCTATGCCAATATTTCTGGGAGGCATGGTAATTCTGGTTGATTATTTCATCTTGTTCCTCCAGCTGCTAATTTAGAACTCACGCAAAGAGAAAAGGCAGCAGGATTAAAATTTTAGCACTGTATCCCATTGGTTCTTCTGGCCCCTGCCAACACCCTTAGCTACCTCAGTTTAACCCCTTAGCCACCGAGTGCTGCCCAGCCCTCCTCCTATCCATCACACCGTCTTTGTCTAAACAATCTTGTGGCTGAATGAGGAGAGCCACTCATGCGGCCCACTCACTAACCTCGGTTGGACATTGCTGTTCTGTGTGTTTACATCAAGGATGACTTAGTCTCAGGAATTATGCCTGTGAAAAAACTGCAGATGTGGGCCCAAAAAGATATCTTGCCAACACAACTGGTTAAGCAAATGCAAATTCTGCACCTCTCCAGTGGGGAATTAGGAACAAAAGTCCCCCACGCAGTAGCCAGGAAAAAGAGAAGAAACACAATACACAAAATCACAGTTGATTTCATTGTCACAAAATATGCACATTTCCCTGATTTGTTCATTGATTATGCACCCAACACAGAATAGTAATAAAATTAATGTAGCAATGCAAAAAAAAATAGGAATGAACAACTGCTCTGAAGTGTTAGTGAAATGAAGGATTAATTAGTAAAAGTTTCATTACTTAAATCCATTGCAAGTTAGGGGTTTTTTTTAAACAAATTAATGATTATTGAACGCTTTTGAAGAGAGGACAGATGGTCTTGAAACCACAAGACTGAGGCTCAGGAAATATTTGCTCTAATCAGGTCGGCTGTAGATATATAAGGATAGCCTTTATTGCCATATACAATTGGTTTAATACAACTTCTTTCGCTCTTTACATATATTAATATTTGTGATGCCTTCTGAACTGACCAGTTAAAGAATTCCAAAATTTTTAGGATGAAAAAGTTCATGAACTGAAAAACCAAAAAGCAGGTGTAGTAAGAGTGTTTCATTTATGCCAAAATATTCAATTGAGATTTTGATCTTTTCTCTTTTCTAAAACTTTTTTTCAGAACAGTAATTTTCAGTTAGCAATTGTGAATCACACCATTGGAATATTTTTGTTTTGAAAACTATCTAAACCCATTCAGAACTTTTTTCCAAGTTTTTTTAAGTTGGGAGATTTGTGAAATTGACTGTTAAACAAAAAAAATTCACTGTTAACTGGAATTTATTGATAAAAATGATTAGTCGAAAAATTCATGACCCATTCAAGTGACTAGCCCAGGCGTGGGCAATAATTTTGGGCCAGGGGCCACTTCAAAAAAATTTTAAGTAGGCCTGGGCCGCCCAGAAGGGGCGAGGCCATGCTGCTTCTGGGCTACCCTGCTCCCAGGCCCTGATTGGACCTGGGGGTGGGGAAGGTGCATGAAGCTTCCTTCACCTTGCCCCTCCCTGCACTAGTGTACAGCACTTTGAAGTGCTGTGCGCTCCTCGCAGGGTGGAGGAAGGCTTCACGCAGCTCCCCTGCCCTCAGGCCAGTCAGGGATTGAGGAGGGGGAGCGCGTGACATCTCCTCCTGCCCTGGGAGGAGTGTGTAGCATTTTGAAGTGCTACGTGTTCCTCGCAGGGCGGGAGGAAGTTTCATGCACTCTCCTGCCCCCAGGTCCTAATTGGCCTGGAGGCGGGGGGAGCAGCAGGGCCTCTGTGGGCCAGACCAATCCACTTGGCGAGCCGGATCTGGCCCATGGAGGCCCTTTTGTCCACCCCTGGGCTAGCCAATATTCAGGGACTTGTGAGTTGTTTCTGTGAGGAAGAGCAATTGATTATAGAGTAAGAGATTTCTTTGATGCAATCTTGTTCACATACAAAGAATGTCCACAAAATCCTGTTTCCTAGAACAGAGTATGAATCAAACAGCCAAGCGAGCTGTGCCCACAAAAGCTCATGATACCATCTACATGTTTCATTAGTCTATAAAGTGCTACCAGACCATTCGTTGTTTTTTCTTTTTTCATGGAGTACTCTAGCAAAAAGCTCTCTTTTGTAACTTTCTCTCATGGTTCTCTGGCTATGCTTGTTTTTTTCTGCTACTCCCTCCTTCCCCCGGCCCCAACACAATTTTTAGTCCTGTGACTCAAATGAGTCCTTCTGTATTTGTAATTTCTTTGCAACTCCATGGTACCTGTACCTATTTACCACTGCTCTCAAAGGGTTTTGTTTATGTTTTATTTTCCCCATGGAAAACTATTTTCAGTCTGGGACTTTCTCTGGGCTGCAGGCAAGAGGTTTACATTATAAACCAACTGGACTGCTCAGCTACAAGGTAGCAATGAATACATTTAGGTTGAGTATTGGAAGGAGGAGTGATGTTCTAAGAACAAGCTTGGGGTTGAGGACAAACCACTTCATGAGTTGTAAAATGAAGGTTGACAAAATTTCTGAACAGGATTAGAGGATGGAGTTGTCAGCGACAGCAGCAGGCTGGACTTAAAGAAAGTATGCTATAGATGCTGAGGAAGCTAATCAGTATGACCATAGGATAGGACAAAATAGAACACTAACGATTGAACCTCTCTAGTTCAAAACCCTCAGGACCTAACCAGTGTTGAACCAGATAATTTGCCAAACCACAGGAGATCAAAAATACCTAGCAGCATTACCAACACTTCCACTGCTTACTAGGCTCTTGAAAGACACTTAGAAGTAACTTAGAGGTACACAGCAGCAAGGGTATGTCTAAACTACATGGCTCCATCGACGGAGCCATGTAGATTTGTTGTTTTGGCAAAGTCAAATGAAGCCACGATTTAAATGATCGCGGCTTCATTTAAATTTACATGGCTGCTGTGCTGAGCCGACAAACAGCTGATCAGCTGTTTGTCCACTCAGCGCGCTAGTCTGGACGCTCCCCTGCCGACATCAAAGCCCTTTGTCGGCAGCCCCGGTAAACCTCATCCCACGAGGAATAACGGGGCTGCCGACAAAGGGCTTTGATGTCGGCAGGGGAGCGTCCAGACTAGTGCGCTGAGCGGACAAACAGCTGATCAGCTGTTTGTCGGCTCAGCGCGGCAGCCATGTAAATTTAAATGAAGCCGCGATCATTTAAATCGCGGCTTCATTTGACTTTGCCTATGTGTCTAATCTACATGCCTCTGACGACAGAGGCATGTAGTCTAGACACAGCCCAAGACAACCGAGAGACAGGATTGGTGGCTATAAACAAACTTTATGGGACTGCAGGAAACTTGGCAAAACCCATGATAAATGGACATGCGGCTAACTAAAATCATGCTGGACCATGGATCTTGCAGGACCAGAGACTGCTGGATTAGAAAGGTTCAACCTGTAGTAATTCTAACAAAACTAACGCTGGTAATGAATATTTGAAACAATATAGACTTTTTCATAAACACACCGCAAAAAAACACTTGCAGTTAGTTCAGACCTACTTATCAGCATTATATAATATTATTGAGTTCTCCTGCTATGAGTAACTTTTTCTGAATGTACTTCCTATGCTCTTGCACGTTTATCAAAAATGGAATGATATAATATTTTAATTTGTTTTATGGAAACTTTAAATATTTCCTTTGCTAGTACATAAGGCTTTACTGAAAAAAGTCCCAAACAGCTATATTACAATCAAATCCAGGCTCTCCTGCCAAAATCTGATTTTATCATTGGAAATAGGGCAGTATTAAAATTTATTTGTGATAGATGGGTAATATATATTACTTTTTAGTTGAAAAAAGAGTGATTGATGGGTGTGGTATAGAAACTTAGAGGCTGTATCTACACTGGGCCACTTATTCCGGAAAATCAGCCGATTTTCCGGAATAAGCTAAGAGCTGTCTACACTGGCCCTTGAATTTCCGGAAAAGCAACGATGCTCTACTGTACAAAATCAGCCACTATTCCGGAAAAACTATTCTCCTCCCGCTCGGGCATAAGTCCTTATTCCAGAACACCGTTCCGGAAAAGGGCCAGTGTAGACAGCCCAGTAGTCTTTTCCGGAAAAAAGCCCCGATCGCGAAAATGGCGATCGGGGCTCTTTTCCGGAAAAGTGCATCTACATTGGCTAGACGCTTTTCCGGAAAAAGGGCTTTTCCGGAAAAGCAGCCTGCCAATGTAGATGCTCCTTTTCCGGAAAAACTGAAAACGGAATAGTATTCCGTTTTAAGCATTTCAGGAAATTCATGGCAGTGTAGACACAGCCAGATAGTCTAGACAGCTAGGAATAAAAGGAATGAAAAACTTAGATCAGTAGACTATGTAGCACTTTAAAAACTAACAAGATGGTTTATTAGGTGATGAGCTTTCGTGGGCCAGACCCACTTCCTCAGATCAAATAGTGGAAGGAAATTGTCATAACCATATATACCAAAGGATACAATTTAAAAAAATGAACACATATGAAAAGGTCAAATCAAATTTCAGAACAGAAGGGGGATGGGGGGGGAGGTAAATGTCTGTGAGCTAATGATATTACAGGTGATAATTGGGGAAGCTATCTTCCCCAATTATCACCTCTAATAGCATTAGCTCACAGACATTTACCTTCCCCCCATACCCCTTCTGTTCTGAAATTTACCTCCCTCCCCCATCCTCCTGTTCTGAAATTTGATTTGTCCTTTTCATATGTGTTCATTTTTTTAAATTGTATCCTTTGGCATATATGGTTGTGACAATTTTCTTCCACTATTTGATCTGAGGAAGTGGGTCTGGTCCACGAGAGCTCATCACCTAATAAACCATCTTGTTAGTCTTTAAAGTGCTACATAGTCCTGTTTTTTGTTTCAGCTACACCAGACTAACGTGGCTATATTTCTATCACTATTTAGCTCAGTAAGAAATAGTTAGCATTAAGTTCTAAGAAAGTAAACCGATAGGCTTGCTAGGACTTAATAGCAGTGCTTAGCACTTCAACAATGGTTTTTATTTTTAAAGTGCTGTAGAAACATTAAGCCTCCCTTACAGAACTGCTGTGAAGTACAGTTGGTACAATTACCTCCCTTTTAAAAATAAGGGAATTGAGACCAAGAAGTGTCTTGACGCAGCCACCTTTTCATCCAACATTAGCCAGCTAACCAACAAGACCAACATTTGCAATGCTATAAGCTGGCACAAGTAGCCTTTAGAGCACTCAAATTGGGTTGCAATACAAGTTTCCATGCTCAGGGGGTCTCATAAGAGGTATTTAGTTGTATCCAAGTCATGTGAATGCCCCAGGCACTGACTGGTCCAACAGGGCAGTGCTGGGGCAGGTAAGAGGCTGGGTGCTCAAATAGCATTTTCAGAAAAGCTCAGAAGCTCATGCTCAGAGGAAACACAACTAAGCTAGGAGGCACAAGTCATGAAAGTCATTTCAGCATGCCACGTTCCCTACCGCATTTGCATTCTAAAAAATCTGAAACAGGGATAAAAATTCTGATAGGTTCAGGCAGGAAGCTTGCCTCCAGAGTTCCTGTGGAGGGCCAACTCTGTATAAAAGTTATTATAAAACACTCACAGACTGAACCTTTTTTACGAGCCTTTATTTGGAACATTTTAGAAATGGAAAATGCCAAATAGTTGCAAAATATTCACTTCCTGAAATGAAGTAGCTGTCTACACGTAGCTAGTTCAGATGTGTGTATAAGGACCAAGGATGAAGATAGGAGACTTGGGTTATAAATAAATGAATACATAAATATTCATGAATTGTAAACCTTTTTAAACTTGCTGGACAAGTGGTTTAATGAAAAAATAGATCTGCTGATCTGAAGATGTTGTTTTAGGAATCTCATCCATATTCACTATCTGGATGTTCCTTAATCAACTAATCAAAGCATGCAACTAATTGAATGTTGATTGCTTGCTGCACTAGGGTGAAATTCGGCTATCCCAACTCTGGCTGGAATTATTCTGAAAACTGATGACAGTTAAGTTTTATTAGCCTTCTGATTTTTCATGAGTACATTATCACTAAGGAACATTCATTTCATTCTACTGAGTTCCCTCGTTTCACAAGTAACTGGCACTCTCTCATACTTTCTTTCTAGTAACTATTGCATTAGCAATGGCTGATACAGTGAATCCTTGAAGTTTGTCTCCAGACATTGCTACTTGGGGTTCCAGCTAAAACACATTGCTTATGGCCCTAAGGAAGACAAGACAAAAAAAAAAAAAAAAAAAAAAAAAAAGAAAGAGAAAGAGAAAGAGAGAGAGAGAGAGACACTGAGACTAGAGGCCTGATTCCAGAACCCTGACTTAGGCAAAATTCTTACCAGACTGAGACCTCAGTTTAAAAAGCATATGTGAGCATGAGGCAAACAGACCCAAATTTGTGGGAAAAGAGATTTCTTCTTGCTGACAGTGTTGTTTTTTAATGTCTTCCCAAATATTGTTTGCATTTCATATTGTTCATAGAATGCCACAAATATCTTGAAGTGGGAAGCTAAGTAAACGAGAAAGTAATTTTGTCTTCCGAATGCCCAACATTTTCCCAACTGATCGTGTTCAAACCAGTTTCCACATGTCTTACCAACCCTTTTTGGAAAAAAAAGAAAAAACTCAGAGCAGGAAGCTCCCATTTCAAAAAAACACTGTAGTATGGCACATGGAAACAGGAAACCATTTAATTCAGTTCTGAGGAATCATCTTTAATGCAAAAGTATCTCTCCTTAATTTACTTGATCTGACAGACAGTTTGGTGGAAGAACACTCAATAAAAATATCCCTCCTAGAGGATGCGGATTTATCTAAAATCCCCACAAAACACATGAATTATTCTGTGGTTCAGAATGACTGGTGAAACAGAAAGGTGTCACACGTCACCTTTCATTTCTGCTCAAGTATGAGTGCTGCTGTCAGAGTATGAAAGGGCATTAAAGGATACTGTCACTTTGCAACACATGTACATCCTCTTAGATCCAGCCTTCATTGGTTTTGATGAGCTTCAGGCACATGAATGGTGCTGCACTAGACTGACAGCTCTGGAAATTGAAGTCTTTTGTGGATCCACACGAGCAAAGCTACACAGCAAAGACAGCGCAAGCTTCTTGGTATCACTGTTGCTCAGGCCTAGCTGGAGAGAGACTACCTTTGCAGGCGAAGTGACAGCTTTCGGACCCATTTGAATATGAGGACTCTCCATAGAGATTTTCAGGATTGCTAATTGGTGATGTGGCATTTTAGGATGGGGCTATCGAGCCCCCCCAAAACAACATGCTTCGGGTTCCAATTAAAAAGACCCATATGCACATGCTTCAGAGGTACAGGGGGTTATGAGTAGACAAAGTAAGGGACGATATGGAGCATGCTGTATGTGGGCTCTTTCAAATGTGAGAGCGTCCAATGAGCAGCTGAAAAGAAAGGTGTTCAGAATTACTGGCTATGCATGCTCTCATTCCGAGAACGACGTTGGTCTTTTTGGTGTATGTGTGATGCTAGTTGAGATGGAGTTAAATGCTAAACCCTCCACCAGAGGACGATGGAAAGAGAATACAGAACAAGTGGTACTTCATCAAGTCAGAGACCAAAGGGTGAGGCTGATGTATGTACACCAAGGATTTGGAAAAGGATTGTGCTGTAACAGGGGTGTGGCTGTGCCCTGTCCTTAAAGCAGGGTTATGCCTCGAAAGCAGCATTTTAGAGTTTAATGAGCATTATAATTGACTGGTCACAAAAGTGATAAAAATTATACATTTTAAAATAAATAATGCATCCGTATTCATATGGTATATGGAACCGATATACCATGCAGCCACTTTGATTCTGTAACTGTAATGTACTTGTCTCAGAGGGGTAGCCATGTTAGTGTGTAACTTAATAACATAAAATAAAATAAAGTAAAAATAAAAAATAAAAAAACAAGTAGCACCTTGTAGCACGTTAGAGTCTAATAATATATATATATTAGTATCATGAGCTTACGCGGGCACAACCCACTTCAGATGAGTGGAACAATTTATCTGAAGAAGTGGGTGGTGCCCCCGAAAGCTCATGGCATGTACTTGGAGCTTCTAAGCAGAGTAGCTTGGAACACGGCCTTAATTTGGAGCAGGGCTAATGACAAACTTTGCTGGACCCTGTGCAGGGTGTGTGGGAACTCAGCTCCAGGATCCTCCCCATCCCTGATGGCAGCAGGACCCAGGTGGAAGGGGCAGGTCTGGGAACTAGCTTCTCCCACCCAGCACTCAGCACTGCCTGGCCCATGACATGAAGGGCTCCGATGATGATGTAAAGGGTCCGGGTCTCCAGCTGCACTTGCTGCCACTGTCGCAGCTGTGGTGACCCGGAATCCTGGGCCCTTTTCAATGGCTAGGTCCCAGGGCAGCTGCCCCTTTTGCACTGCCGCTCCCCCATCAGCAGCCCTGATTTGAAGGAAAGAGAGAATTACGAATACTTTAAAAAGTATGTTTACAAAGTAAGCCTAATAAGCCAAGAGATTTTTTTTTTAAAGGAAAGCCTTTCCACAGTAGGAACGTGTCCATGTTCTCCCAGCACTTGCTAAGATGAATAGCTGAACATGTAATTTGCTGCTACCCTGAGGCTATAATTTTACTTTGTACTGTTATATAAAATTCCAAGGACAGGTTTCTTCATACATTTACTCTAACAGCCAGAACTGAGTTCCCACTCAGCTACTCCAGTGTAAAAGGAAAGCAAAGCCTTGAAAGTCATTTGTGCTACCGTGGATTTACAATTTTGTGACCAAGAGCAAAAAATGTGACCCTAAACGTTCCAGTTTATTATGAAATAGTTTGCAGGAGGGAAGTATGTGACTCAAGGGATTTTACTCTAACGATAAAACACAGAAATTAATCAAAAGGGAATAAAGTCAAAACAATGTTCTACTTCCAATCACTTACACTGAACAAGCAGAAAATCAACATGTCTTGCCATAGCTACATTTACACTAATCCATTTTTTTCACCAAGCAGAATGTAACTGCAAAGCTCTCTAGCTCTCATAAGCACAATGTGTACAAGAATAAGACTCTGCCAGCAAAACTTATTACTGGGCAAAAATCACTCCTCTTTGTTTTAGTAACTTTCTATAGTCTCATGGCACCATACTTTGAGGATCATTTTGTCTAGTGCTTCTTGTTTGCCCTGCAGATAATATACCTTTTTCATGTATTCTCTTATTATAGCAGCTCTAGCTTACAATGGAACCATTTCAAGTCCCATTTTTCTAGGCTCACTGAGTATGCATCTATGGATGTATATGCATACACACACACACACACATATATATATATATATATATATATATATATATAGAGCCCTGAGCCTATACAAAATTTGTATCCACGTCTGTATCTGCAAAACGATCTGTGGTTATGTGCAACCACACCCGTCAATGAAGATACCCATAGATATAAAGTGAATATCCGCAAATTTGCAGGGTTCTGCATACAAAATTTATATCCACGTGACATGAGTATCCATAAAAATGAGCCATGGATAGCCACATCCACATCTGCAGATGGGGATACCCACAGACACAAAGCGGCTCTCCGGGGCTAGGCATATATGGATGGTTATCCAAAAGGTGTACTTTGCAGAAGCTCTTGGCTCAGTCTCTGTGGACCAGGTTAGATGCGAGGAAAGCTGCTGCACCTTTCAGAGTGAGCGGCACAGCTGCTCCGGATAGTCAGAAAGGGGCTCTTTTCCTCTGTGTAGATCTGGACGCTTCATAATATGCATGGAATACGCTGTTGTTCTAGTGATGTCCAGTGAAATATTTGTATTTTCATGCCGGTTTATTCCTCGATCCCTCTGCCAAGACAAATGACAATCTATGGTGCTTTGGAAAGGTGGACACAAGTTCACAGAGAACTGCACTGGGATGCATGGCATTTCAGAAAGACCACTAAATACTCATCAAGGACAGGGACTCCTGTGGCACCTTATGGACTAAAGGTATGTCTACACTAGCCCCCTAGTTCGATCTATGGAGGTTAATGTAGGCATTTGAAGCTGCAAATCAAGCCCGGGATTTAAATATCCTGTGCTTGATTTGCATCTTCCCAGCCGGTCGCCATTTTTGAAATTTACAAGTCCAGACTAACTGCCTGCGTCTACACGTGGCAGGGACCCGGTAGTTCGAAATAAAGCCCTAAGTCAAACTACCTGTTATTTCTGGATAGTTATGCCTGGATATATCTTTTTCATGTATTCTCTTATTATAGTAGCTCTAGCTTACAATGGAACCATTTCAAGTCTCATTTTGCTAGGCTTACTGAGTATGCATCTATGGATGTCTGCACTGCATACACACACACATATATATATATCGATGGAATCCAGGAATAACAGGTAGTTCGACTTAGGGCCTTATTTCAAAGTCCCTGCCGCATGTAGACGCAGGCAGTCAGTCCGGACTTGTAAATTTCAAAAATGGTGACTGGCCAGGAAGATGCAAATCAAGCATGGGATATTTAAATCCCGGGCTTGATTTGCAACTTCGAATGCCTACATTAACCTCCATAGATCGAACTAGGGGGCTAGTATAGACATACCCTAACAGATTTATTGGAGCATAAGCTTTCATGGGCAAAGACCCACTTCATCAGATGCATGTGACAAAGTGGGTCTTTGCCCACAAAAGGTTATGCTCCAATAAATCTGTTAGTCTATAAGGTGCCACAGGACTCCTTGTCGCTTTTGCAGATTCAGACTAACATGGCTACCCCTCTGATACTTGTCATCAAGGACAGCATCACTAACTACCAACCTCTATTAGAAATTAATTTTAAAACACATTTGGCCAGGCTTCTCAAGGACTGTGTTTCTTACAGGCAGCTGAGAGGAAAAAACTATTTTGCCAGATGCCAGTCATATAACTCACAGGCGATTCTTGTAACACTGACATTGTACAAGCACTCTCTGCTGCTAACTAACAGCTGCTCCATTGACCTTAGTGTTCATAGCCTTAAAAAAAAATCTAGCCAAAAGAAGGAGCAAGAAGACAAGCACTGAGGATATCAAGACCCCTTTTTTGCAGTGCTGTCGGGTTAATGGATTTATCACTGATAGACATGGTCCCCCAGATCATTCTATTAACACTGTAACCCTTGTAAAATGTGAAGGCAAATACTTTACCTATCAGAGCCAGTTCAGGAACACATGCTCAGTTATTCATAGTGTGGTTGTACTCTATGTAGAAAACAAGGCACAATCCTATAGGCAGGGAATATAGCATTTTCCTATTTTTTTAAAGCCGTGTAGGCACAGGCTCATAATTCCAAGCTTGTGAAACAGAGTACAGTCCATTGGGGTGATTGATTTAGTGGGTCTAGTTAAGACCCATAAATCAAATGCTGAGAACAGCTATAGCTGGTTCCTGTACTCCTCACAGTCGTCTGCTCTTGTCGGTCTCCCGCTGCAAGGACACCACCAAGCTTAGCGTAAGCTGGAGTTGTGTACCTTCAGCTGACCTTCCAGGTCTCCTGTAGATATGGTCTTAGAGATCAGTATAATCACAGAACTCACAATGTAAACGAGATTGAATTTCAATCAATCAAGGTATTGGTCATTTTCCTTTACTTTCAGCAAACACGAAAACATTCAAAAAATATATCAGCTAGGTGCCAGAATAATAAACACTAAATAAATCCACTGAAAAATACAAATTAATTGCACTGTGTCAAACCTAACTTCCACGCTCTTGATTTATTGCTAACACATCATGATTTCTGAACTCAAATGAGTGTCAGTTCCTGTAATTTGCCAGCAAAACTTCAGTATGAAAATTGATTTGATATTTATTTTTCATTTCAGAATTGTGATCTGTGGTATCATCCATATGGAACATATTACTTATGTGGGGAAAAATCTACTTAACATTTTTTCTTCAGCATGAATTCAGGAGAAAACTTTTGAAAAAAAAAAAAGATAAAACAGTTAAATGAAAGCACCTTTGTTATTTCCACTGTGTTACAGCTGAAATAAAATCACTGCAGTGTCATATTTTTCAAGTGATCTTCATCCATATAAATGTAGTTTATTTTTTTAAGGTGCCATAGTGTTATCCTGAAAGAGTTATAATTGCCTCTCATAAAGTACCTTTCATTCCAAAATAATTTGCATATTAATAGCCATTCCTCAAAACATTTGTTACAGGTTATAGGTACAGGCTTGCAAACCAATTTGCACAGGTTGGATTTATGCTTGTGAATTAAGGATGTTAAATATCTATTAATTTACTAGTTGACTAGTCGATAGAATTTCCAGCGGGGGTTGTTGTGCATTTCAAAGTTGGAACGCTGCGTACAGCCCAAGCCAGCGGGAAGTCTCACTGACTCTGGGCTCCACGTACTTTGAAATGCACAAGAGTCTAGGGACTCTTGTGCATTTCAAAGCAAAAGCACCTGTGTGGAGCCCAGAGTCAGCGGGGGACACCCCAGCTGATCTGGGGCTCCGTGCGGCATTTCCACGGAACCCAGGGTCAGCTGGAGACTTCCCAGCTGATCTCGGGCTCTGTGCAGCATTTCAAAGCAGCAGCGTCACACAGAACCCGAGATCAGCTGGGGACTCCCCAGATTCTGCAGAAATGCCGCATGGAGCCTGGGGTCAGCTAGGAAGTTCCCAGCTGACCCTGGGCTCCATGTGGCGCTGCCGTTTTGAAACGCTGTGGTGGCATTTCGAAGGGGGCAGTGCTGCACAGACTGCAGCATCAATTGTGTGGCCACACCATGCTGCCACTTTGAAGTACCACCTCTTTCCCCTCCTTTGCTGCCTTTTTCGGATAGAGGCAGCAAGTGCGGGGGCGGGGAAGTGACTAGTCATCTTGACTATCCAATAAGCATTTGCTTATCAGATAGTTGACTAGTCCTTAACATTCTTACTGTGAATCCCTTTGCAGGATCAGACTATAGGCTTACTTACAAGGTTCAGATGGACTACTTAAAATTAGAGCCTTGCGCAGATACAAATTGGTATCCACATCTGCATCTGCAAAAATGATCTGTGGACTTCAGGAAACTTGACCACACCCATGGTACGTGGACATCTGGCTCACTAAAATCATGGCAGACCATGGATGTTGCTGGACCAGAGAGTGCTGGATTAGAGAGGTTCACCTAAAGATCAAATTTTACATTCAAATATGCTCTTGAACAAAAGTCTGACTTGGCAGTACCACAGAGCTGCCCATCCTTTAATGAAGTGGTAAAACAATCCAATGCTATACAAGTCATTTTTCTAGTAAGACAATATTGAGGGTAAAATTTTCAAGTGTCTTAGTCCCATTTCCAAAATGGAACCTAAATCTTCCTGAAAGTCAATAGGCCTCAGGAGCCAAATTTTCAGAAGGCTTTTAAGTGTCTCATGAGGCAAACATCAAGAGAGATTTTCCAAGGAATCGAGGCACTAAACTCTAATTTAAATAATTGGAATTAAGGTACATAGAGTTGTCCCCCATAGGCACCTGTGCACATCTTTAGACACCTCAATATTGTTTGCCTCATAGCTCCTAATGCCCCAGTTATATTAGCATTTGGGAGTTAAGCTCCTCCGTCAATTAGGTGCTTTAGAAAATGTTACTCTATCTTTTTTTAAACATGGCTTACAGGCAAATCATTCAGCTTGGGTTGCCTCAACTGGAATGTAATCTAACTGCCTGTTCCCTATTCCTGGGGCAGTCATTAGAAGTAAACTCCAAGAATAAGTCTATTTGATGCACTGCTTTCTACTGCGTCATTTACCAACCAGCCATTCAAAATTAAAAATAAGCCACACATTTCCCTACAGGAAAACCCTTCATCATCCTACCAATGGCTCGAGCAATCTGTTTACATTAAATACGCTTTATTATGGGGCCAAGACTAGAGACGTTCAAGTTATCAACTCAATCATCACTCCAAATTATTTGCGCAGTAGTGGAGAATTCAGATTTTTGTCAATACAAATCTTAAAAGGCACTTTTTTTTTTAAAGATTAAACAAGAAGCTCTGCCAGGAGGATCCTGCAAGACAAGGCGGGTGAATACAAAATGTTCTCAACAGTACAGGCAGTGTTGGATGTCGCAGTGGGACACCATCCAAACTGCACAATTAAATGCAAATGGACATTTTAAAGGGTGTTTCTTTTTCAAAGTGGGTTTCACTATATGAGAGCTAGCATTATATGAAGCAGAACGTAATCACATGACCTTCTATTGAATGCTGTCTTAGCACAGAGCAAAACTAAATGTAGCCCCCTTACTAAAGGTGCCTCTGCTTATTTTCTGGAAAGACCCTGTGTGCTGCAATCCAGCCTCACAGACTACAATTCCCATGAGACCTTGGGAAAAACAGGAAGGAAGTGTCTCTGGTGTGGGAGATCTGAGTCTCTCCATGTGCATGAGAAGAGAGGCCTAGCAGTCTGGGACTCTGCCCTTGGATTTTGGAACAGAAGGGGAGCAAGGCTGCTCTGGAGGAGTTTGATCCAGTGCAGGGGCAGTTAGGCTGTGTCTACACTGGCGCGATCTTGCACAAAAGCGGTCGCTCTTGCACAAAAACTTGCTGCCTGTCTACACTGGCCACATGTTCTTGCGCAAGTAAACTAACGTTCTAATGTATGAAATCAGGGCTTCTTGCGCCAGAACTCTGACACTCCCGCTCAGGAATAAGCCCTTTTGCGCAACTGTTCTTGCACAAGAGGCCAGTGTAGACAGGCAATGTGAATTTCTTGCGCAAGAAGGCCCTATGGTTAAAATGGCCATCAGAGCTTTCTTGCGCAAGAGAACGTCTACACTGGCAAGGATGCTTTTATGCAAAAGCACATCTCTTGCGCAAAAGCATATGCCAGTGTAGATGCTCTCTTGCACAACTACTTTAACGCAAGAACTCTTGCTCTAAAGAGTTTTTGCACAAGATCCCGCCAGTGTAGACATAGCCTTAGTGTGCAGCTAGAGACTGGGACTAGATGCCTTTGGAACTGGGATCTAGCAGGCTGCTTCTGATAGGCACAGCATAAGACTGTAAGTAATCGGGCATTTTTGGGAAAGTGGTGCCTAGGACAGAGCTGTTGCCTAGCTTGGACCCTCATACACACTGCTTACAGAGAATCTCCATTACAGCTGCAGTTCTTCAAACGTACCCATGCAAGCAAGAGTCTGAGACTGTGAGTCCAGGGGTGTGCACACTCTGGGGTGGGATCAATATTGGCAGTGCAAATGCTAGATATATAAGTTCCAATTATTGTTGTGCACTTTGTTAATGTTATTCATTGTTAATCTGTTAAACTCTGTTTATTTAAGTTAAGTAAAGATTGTTTATTTTATGTAATCTATTAGATGTATATGATTTGTAGTTGTTGTTCTGGAATTAGATCCAGATTATTGCTGGAATGAGTTTATTCCTGGAGGCTCTCAAGGCACACCAGGCCAGCCTGGTGGAGGCACCGCCATTATACATTCTTTATGAGCAAGGGACTGCAGCAAAGGGGTGGATAGGTTTTCCCCAACCAAACAACATCACCACTGGGGTACTCAGGATCTCCTTTTATGTCAAGACCATCAGGTGCCCCGGCACACCAGTAAGTGTGACCTGCTCCTGAGTAACCCGGGGAGGAAAAAGGGGGTTACATAAAGATATATTTGTGTAATTAAAGGAGAGCTAAATACACAGTTTCAGCAAGGCTGTGAGCATGTAAAAAGATTAGCCATTTCCTAAAGGCTTGTGTAGTCATTTATATCTGTGCAAAGTGGGTGTAAAAACACTCCCATTACCAGATCAGAAACATCAACATCCAAAATGCAGATGTGTACATATCTACGTAATGGGGCAAGGTACTGAAAACAAGGCCCAGATGCCTGTCTCCACTTCCTCCTCCCCCCGCATAGAAACAAACCTACTATACTTCTAATCTTTTTCACTTAGCTGCACCTGGGGACTGATCTTGGAAAGTACTAAGCACTTCCTACAACTTATGAAGGGTGCCCTTCATTGCAATTAAAAACCAATTGCTGGTCCATGTCAAATGACTTTGAGTCATAAACTCTTAGGGCTGGAAGGCTATGTCTAGACTACATCCCTCTTTTGAAAGAGAGATGTAAATTAGACATATCGACATTACAAATGAAGCCAGGATTTGAATGTCAAAAAATGAGGAGTACATGATCTTTCGAAAAAAGGCGGTTTTTTCCCAAAAGAACCACATCGAGATGGCAGGATCACTTTTGAAATACCCTTTTTCAAAAGAACGCTGTGACGCAATTATGCAAATGAAGCATGGGATATTTAATTCCTCACTTCATTTGCAATTTCGATCTGCCTAATTTACATACCATAATTTGGGTGTGAACATCACGAAAAAAAAAAAAAGCCCTGGCCTCCATCTCAAATGATGAGGCTTATACCCCACAGTAAACACCCACAGTGTGATAATATGGGCACGAGTAGCTAGATAGGGATCCCACCCCCTGGGCAAGTGAAGATAAGTCATCGACAGTTTGGGTTCATAGGGAAAACATTAGAAAACTGTCCCTTTGAACCTTAAAAGTTCTGTTTGGGAGAAACTCTAACTAGATTCCTGGTCCTGCAAAGTTTATAAATGGCATGGGAGTGTTAGGTCACAAAGCTACTCCTTGGTCCTGAAAGACATCCAAACTCTGTAAGCTACGTAGATATGATAGATATCTTTTTACTGGTCATGCGTGGTGTGGAGAAAGTGAATAAGGAAAAGTTATTTACTTGTTTCCATAATATAAGTACTAGGGGCCACCAAGTTAAATTAATGGGCAGCAGGTTTAAAACAAATAAAAGGAAGTTCTTCTTCACACAGTGCATAGTCAATCTGTGGAACTCCTTGCCTGAGGAGGCTGTGAAGGCTAGGACTATAACAGGGTTTAAAAGAGAACTAGATAAATTCATGGAGGTTAAGTCCATAAATGGCTATTGGCCAGTATGGGTAAGGAATGGTGTCCGCAGCCTCTGTTTGTCAGAGGGTGGAGATGGATGGCAGGAGAGAGATCGCTTGATCATTACCTGTTCGATTCACTCCCTCTGGGGCACCTCGTATTGGCCACTATCAGCAGACAGGATACTGGGCTGGATGGACCTTTGGCCTGACCCAGTATGGCCATTCTTATGTTCTAGTCCAAATGCCTTTCCTGTCCTAAGGAGTTCAATCTCTAGCGGTCAACTGGCCTATAGGCTCTCTCACTATACTGGGAACATATAAATTTTGTAGGCTCCTGAGGTCTGGTGTGGCTCTCTGCTTCTGACTAGGTCTAGGTAATCTAATGGTTATAAAGTTTACAGAATCAGAGATGTAGAGCTTGGTTCTTTCCAACATAAGCTTCCCAGACCCAGTGAGTTGAGTGGAGTTTAAGTTCTGTTGCTGCTCCGGTCCTTGTGGCTCTCTTCACTCCTGTTTTTTGTAATCTCCTCAACTCTAGCAACTTTCTCTGAGCCAGCACGGTGTATTAGGGTCTGGTACTCTGACCACAGTAACTTTGATGAGCTTCACCACAGTTGCAGCCTAGCTCTGGCCCACACTGTTTTTGGCAAAAACCCTAAATAATGTTTGGCATTCTGCAGACTTGTAAACTCCACAGGCTGGTAGAGGAGTTAAATAAAGGTTTTAAACAAAAAGTAGAACCTATAACTCTTCAAATAATCCTCCAACTATCTCCAAAGAATTTGAGAGTCACTAATCAATCAAATCTGAAGTTTGTACACCAAGTTTTTTTTTTAAATTAGGCAACATTGATTGAAGTGACATGCTATATTTCTATTCTTTCATGTTCTTGTATCTCACAAACAGTATATCCATATATTTTTCTCCAGCCAAGACTAATCATGCGAGTTCAGTTCGAATAATTTTGCTTCAGTGGTAGCCAAAAACCAGGCGTACAGAAAACTAGATGTAATCTTTTATTAAAGTACTTTCTATGTCTCCATAACTTTATATACTTGCTATTTAAACAGTATGCTGAATTTGTTTAATCTTACATGTAACTGACGAAACAGAAATGTTGTGAGCAAGATTCAAGAAGTTATTCTTCCACTATACTCTGCTGATTAGGCCTCAACTGGAATATTGTGTCCAGTTCTAGGCACCACATTTCAGGAAAGATGTGGAGAAACTGGAGAGAGAAGAGCAAGAAACTTGATTAAAGGTCTAGAAAACATGAGCTATGAGGGAAGACTGAAAGAACTGGTTTTGTTTAGTTTGGAAAAGAGAAGACAGAGGGGACATGTTAGCAACTTTCAAGTACCTAAACGAGTGTTACAAGGAGGAGGGAGAAAAAATGTTCTCCTTAACTTCTGATGATAGGACAAGAAGCAATTGCAGCAAGGGAGGTTTAGGCTGAACATTAGGAAAAACTTCCTGTCAGGATGGTTAAACACTGGAATAAATTGCCTAGGGAGATTGTGAAATCTCCATCATTGAAGATATTTAAGAGTAGGTTGGATAAACATCTATCAGGGATGATCTAGACAGTGGTTGATCCTGCCATGAGGGCTGGGGACTGGACTTGATGACCTCTTGAAATCCCTTCCAGTTCTAATGTTCTATAATTCTATGAAACATCTCCCTCCACAGAGCACATTCATGAAATATTGTGTGCAATAAGTCAAATGGGAGACATTAATCTCCTATCTGCATAACTGCCCAAGCAACCATCACATGTGTCATTCCCTATCTGTTTACAAACAACATTCAGGCATCCATAATGTTTCTTTTCCTTCTCTAAATTGATTTTGTTTATATTTTCTCTATTTTTCATTCACTGAATCAAAGCTGAGGAGGCCCGAGGGACCATAAACCTGATTCCCCTTGTCACTTAACCAATGTGCTTATGCAAGTTTTGGAGTTGATTGTCTACAAATTCAATACTCCTATGTAAAACGTATTATGGGAATTGCTGCTTTCATTCAATAAAAGACTCCCGCCAGCATTTAACGGGGAAAAATTGTTACATCCAGGGCACGGTTACATCAGTATCCTCTAGCTGATCTCAGGGCCTGTAGCCCTTATCTACTATTTTTGAGAGAGATGTCTGTCTGTGTGTCTGTCTATTTGTTCAAGAGCTCCTCCTAAATAGTAAGAGCTAGGACCACCACATATGATATACAGCTTCCTCTGAATGTAAAGCAAGGTAAAGGTTTGGCTGTGCCAGGAAAATGGGATGTTCCTGGAATGGGATTGCTTCTTGGAAAACCAAACAGAAAAGAGACAGAGTCACCAAGCAGGTGACTGGGGCTGGCTGGGGGCACACACTCCCTGGCTGGGACTGCCCCAGCCTTGAGCCACCCACCCCCAGGGGCTCTTCAGGGAGGGCAATGAGCTGAAGCTCCCCCACCCCGATTTATACGGGGTCATTGCTGGGTGTTCCCCATTGTCAGGGAGCGAGGGGAAAGTGCACAGTTTGCTGCATACCTCACTCTGGTTGGGGAGCGCAGGGGGGCAGATAAACCTGGATCTGCCCTACCAGAGAGACATGCACTCCTCCCCCGGCTCTGCCCACTGGAGCTGAAGCAGCCATGGAGAGGAGCTTCTCACTTGGCCCCAAGCTGCTGTGGTGAGAGAGGGCTGAGGTAGTCCTCTCTCCCGGGGGCAGCCTCCATACTGAATCCCTCATCGCCAGCCCCACCCCAATGCAATGATTTAAATGAAGCATGCATATTTTCATTTTATTTTCTGAAAAACAAAAATTAATTGACTTAAGGACCCAAGCGAGGCTGGGTACATTTTCTTAACAAAGTTAAGGACCTGAGAAACACCAGCTAAATCTTTTAGTTTGCAAAATAAGAAGAAATCTTTCTTGTACATTTTAAACATTTTTTAATAATCCACATGTGGCTAGCCTCAGTGACTTAGTTACACACTGGGAAAGCTAAAAATGCTCCTTTTCAAAACTGACGCAGGGATTTTCAAACATGTCTCAGTGAGTGAGGTGCCCAAATTCCAGCAAATTTCTGGGAAGTTGTGGGAGCTAATTTTCCTTGAAAAACTCTCCCTAAATCCTTTTTAGTGAATGTCAAGAGCCCTCTTCCCCATTAATTGGCTTCCCGCGACAACCACAATTTGAATATTGTTTCCATTTTCCAACACTCAACTTATCAGATCCACAACAGAACTCTGAATGTCTTTTCATGCTGGATATAAAGAGAAACACGTTTCTGAAACATTCCAAAATAAGTAACTTTGAAGAAACAGTCAGTCTCTATATTCATAGCATCTTCTCTTTAGGCACATAAAATATTATTTTTAGCCATGCTGATAGCTCTGCACAATAGTTTAATTCAGTGTTAATAGTTAACCATTTTAACCAGCAAATGACAGTTTCTTTTCTAGCTCATCCCTACCTCTTCCTGCAGATCTGCAGTCTCCTGAAAATGAAGCAGAGAGGCAGGCTCCCCAACATAATCTAACTCAGGAGTGCAAAGCCTGCTCATGCAATACTAGTCGGCTGTGTCTAGACTGGCAAGTTTTTCCGCAAAATCATCTGCTTTTGCGGAAAAACTTGCCAGCTGTCTACACTGGCCGCTTGAATTTCCGGAAAAGCACTGACGATCTCATGTAAGATTGTCAGTGCTTTTCCGGAAATACTATACTGCTCCCGTTCGGGCAAAAATCTTTTTCCGAAAGACTTTTGTGCAAAAGGGCCAGTGTAGACAGCATAGTACTGTTTTCCACAAAAAAGCCCCGATCGCGAAAATGGCGATCGGGGCTTTTTTGCGGAAAAGCGCGTCTAGATTGGCCACGGACGCTTTTCCACGAAAAGTGCTTTTCCGAAAATGCTTTTAACGGAAAACTTTTCCATTAAAAGCATTTTCGGAAAATCATGCCAGTGTAGATGTAGCTGTCCTGTGTGGCGGCAAGGAGAAAAAGCCCAAGAAATGGGTCAGAGGACCAGCCCCGCTGGATTTGTTCTGGGATAGCCTATGGCTAGGTTAAGCACTGAAAGGGCATAGATCAAGCAGGAAAGAGCAGAAACTTGAAATTTTGGTATTTAGTTCCAGTAAAAATTCAACTTAAATATGAAGAGCCTGATTTGCAAAGTTGCTGAATCCTGATAGTGCCCAATGATTCACTTTGAGCTTTGAGTGCTCTGCACCTCTGAAAAAAATCAGGCCTTGGACCCCATGGCAGAATACTGCTAGGTCAGTGTTTCTCAAGCAGCGGTACGTGTGCCATTAGGGGTAGGCGAGAGAAGTCGGGGGAGGGGGAGTACAACACCACAAGTTAAATTTGGCAAAAAAATGTCTGGGATTTTGCCCTGCACTGAAAGGGGAGGGGGCGGTGGCACGTGCCTGTCAAATGGAATGTTAAGAGCCATGCACCCGGATATTAACATCCACTCTATGCACGTGCCCCAGTGCTGGTGGGATAAACACATGACTGTGGTAGCGACGGCTCTGGTGAGACCCAGCCTCCCCAGGATGTTCCAGCGTGGAGGACGGCTGGAGACGCGCATCACCCCCATCCCTGCCAGCGGCTCAGTACAACACACCCCCATCACCCCTTCCCTGTGGCGCTGCGGAGAGGAGCTAAGAGGCGTTGAAGTTGCACAGCAAGTTTTGCTCCAAAGGAACCCCCACACACACATCAGTAGCATAGTGAGGGAGGGCAGTTGCCCCTGGGGCGCCACGCGAGTGGGCCGCTGGGCTGAGGTGGGAGCGCACAGCCTGGCTCTGGTGAGCTACTTGCTTCCTAAAGACAAGCCACTGAATCAGGGCCGGGTGGCAGGAGCGGGCATTTCAAAGGTAGGGTTACCATACATCTGGTGCCTGGCTCTGGGGAAGGGGAGGGCACTGAGTTAGAGGGGGGATGCCTGATTCTGGAGGAGGAGTGGGTACATTGGGTTAGAGCTGGGAGGCTGGGGGTACTTTTTTTTTTTTTTTTTTTTTTTTTAAAGAAAAAAAGGTTGAGGAACACTGTGCTAGAGAAACCTTAATCAGCTCCTGCCACACCAGCTCCAATCAGGGGGAATATACTGAGGCTGGGTGAATAGCCTGGTACTTGCTTTAAGGATGTTAAGTATCAAGTAATTTACTAGTCGAGTAGTCAATGGCATTTCCATCAACCACTCGAATAGTCGATAGGCACTTCTGCGTTCCTTCTTTGAAATGTACAAGAGCACTCTTCCTCCAGCTTCCCTTACTCCTCGTACAATGAGGGATACAGGCGTCAGAGTAAGAAGTCCTCAAGCTTGACAGTATTCAACATTATTTCAAAACAACTGCCTGCTGGGTAGACGCAGACTAAGTTATTTCAAAATAATGCTAGTTATTCTGAAATAATGTTGCCGTGTAGACGTACCCATGGTGAACCTCCTGACATTTGAGTGTATGGAGGGACAGTTATACTGCAGAATGGCCACAAGGGGCAGCAAGGAGCCAGAGATGGGGACCAGTACAGCTATAACCTCATTGGGAGTAGGTGTAGAGAAAGAGATAGCTATCAGAGGGTATGTCTACACTACCCCCCTAGTTCGAACTGGGGGGGGTAATGTAGTCATACGGAATTGCAAATGAAGCCCGGGATTTGAATTTCCCGGGCTTCATTTGCATAAAGCCGGCCGGCACCATTTTTAAATGCCGGCTAGGTCGGACCCCGTGTCCCGCGGCTACACGCGGCACGGACTAGCTAGTTCGGATTAGGCTTCCTAATCCAAACTAGCTGTACACCTCGTTCCATGAGGCGTGCAGCTAGTTCGGATAGGAAGCCTAATCCAAACTAGCTAGTCCCCGTGTAGCCGCGCGGCACGGTGTCTGACCTAGCCGGCATTTAAAAATGGCGCCGGCTGGCTTTATGCAAATGAAGCCCGGGAAATTCAAATCCTGGGCTTCATTTGCAACTCCGTATGACTACATTACCCCCCCTAATTCGAACTAGGGGGGTAGTGTAGACATACCCAGAGAATTTGTGCGGGTGTTCTGTTTGTCTGTCCCCTACCTGGGGAACATACATCCCTTCCTCTGGCTGTGCCCACTGCAGCTGCAGCACCCAAGGCCCACCCACCTGTGGAGCAGCCAGACAGCCAACACAGGCTGTCTCATGGATGGACCTGACTCCTCTAAGGGGAAGGCGGGATAAGGGATCTGCTGAAATTAGGGATGCGGGGTGCGTTCTGGAGTGGCTTAGGGCATTCTCACCTGGTCCCAAGCTACTGAGGTGAGAGAGGGCTTGGGTTGTCCTCTCTTCCGGGGCAGCCTGCATACAGAATCTGTCACCCCCAGCCTCACCCCTGAACAACTATTTAAATAAAGAAAAACAAAACTTATTTGAGTTAAGGACTTGAGCAACACCGGGGAACTCTTCTAGTAAAAATGAATTGTGTGTACACACACACACACACACACACACACACACACACACACACACACACACACACACACTTTTGATGGTTTTGCTAGAACTGAGCCTATTTAGTTTGAACAAAAACACCCAAATCCCAATGCCTTCCCTCCCTAAAGCTACACAGATTTCATTTACACACCCACATCTTCACTTAATTTCCAAGAAAAGAACGTA